>NC_141716.1:4570255-5026867 GCF_971803275.1 Cyanistes caeruleus | reverse complement strand
CTATCAGTACCTTGTCTGTTCACAAACTCAGCTCGGGACCCAAAGCCTGACCCAGACCTGCTGGTTTACGTTTGCACAGCCAAACTCCTCTTGCTCTGAAGAGAAACAGGTTTACACCGAGGAGGGGTCTGGTGCTTTGTGAAGGTGCTGCTGGGGTGGTTCAGCACGGAGAACTCTCTTGAGAAGAGCCTGTACACTTTCCTGTAAACAAAAACCCTTCAAGTTTTGTCATATTCCATTATTTAAAAGTCTGAGTTGTAGCCTGTTCTGGGTTTTGTTTGTTTGGTTGGTTGTTTTTATTCTTCTGTGAAATTTAAGATGCTGTGAAATAAAACCCGTTTTGGTACACAGTTTGTAACCGAATGTCTCATTTTGGAATAACAGAATGGATGGTGTTGGAGGGGCCTCTGGAGATTATCCTGTCTGACCCTGCTGCTAAGGCAGGTCACCTGGAGCAGGTGACACAGGAATGTGTCCAGCTGGGTTTGAAATGTCTCCACAGATGGAAACTCCTCCGTGTCCCTGGGCAGCTGTTCCAGTGCTCTGCCACCTTTAATGGAAAATTATTCCTCAAGTTCAGGTGGGGTTTTTGTGCACCACTAAAAATGAGTCTGGCAACATTTCTGCCACCCCTTGGAGATATTTGTATGGATTGAGGAGATCTCCTCTCAGTCTTCTCCAGAATAAACAGGCCCACTCCTCCAGTCTCTCCTCCTGAGATGCTCCAGCCCCCTCATCACGGCCGGGCCTCCCCCGGCCCCCTCCAGCCGCTCGGAATGGTCTCGGGGTGTCTGCGAGGGTTCCGGGCTGCTCTGCTCACGGAACCGCTGAGGCGTTCAGGATGGAAGGGACCTCGGGAGATCCTCCAGTCCAGCCCGCCTGCAGCAGGTGCCGCGGGCCGGTCCAGGTACGTTTGGCATGTCACCTGAGAGGCCCGCTCAGGGGTGCACCCCGTAAGGAGGGGAGGGACGCTCCCTCAGCCGCACACCCGGCCCGGCCCGGCCTGGCGGGGAGCGCTGCGGGGCGGCCGCCGCCATGGCCCAGCCCGTGACGTCACGAGGCGGTGCAGGAAGCGCTCGCGGGGCTGTGACGTAATTCCGTGTCCGCTCCTGTCCCTTCCTTTCCGCCCGGCCGCGCGCGAGGTGGGAGCCATGGCGGCGTGGCCGGGAGCGGTGGGAGCCGTGGGAGCGGGGCCGGGAGCGGTGGGAGCCATGGCGGCGGGGCCGGGAGCGGTGGGAGCCATGGCGGCGGGGCCGGGAGCGGTGGGAGCGGGGCCGGCGGGAGCCATGGGAGCTGTGGCGTGGCCGGTGGGAGCCGTGGCGGGGCCGGTGGCAGTGGCGGGGGTGATGGCGGCCGAGCCCCAGGAGCGATGCTGAGGCCAGGGACGGTTCGGCTGCAGGGCGCAGCCCGCGGGCCCGGCCGGGCTCCGGCATCCCCTCACGGCGCGGGCAGTTCTGGTCGCTGTGGCCGACAAGAGCCGATGGAGGGGCTGCGGCTGTGTCAGGGACGGTGAGGGTGGATATTGGGAAAAGGTTTTTCCCCCAGAGGGTGCTGGCACTGCACAGGCTCCCCGGGGAACGGGCACGGCCCGGAGGCTGCCAGAGCTCCGGGAGCGTTTGGACAGGGATGCCCAGGGTGGGGTTGTTGGGTGCCCGCGCAGGGCCAGCACTGAGACTCGGTGATCCCTGTGAGACCCTTCCAACTCGTCATATTCCATGGTTCTTTCAGGTGTTTCTGCTTAGTGCCTCTGCAGGGACCAGAAGGAGATGCAGAACGACGCCGGGGAGTTCGTGGACCTTTATGTCCCTCGGAAATGGTGAGCAGGGACCAAGGAGCCAGGGCTGGAGTGGCTCCTGAGGCCTGTGCAAAGGGGTGAACTTTGTATCATCAAATATCTGGGGTGGGGGAAGGCAGTTTTCTGTCAGTTTAAAAAGTCACTAAGAATAAGCCACTTGTATGAATTTTATTAGATTAAATGAAATATGTTTTACAACCTGTGATTCCTGAGCATTTCCAACCTGTCTTTGACAGCTGTGGTGGCTCTCGGAAAAAAAGGCATAGAAACTAATTTTATCAATTACCTTGATGACTGTATTTTTGCATTTTAGAATAGAAAATAACATTCTGTGTGTTTTGAAGTCCTGTGCTGCCCTGTACACTGTATGAAGGTGAACTGGGCACATAGAAACCAAAGTGAAGGGGTAACTGGCTAATTTGTGATGCTACTGAGTGAAAATTTCCTTTGAATTTGCTTAAAACTGCACTTTAATCTTCTAAGTAATGAAAGCTTAAACTGGTACTGTCTAAATTTCTTGTAAATTTCTTGTGCAGTTTTAATTTGCCTGTAGAATTGGATCTAGTAGCTTTTTTTTGTACTTGTCACTGCCTGTTTCCTTTTGTTTAAATCTATCCTGTTTTATTCCTTAGCTCTGCTAGCAACCGAATCATTGGTGCTAAGGATCATGCTTCCATTCAGATAAACATTTCTGAGGTAAGTTTATTAACAGAATACATGATGAGAGAGCTAAACCTTTAAACTTTAGATAAAAGTTACAGAATTAAACAGCTTTTGATGTATCTTCAGTAATTCAATAAAGAATGTCACAACAGACTGTGACTCCTGCAGGTTCCCAGTTAATACATGTGGGTTCTGATAAATTTAAGCTCTTTGTAGCATGGTTTGGGATTTTTTCCCCAATTGTTTATTAAATTCAGCTTTTAGGAATTTTGTGGACACAATATTCCTGTAGCTTATGAGCTACAGAGCTTGGTTTGGTTCTTGAATGGAAGACCACATTCCCATATCTCTTAAAAAATATGAGTTATCTCACAAAAAAACCCAAAACCCAGCTTTAAAAAACCACCCTGATTCTGATTTCCTGTAGTTGTTAAGGCAAATACTTTTCTTGTCACCATGTTTCATTCCTTCAGTGATTCCTATTCCTTGTTTTCAAAGGATCAGCAATTAACAGAACATGGAAATGAACCCATCTGGTATTACAGGATTCACTGCACTGTTTAATTTCATGTTTTATATTGTTTAGCCTTTTTCCTGTTAAATATCTCAGCAGCTTGAGAAAGCGAGACAATTTTATGTCTCAGCTTGGACATTTTCCTGCCCATGTAACAAGTCTGTCCCCTTTCCTCTTCAGTTCAATTTTCCATGATAGGACCTTAGTTAAAAGAAACAATAAAAAGAGAAATGGTGGGAAAATCTAGTTTACACAGAGCTTTTCCCTTTGTTCAGAGCTCAAATACTTTTTTTCTTTTAGCTACCATGTCTTGTCAGTCTGTGTGATCCACTAAATTTTATGGCTGCACTACGTAGCTACAAATTTGCTGTGCAGAGATCATCGTAGTTGACTTTCTTACTCCAGTGTTTACCTTGAGGTGTTGTGGTTCATTTTCTCAACACAGCAAATATTTTTCTGCAGTTTTAACTTTGGGTGCTTGGCAAGTGCAATGTGAGAGTGTAAAATTTGTAAGGATCTGTGTGTGCAGCAGCTTTGCTGTGATTGCAGGTGGACAAGGTGACAGGCAGAGTGAATGGCCAGTTCAAGACTTACGCCATCTGCGGCCCCATCCGGAGAATGGTGAGCGCCTTCCTGACCTGCAGAACTACTGTGCTGCTGCTTCTGCTCATTAGTAATTAATTAGGTGTGGATTTGGCCCTGAAAACACTGGAAAGTGTGTTTTGGGGATAATGAAGGCAGAGTGAAGATGTGAACAACTTCACAGAATCACAGAAGGGTTTGGTTTGGAGGGACCTTAAAGATCATTCCACCCCTTTCATGGGCAGGGACACCTTCCACTGTCCCAGGCTGCTTCAAACCCGGTCCATCCTAGCCTTGAATACTTCCAGGGATGGGGCAGCCACAGCTTCAATGGGCAACGTGTGCCAGGACCTTGGATTAACTTGGAATAATCAATTTCTTATGGAGATGTTTCTTGGGTTTTAAGTTAAGGACACAAGTGATTTTCTTTCTTTTAAGAATGTGTACCAAGGTACTAATCCTGGCTTTTATCTGTTGTTTATAATTACTGGAAATGATACTACCTTGACTTAGAAATGGTGTGAGGAGTTCATCACAAGTCCATTTTTCCATAAATACATGTTGCTCATGCAAATGCATATTTTTATGCAGTTAAATCAATTTCTTACCCTTAAGGATGACAAAAAATTAACAGTTTATTTGGAAAACACTAATCTGCACTAACTGCTGCAGCTGCCTCTCTTCCACATGTGTCAGCAATTATTTGGACACTTGACAATATTCTTTTCTCTTTTTACAGGGTGAATCAGATGACTCCATTTTGCGTCTGGCGAAAAACGATGGAATTGTTTCCAAGTACGTATGTTTATCCTCTAACTCTTGCAGGGGGAACTTGCATTCCCAAATCCAGCTTTTAGGATGAAAATCTGTATGTTGTATTTATAGGATGATTACACAGTTGGTCAAAGATATTTACTTGAGCTGTTGAAGCAAACTCATTTGTAAGAATGTTTGTTTTGTTTTCTTCTAGGAACTTTTAACTGAAGAAACTCCAGCGTGGAACATGTGAAATAAACAGTTCAAAACTATATTGTGCTGTGTCTTTTGTTGAAGTCATAAACACATGTAGGTTTATTCTAGTTAGTCTTAAAAGACTTGGAAATGTGTCTTAAAAATACACAGATTCTGATTGTGAATTCTTAAAATCAGCTTGTAAAACAATGCCAGAGTTGGAAGTCAAGGATTTCCACTTTATTCTTGGCTTCACTGTCATTGTTCTTTTCCAGATTTAATAAGTTTTGCATCTGTAATGGAACACTTGCAATGTAGCAGTCTAACTGAGCTTGATGCTTTTTCACTGGAAAAACTAAGAGGGTTCTTGTTAGGATACAAGAATGTGTCCGTCCTTTCTCCAGCTGCTGCTTTTGTGTTGGTAGATTTTGTTGGCACACAGCGGGTTTATTTGTCACTTTGCAATTATAATTTAAATAATTAATGTCATATATGGGATTGGGTTTAAAATAAAGTAATAGGGTATGACTCATATGGAAAATTCCCCCTGTCAGCTGCATTTTACCACTTCCATAATACCCACAACTACACAGGCACTGTCCTGGTGTCCTGATCTGTACCTTCTCAGGCATTACTCAGAGGTTATCCAGATTACACATCCCTGCTTGTGGTCATCTCTGGGCTAACATTTGCAGTTGTCCATTCTCAAATCTCTGCACAGGCCCTCCCAAAACTCTTCCAAGTGACAGAGGCTGTTTGGTGATGCTTTCCTGTTTATGCTGCAAGCTGTCACCATTGAGAGGGGCTTAGCATGTGCTTTATTTCTGATTTGTTTGCAAGTTACTGGGGTGCGTGTCTGTGTGGGAAACAAGGCTCAGGCTCCTCTCAGGACAGCCTGGATCAAGGATGATGTTGCCTCTGGACTGAGGAGAATGGCTGAACTACCCAAGTGTGGTATCTTTCTCCTTACCTACATTTTCCTTCTCAGATATGACCAAGTGCAGCATTTTTTTGTTTGGAAGGTGCTGGTTTGGCACCATGGATTCCTACTGAATATTAGCAGAGCAAATCAGGCCATGCTAAAGTGTAGTCACTGTGTGGTGTGGGTTGGGGTTTTTTTTATCATTTTAGTAAGCTTTTGTTGCAAATCATAAATTAGGAATTGGAGTGTAAGCTACTGTATAGCTACAATGAAGTCCATAACTAAACCTCTATTCCAGGAGCAGTTGTAGCAGAGAAATCAGAACTCAGCAGAGCCATAACCTGAAACATCTTTGTCTGCACCGTCTTCCCATTGATAACACTTGAATTTACTATTCTATTAATTAAAAAAAAAAAAAAAATACTCTGGGCTGATAGAACTTTTAAAAGATGAAGTCCTGGGTGTTGCAAGCTTTGGCTAAAAGCTGGCTAAAAAGGCCAAAATAATTGGTTCATGTTGAATTCATGTTGAACTTAATACACAACACACATGAGAGAAACCTTTTAAATATTAGAACAAGGTGGGGAAGTCAATCCATACTTTATTTTTGAACTATTTTCTTCTGACCTCTAAGTTAACCATGAAAGATGCATAAAAAAATGGGGAGGAGGCATGAAAATGTTGTGATTCTCCTAGAAATAATTCATTTTTCCAGGAGGTAAATCTCTGAAAACATTTTCTGGAAAGAAAAATACAGTCTTCAAACCAGAGAGATTTCAGCTTGGCTTATGTCCAATCCTTATTCCTTTCCTTTGTAAGAGGAGGTAAGTTTTAATTGGACTTGATACTTTTTTTCTGGCATATCTTAAATTAGCTGCTTCTGCCTTGGCATCAGGATAGAACTTTAAATAAAACCCTTAACTGTTTGCTGCTGATAAATGCCTGGTTTACCAAAGAGTTTAAATATTGTTGACTCGTTCCTAATCCCCTGAGACTATGTTCATCCATGTGGATTTCAGCGGAATTCCTCCATAAGGCACAGTGTACTGACAGCTTAAAAGTTCAAGACGAAATTGAGGTCTCTCAGATGTCTTTTTAAGCAGTACAACCCCATTAGTACACAGCTGACCCAAATTCTCACTTCTGGTTTGAGTATTTAAGGATTATGTTGTAATTTAAAATGTACTGTGCTTTGTAACACTGATTGTTGCCATTTGGTTTTCGGAATTTAAAAAAAAAATTGAAACAAATTATTCTCTCATTAATTTCTTGTCAAAATATGAAATGTTAATGGTGCCATATCCTGAAACAATTCAGTTGGGAATGGATTAGTGCTGTGCTAAAGGCTTCCTGAAGTTCACACCATCATCACCAGCAAGACTGCATGTGAGTCCTAGCAAAATTTCTGCAGAATCCTATCAAGGGAGAACATGTGTCCCTTTAAAAATCCACTTTCAGTTGCATTTTCTAGTATTGTGATGTAAAATGTTCTTTGTTTTCCTGGAACAGGAATAGTTCAGATGTTTGAGGGCCATGAAAGGGAATGAACTGTACTCGTACTGTACAAGATGGACAGAGTTGCCCTTACATGGTTACATTGCACCAAGTCGTGAAATTCTTTGCTGTTACTTACGAGGACTTGGCAGTGGCATCCTAAAGACATCTGATTTAACTGGGGCTATTTTAGTGTCTTTGGCCAAAATTCTGCTGCTCAGACAAGAGCCTGAAACTCCTGAAAACACCTGGGAGCTTGGTAGGAGCTTGTAGATGTCTCCTAATACTGATTTTTCTTTCTAAGCCTTGACATTCTAATGAAGTTCACTGAAAGCTGTTTCAGTGTGTCTCAGTGTGAGCCTGCTGTGATCAGAGCCCGGGTTAGGAGGTCACTGCTGCTCCTGTCGCCGTGGGCAGAGTTCACAGCTCTGAGAACATCAGCCCTGCTCCAGGTGCCAAGCAGGCACAGCCCTGCCAGACCTGGGAGGGGACGAGAGGCAAAAGCGCTCCCCTGGCACTGCTCATGGTTCTCTGCACCGAGACTGAGACTCAGGGGAGGGGTAAAAAAGGCTGAGTCTCCTTCTCCTCCGTGTGTGTTTTGAGTTTTTGGAGCAGAGCTGTCTCTCCAGTGCTCCCTACAGAAGGGAACCTGGGACAGCTCTGTGGGATATAATTTATTTTCCCAAAGCACATGCTGTTGTTGGAGGCTGCTGAAAGCCTACCTAGAGGACTGAGATAATCTAGTTCCACTAGATTTGGCAGCAGTTCTGTTTTCCAGTTGGATGTTATGGAGAGCTGTCTATTCCCAGCTCCTGTTTTGTTTAATTGCTGTCACTCTGAGTAAATCACAGAGATAAATATACCTCTGCTGCAAATATTACTTTAAGCAGGTTAAGGGCTGTTTGGATTTTAGTTAATTTATTTATGGCTGTTTGTGTGGAGGCATCCCTAGGGAGGCAGCTTCCCTGTACGTATGTTGGACTAATCAACCATGGAAAAAAACCAAAGAAAACTAATTAGGCATTTTTTATCCTGCTAGGAAACACACTATTGTTTAATATCAGACAGGAGTTCTGCTTGGCTAAACCCTCAACAGGAACTGCAGGTACTGAGATTTTAAGAATTAAGAACAATTGATAAGGTCAATGTAGGATTAATTTTTTTTAATAAAGTATGATGAGAAAGGTATTATTTTAACATAATTTTCAGATAGCTGATAATGAGTAAAACTACTGTGACCAGGCTGAACTAAGTGTATTTTGCAATGTACACACCTGAGTGTGTTAACAAATGAGCAAACTTAAGAAATTTGTTAACAAATCCTCTTCCATGGCTTATTTCTACAGGACTGGGCCCATGGAGAAGAGCAGGTATGTGCCTGTTCTGCTGAGGGCTCGGGCCCCTTTGGCTGTTGTTTGCAGTCCTGGGCTGACCATGGCCAGCTGCCAGTGCCCACCCAGCTGCTCCCTTCTCCCCCTCCACAACAGGGCAGAAAACAGGGTGGAAAAGCACATGGGTGACAGCAGGGAAGCCACTTACCAATTACCATCATGAGCAAAACAGGAAAATCTATTTATTGCTTCTTAAAACAGACCTGGATTGATAGCACCAGGATTAGGCTGCAGACCGTGGGAGCCCCAGAGCTGTACATACATTATCTGTTAATTCAGGTGCTCTTCCAAGAGGGTGGAGAACAATCCTCGTGCAGGGAGCCAGGGTTTGTGGGGCATTGGCTGGGGGTTCCTGCAGGAAAGGAAGTGACAGTCACACTTGCATTTTGGGGAGCCAGTTGTAAGCTGTGTGCTGGGACACAACACATCCATCAAAAGTAAGGTGCTGTTTATCTGACTCTAAATAATCTTTTTGCTGTTTCACAGGGCACCAGAGCCCAGAAAAGCACCTTCATCCATCCATCCATCCATCCATCCATCCATCCATCCATCCATCCATCCATCATCCATCCATCCCAAAATACAATGCACTGCTGAAGTCACTCAGACTTTTCCCTCTCATAACCTGCAGTGCCTGTCAGATAAGTCAGACTGAGCAAAAATGCTAAAATACTGCATGTTTTATTTCACAGAACAGTGTTTTCATAAAGTGTTTAGCACAACTCTGCGCGGGTTGCTCATCGAGCTGGGAAATGTGATATTTCATGCTCCAGGCAAAATGTTTCAAATGTCTGAGGCTGAACAAAAATAGCACTTCAAAATAAATTGGGTAGTACACAGGGGAGGTGGCAGAGATCATTACTTGCTGCTTGTCCCAGCTTCATTCAGTTATTTCCCCTACAAGGGCTGGAAAGGCTGGGGATTTAAGTCTCCCTTTGACCAGTTTGAGGCTAAAAGAAAGGGATTTACACGCCTGATTTCTGTTGAGGCCAACGGAGCCATGCTCGCAGCAAACTCCCTCTGCATTCCTGGGAAAATGGGGTCATTTGTGCTGGATCACTCAGCCAAGCGTGGATGTGTGACAGTGCAGCCCCCAAGCCAGCTGTGCTGAGAAAATAACCTTAAAAAGTTGGTGCTGCAGCTAAGTCCAGTGTCTGCTGATCTGGGGTCACTTTTGTCCCTGTCTTGTGTCTGCTCTCAAGTGCCCCTTATCCCAGTCTCCAGCACATGAGCTGGGAACCTCAAACTTGGAAGAGTTTCCAGGCAGGCTGACCAAAATCTGAGGGTCTAAGACCACCTGTACCCAAAAATAAGTAAATAAAAGGAAGCTAATCCCAGACTGATTAAAACAAGGACTACAAAGGCAGGTGTTGGAGGCAGCTTTCAGGCTGCAGTGTGCATTACCTGAGAGGGAGCTCACTGTGCACAGAGCTCACGTACCTGGGAAGCCAGCACATGGTGACACAGCCTGCATCCTCCTGCAGATTAACAGAGCCAAATCTGGGGCTTTGGATTGCATAGGGAATGAACATCTTGGAGTCTTCCTGGAGAGTGATACAAGTGTGACCACAGCAGGCATAAACCCCTTTCAGGTTAAAGGGAGGCAATTTTTTAAATTTTTTCTGATCTTCTCCCAAATGCTGAACTTATCTAGGAAACAGGAGGCTTTGCAGGTGTGGACAGGTGGCAGTGTACCTGCCTGCCACACTGTGGCCAGTGCTCACTTCTGATCTTGGCTGGATGGTTGGTAACAGATCTGCTTTGGTCTTAAGGCCCCAGGTGCTGATCTTTTGTTTCCCAAAATGTATTATTTGTCACCTATCTCTGTGGTTTTGCTTTTCAAGCTTGTTTGAGACTGTCCTGACAGAAAGGTTAATCCTTGCCTCAGTAAAAACAGTGCTGACTCACTGCTGCAAGTCATAATTCCCTGAAAACTTTGAATATCCAGGAAAGTCTCATACACATATCACAGCTTTCCATATGGTTACGTAAAAACCTCAAACTATATAATTTCATCAGACACCTTTGTGGCTCATGCCTGCTCTGTTACTCAGCCTTCACTGCTCTCAGTGCCTTTAAAAAGAAACAGAAAAAAAAAAAAAAGCTCTGTTTGCTTCTGCAGAGCAGGGAATTGTTCCTGGTGTGCTTCCCATTAAGTGTGCATCCCAGACATTCCATAAAACTACTGCACTGGCACCAAGGCTCAGGAGACTCGTTTCTGCTTCCAGCAGTGACATTTGTTTTGAGCAAGACCTGTCAGCTGCTGCATCCTATACCAGAATTTACCCATCTCTCAAATGAATGTGATTTTTAAAAGTAGGAAGCTTTAAATCAATGTAAGGAGTGCTCAGGAAATGCAGTATGAGGTGGCATAGTTCTCTAAATAGCTTCTACAAGGAGGATAAACTTTAAAGATCTGCAGTGAACTCAGTAGAGCTGAGCCAGAGGCAGGTATGCTAATTTACTGGTGTAACCCCTGCTTTTATCCTCTATCCAGCAGAGGAATTTTACACCACCAATTTTCTGGACATGCAAATAAAATAGTGTCATTTTTGTCTTTTTGAATCAAGGAACATTTATGGGGGTAGGACCCTTAGAGTGTTCTTTCTTCCTTTAGGGAGTGGGTAATGAGGGGGAGGGCCATCTCAAAGCTGACTGCTGGGAAGAATCAACTCTGATTTACAATGCTCTGCAGCTTGAGATAATGCCTCTGTTATCTGGAGACTCTGAAATGCAAAATGCAGTGCTCATGGGGAGCCTGCTCTCACTCACCCCTTGCTGGTATCAGTAGCTGGCACCCAGGAGTGCAAATCCCACCAAGGACTGGTCACTGTAAACCCAGCCCAAGGCACAAAGCTGGAGCTGCCAGGTCTGCTCCTACTGCTCTGACCCAGCCTAAAGACTTCCTGCATCTCTAAGGTCAGTGCAGCCTTAATGCAAATTTACAGGATAACATTAGCCTTAGATTCCCATCTTCATCAATTTGCAAGGGACACTCTCCAGAAGTGCTCAGAGCTGGGAACAGAACAAACCAAGAGAAATTGCAGCAAAGGGGGTGGGGTCTGATTCCAGCCCCAGATAACAGTTCTTATCAGAAAAGCTCATAAATCCACCCAATTTAAACAGTGTCAGCAGCATCCCCTGCTGCTTTGTGTGACCCCTCAAGGGATCTACAGCTTCTTGTTCCGATCAGCAATTTCCATTCTATCCTTCAGGTTCCCAGAAGCCACTACTTCCTGGAAAACATTTGTGGGAGTGCTAATTCTGAATATCTGTGTGACCTCAGAAGGAGCAGAACATGTTGCTGTTCTAATAAAAAGCCCAAATTACTCTTTGGCTGTCACTTGTGATTCAGGCAACAAATATTGGCAAAACCAACATGCCAGAAGCAGGGAACTTATTTAAGTATTTATGTTTAAGGGTTGGAGCTTCAAGTGTCTGGTGGAATAAGAAATCTTCATTAAGACAACATCAGTGTCTCTCCTGGGAACCGTAAATAGACACCTGATAGCCCTTTCTGAAGCACAAGCACATGGATAACACCACCTCCTCTGGTCACTGTCACCCCTCTGGTGTCATCACTGCCACTGCAGATGAAGATTATTTGAGGAGAAGGACACAAGACCACACCATGGTCTTGTCTCTTAGTTCTGGTTTTACCTCAAGCTTAGTTTGGTGGTTTTTTAGGTATTACATCCTAATACAAACAAGGCAGAAAATATACATTTACTGTCTGGAAAAAAATCACACAGCCTCTTCATGGAAAGGTGTTTCATGGAAAGGATTTGGTGTTAAAGAATGATGTAGATGTGAGAAATTCAGCATCTTGTCAAAGAGTTGGTCTCAAGTCAAATATCAAGCTGACATTCATGTGCTTCGAGAGATTTCTCAACAACTAAAAAAATATTTGTATTGTGATCAGCCACCCCTTTTAGGGATGTGCTGCAGCAATTATGAGAAGTGAGAGGGAGTCGTGCCCTTGCTATTATTCTAGCAACTCTATTAGGGGAAAATCTGTGGATTTATTTCAGCCACATTTTGTCTCTTCCAGCAAACATTCTGGTAGTTTCCAATAGACCAAAATGAGCATAAGGGGATTTTTTTCTCCAGTGTTGTTACTTTTGAATGACCTTGTGGAACAATGACCAGATGATGAAGTGACCATATAAAATACTCTTTTAGGAAAACACCATGTCATACACTGCTGGGACAAATTGTCCAGAGCAGGATGCTGGGAACAACTTTGATGCTTTAAAGGAACCTATAAAACAAAACTCTGGAGTTATGCCAGGAGAGAGAGAGTATGGAATGGGGAAGGATTGGAAGAAGAATTGTTTCTACTGCCATGGGAAAAAAAATCTGCATCTTGGCCAGCTTCACAAGAGTGTAACAGCCCCTTCCTGACTTGTGTGGTGAGGAAACCTGGGTCACAAAAGCTGTGCCCTTCTATTTATCAGGTAACTTCTAAATATGCTGTTTGTGCCCAAGCAGAAGGGTTGTTGTGTGCTGTAACAGCTCTGGCTCCAGGTGTGACACAGTGCAAAGTGGGATTCCCAAAGAGCAGCCCTGGGAAGCAGCATTTAGGGGAAGAAATTCATAAAATGAGAAAAAAAAGCCACATTTTTTTTTTCTTTACTCCTGTAAAAAACAATGGAGTATAAGAACAGATGCACATGTTTGGTGGTTAGTGAAAGGTGAATACAGCAACAAGCTTTTCTTACCATCCTGAAAGGAGCTGCTCAGGTGAATGCTGAGCCCACGATCCTGTGTGTCCTCCTGCAGTTTTGGAATGTGCTGCACAAGGTGCAGGAGATGCTCCACAGCTGTGTGCAACCCTCTCCTGGCCAGGCAGGGAGGGCAGATGGACCCAAAGAGAACACAAGAGGTGAGCTGTGAGGAGAGACAGAGTGGCTTGGTAGTTACATAAAGAGCAGAGAACCATGGAACCGGAGTTGATGCCACCAGAGCAGGAGATACCTGAGCATCTGGAGTGGGTCTGCTTGTAAGGAGGGATAAAGCAGGATACTGCAGCAGCAATGGGCACATTTGGGAGCAGGGGGAGAGGAAGGAGTCAACATCTGGCAAGACTGAGGTGCTCATGACTTGGGGGGAATTTCAAGGAAAGCCATAAGAGATGTGGAGGGAGGCACTGCTGCCTGCTGGAAGAGATAGGGAAGGGCCAGGTTTTGTGTATTTATGTGCTCTGTGGGGCCCAGACACTGAGATCACTGTCAAGCACTGCACTGCCACGTGTTCTTTGTAACTGTGTGGGCAGCTGGATGTGTCCTTCTGAACCAGCAGCACCGTGCTCATCTGCCCTGTCTGGCACTGGTTAATCCTGAAAAGAAGCAGTACTTCCCTGACTGCTCCTTAGAAATGACCTGAGCAGCAGCAGCGTAATCACTTGCACTGAACACATGGCTGGAATCCTTTTGATAGAGTCCAAGCCATGGGACAGCTTCCTAGGAACGGCCTGAGGGGCAGAGCTGACCGTCTGACTCCCATTGTAATGACATTTCACAACAGTTTTATTTGTTCCGCTTTAATTGAACATCTGGGTTCCTAACGGGGAGATTCCCAAGGCTGGCATCAGAGTCGGGAAGGAAAAGGAGTAATTTTGGAGTCCTTCCTTAATCCCAGCTCCTTTGTTAGAAGTGTTGGTGTTATTTAATTGACTGTTAAATCCCAGTCACATGAGCACCCTCGAGTGTAATCTCCTGTGATAAATTGCCCAGTACTCGTGTCAGAGGCACATTCTGGTCTCCAGCCGGTGCAAGACTCCGTGTCCTGTGATTACAGCTGACTTTTGCATAGGCAACGAGGGAGGAATGGGTTTTATTTCAGTTTAAATTGATTCACAAAGACAGTCGAGTCCAGATTTGGATAAAGACACTGTTCTCTGACCTGCTTGAGGTCGTTGTAGATGCAGTTATTTTTTCTGTGCTTTTCAGCAAAGGTTTACAGGGTCCAGGTCTTATCAGAAGGCAGCAGACAGGCCTTGGGGGGGAAAAAGCAGACAATTGCACAAGGACTCATCTCACAGGTGGGACAGAAGGGAGGAAAAGGGCTCAGTTAGGGTGAGGGGGGAGATAGCTATCTGTCGGAAGCAGCCTGCACACAGTAAGATCTCTAGCATCAACAGAGAGAATTTGAAGGTGGAAATGGAAACTAGATACTAAGAAGGAACTAAGCAGATAAGAGGAGGATGGCAAGGAAAATCTGTAAGATATCAAGAAAACCTTTTTTGTCCTACAGTCCTCTAATATTTCCCCATTTGATTCTGCTCATTCTCCCTCATTAGAGATTTCACCCTACATCTTGTGGTTGAGACCAACCAGAGGCAGAGAGCCAGGCCAGAGGCAGAGCAAGGTGCTGGCATCCCTGAGGGACACAGAGGCTTGCATGGAGTGTGCAGGGGACAATCAGTGACTTCTGAGATGCTCCTGACCCCACCAGCACTGCTTTCCCCAAACCTTGTGAATTAGGAAGGTGGCAGCATCTGTGAGCTGCCCAGAAAGGTCTCTGCTCTCAAACCTCCATGCTTGGATTCATTGTCAGAATTCATTGTCTCTCAGACGCAGATTTTCACCCCTTTTTCAAGCCACTTACATTCACACCCAGCTGAGAGGGCAGGTTTAGCTTTGCTCAGCCAGTTCCACTTAGAGATTCCTCACCTGATGCTTCATTAATTCCCAGGACAGCAGCAAAGCAGCACAGGGCTCCTGCCTGCCCTTGGGAAGGTGGTGGTGTGCAGCAGCAGCCTGGAAGTTTCCTGGGAGCAGAGCAAGGATGTGCAGCAGGAGGAGCAGCCTGCAGCATGGACTGGTGATGGTAGGACAGGTCTGGCTGCATCTGGGTGCAGAAGCTTCTGGCAGAGGTCTGGGGGGACTGGTCCTGCTGTCAGGCATCTGTCTCCCTCCTGGAACACAAGGATGTGCTGTGGCCAGCCCATGGTGGTATTTTGCTGTACTTTTGAGGCTGTGGCACAGAGGGAGATGGCAGTGTGCTGTGGTGTGCTCAGGGGACAGCCTGGCTGAGCCCTGTCCCAGCACACGCTGCTCCTCCTCTGGCCTGGCCCTGCTGGTCACAGCCTGTTCCCTCAGCCCTCTGCAGACACATCACAGCCCATCTCATTCTATCCAAATGCCATTTCCCCCCTCCCCAGCCCTGAATCATCACCAGTGACATCAGTGCCCATGTGTCAGGACCAAAGAAATGCCTGATAATATCCTGGTTTTTCTCCTCAGCTTTTCCCAGCTCCCTTCCAATCCAGAATCATTTGTGCTTCCCTATGACCCCAAAGGCACCACAAAACAAATGTATCAACATGAATGTAAGCACTTTAATCAGTAAAATGCAAGATTAAAAAAATATATATAATAATAATAACAATACCCTGCAGGGAGAGTAAGAAAAGAAGAGCAAATAGAAAGAAATGCTCTGTATGTTCTGGCTGGGAGCCAAAGGCCCTCTGGGCCAGGTTTGGATAAAATAGGGATTAATTTCTGGTGTGAGAAACCGCTAGAGTGAATCTGTAGCAAACAAAGGCCAATTCACAAAGGGACATAGGCCAGGGCTGGAGGAGGAGAGGGCAGCCTGCCAGTTCTGCCAGCTCCCGTGATTTTATCATGTCTTGCAGTATCAGATGTTTTACTGCTAGCTTCCTTTTCCTCTTGCATTTTTTAAAAAAACTGCATTTCTTCTCATGAAATCTGTAGGGGAAAACTTAGATACACTCCAGTCCAGAAAGAAAAATGAAGATAATAAACACTAAAGTTCATTAACTTAATGGAAATTAAATTGAGATTTTTTAAACAAGACTAAAGGAGAGGAGGATTTTTTTTTTAAAATGTTTGGGCAGGGCAGTGTGAAATGCTTTCTTGGACCATGAACAACTGTTTACATTTGAAAAGAAATGCTGTGTCAGCAGTGCTAGTGGGCTCATCGCTCAGTGACAGCATTATCTCCCTGGAGAGCTTCCAGTGCCAGAGGAGTGTGAGATCCCCCAGATCTCACAGGGCTCAGCTCTGCCCTCTTCCACACCACCAAAAGCTCTGCTCTGCACATCCCGGGGCTCAGGGAGGTGACAGAAAGCCAGCTATGGTAACAGGGTACTACAAACCTACCAAAGGAACTCTCTCCAGAGTGGGAATCCTGCCCAGTTCTTAAAAGTCCACTCTTTCCCTTGGGAGCACAGCAAAGAGCTTGTACCCAGAACAGTGGCATTTCCATCTCATCCCACAGGAGGGGTGGTACAGACAGGAATGAGTCGTGATCCCGTTATTTCTCAGATTCTTCCCAACAAACGGCGCAGGGAGAATGGCTCGTCCTGAAAATCCAAAGCTTTGCTATTAGCTGCACACTGTGCTTAATACCCTCAATAATTAAGCAGTTGGCTGGGAGAATATACTTCTTTTTCTCCCTAATTGCTCAGATGCAGGCAGTTTGTTTGGGATTCTGCTCTCAAATAATTCAGCATTTTCTGCAGCTACAGAAACCCACACGCATTACGTGCAGTGGTGACGTTTTAGAGTCGCTCTCAAGAAGGCTGCTGGGGATACAGGATTGCTTCCCCAGGGGTCATCCCTGTATTTTCCCATGGTATTATCTGATTTTTGAGGCCAGTTGTGGATGCAGGAATTCTGCCCACGCACATTTCTTCTGGCTGCTGTAGGTCCTAGGATGACAGTGGGTCGGCCACACAGGGCAGCCTGTGCTCAGTTGCCAGCCCACACCAACATTACCTCAGTCCTCATTTCTGAGTTTGAAAACACCGTTCTGGGAGTGTACACAACCCTGGTGTCACCATGCCCACTTTGGCTTCACCTCAGGCCACCATGGCTTGGGCTTTCCCCTTAAGATTTGTGATTGAACACAAGCAGTGTGGGGAGCATTTGTGGAGTGCTTTGGGCTGCTTGGAGGTGCAGTCCCAAAGGAGGAACTTGTAGAAACTGTTGCTTGAGTTGCTGTACTTTAGCAGGTAAAATAATAAAGTTTTCAAGAAGATATTGAGCTAAGAAGCTGTCATGGCTGAAAAGAGGCTGATGGCATTTACATCAAACCCCACTCTGTCAATGAAGGATTTATGCCTCACCCCAAGAGAAGTGAGGCCATATATACAGTGGGAAGGCAAGGGGTGAAAACTGAAGTTTTCAAGACTGCAAGCTAAAAATTTGGAAAATCCAAATTGCTCCATCCCCTCTGAGCTGGAGGGATGCTGCCAGGCACATGTGGATACAGGATTATATACACCCAAGGCACCAGTGACAACCAGTCTTGGAGCATTGGGGACTTGCATTTCCCTCCAACACAAGAGCACTGGGAGTGACTGGTGGGCCAGTAGCCCTCTCCCAGTTTTCTGGTGCCATGCCCAGGTGTCCCTTGCTGGGGAAGGGAGCCAGAGCCACAGTGTGCTTGGCCATGTGCCACCACTTCCAGCGTGCCCTGGCACTGTGGGGAGGGTCTCTCTGTGGGCACAGCCCTGCTCCGTGCCCAGAGGCAGATGCAGGTTTTCCACTGTGCTGCACAGGCTCAATGGCACTAATGGAAGGGACACAAGGAGAGTTTGACCCTCGTTAGTGTCATAATTTCAAGTGATGCCCACCCCTTCCCTGAAGAGTCTTCTACACCCACAGGGCTCTGACAAAGAGGGCTGTGTTCCTGCTGGGGATGATTAACTAAATCCTGTGCTGGATGTACCAGGCTGACTGAGGAGCTGAGGACCCTGTTTGCAGAGATAAAGGACAAGAAACTGCACTGGCACAGGCAGTGCCTCTGCAGGAGTGGGTTTGGAGAGGAGAGAGAGGCTGGGTCCTGTTTTCATCTTGTTTGTAGCTGTGGCACTTACAGTACATGAAATTTGAAAAATCCCTTTGTTTGGCCGCCCTCAGGCTTCCCACATGGAAAAAGGGTGTGTGGGGATGGGAGTGCACAGGCTGTGAACACAGTGTGCTCTCTGACCGAGGCACTGGGGAGGGAAGGAGAAGTCATTCCCCACTTAATGGGAATTGTTTGGTTACCACCATCATGCAGGAGAGGCTCTGCAGGTCGCCCATCAGAGAACTCCCCCAGGGTTTTAAACCTATTCTCTTCCCTGCCTCCACCACAGTGTTCCACACTGTTTAGACACAGACATGCTCAGACACCACATTTTTCCTGCTGTTTCCACTTGCCTCTTCTTCTGAACCAAGACCACATATATCAAAATATTACAAGGGGTGGGTGCTTGCAAGGTGAAGAGGTGCAGAGAAGTCCCCAAGACTTCACATGTTAATTCATTTCAGCATCATCTATTCCCTCTGCTCACCACCTAACACTGTTTTTATTGCTCATAAATTTTCAAATGGAGCAAAGAACTTTGGGCAGCTCAATATGACTGCAAATGCTTTTGGAGATTGACAGGAACAACACTTAAATTGTCACATTCCAGCATAAGCATACTTTTCACTTCAGATATTGGGATAAAAGTGATATATTATGATGATTTTCCAGGTTTAGTTTCACCTACAGCATCTTGCATGGCAGCAGCTATCAGAAATGAATGATGCCAGAACCAGACAGAGCCTGTGCTCTTAATTGTAGGGGCCATTTGTGCTGTGCTGATGACAGACAGTGACTGCCTGTGTGCTCTGACTTCACCTGCTCATGTGTTTCCAGTTTTGCTGCAGTGTTGAGAATGGAGGCAACTGGGAATATCCTTTTTGTACCATCTGTGGTGTGTTTTTTCCCCCCAATTGTTCTGAAAGATCAGCTTGTACTCAGACAAGTGTGATGTCTTTGAGCTGAATGGAGAGATGCCTGCTTCAGGAACTGATCCAGGGGACAGAAGTCAGAAATTAATATTAGAGTCCACCTCATCCTGGTATGGCTGTGTCTCAGAGCAGAGCTCCTTCCAAGCAAATTCACTCAGCAGAGGAGCAGGTGTGGAGGCAAATGTGATACAGGAGCCTTTATTGCCCAAATATGAGCCCTGTGCATGTAGAGGCAGCTCAGCACATCCTAGTGTGGTGTTCATTAGCACACAGGGCACCACTTTTAATGGGTTTATATTGAGGTAAATATATACAGCATGGGCTAGGGAAGCCAGTGGGATGGGGCCAAGAGGGGGATCTACACTAGATGCTTTCTGAAAGTGATATTAGGACAGTCTATTTTGCTTTGTTTGATTTCTGTTTGCAAATATTTTCGTGTCTACGTCTGCACACGGTGAGTTTCTTTTGTAATGAATCTTCACCTGTTTGCTAATTGCTGCAAAGCAAAGCCCTGCTGCATTTAGCCTCTGGTTTCCTATGAACACCTTCACTTCTAGATATTACTTTGATAATCCAAACAAAACCAACTTGACAGCTCTGACTGATTGTCCCCATTCATAAAACTGCATCTTAATACCTAATCCTCCTCACCACTGCCAGCCAGGCAGTTCCATTGTTAAAAAGATTAAACTATTATCCCATGCAAACACCAATCTCTAATTTTTAAATGTCAGGCTGGAGTCTTCCAATGGTAGAAAATGCCAGGACATGTACATGTACATAATACAGGACGCTGTATTCCCTGGAGTTTCATGGCCAATATGTTTAAAACTCATGAAATATAAGCTACTGCCTCATTCATTATTTCTGTAGGTGAATTAGTGTCCCCTCCCCCAGTCTAGTCTCAGCTGCTTTGTAACTCAGAAATGAAAGTGAAGCATCTTTTGTTTTGCTTTTAGAATGCTTTTGTGGTGGTTTTATTTTTTTGTTTGGTTGTTGGTATTTTTTTTAATTCTGCTTGAGTCACAGGCTAAAATTATAGTTGATTTTGGACTATTTACAGCACAAAGATTTTAATAGCAGGCACTCACTGAACACTCAAAGAACAGTCCCCAGACTTGGACAAGTTAAACTCTTTGCTACTGGGCCTTGTGCTAATACCAACTTTTTCCCATGGATTGGTATCAGACATGATGTAAGTGAGGTGCATTTTGAGTCAGATTCTCGCTCTCTCAGAAGAGCAGACTGCTTGGCTGGCTCAGGCACCTTCCTGAAAACTCATTTTTACCACACTGGGTCTTGGAGCACTTCAGGTTTTATCAAATCTGCTCTGAAAGCTGTGATAAAACCCCAACATAAGTTCTAAATTAACCCTCTTTGGCTTAGGGAAATCTAATGTAGAACAGATTTAAGTAGCTTGAGCTACAATCAGAGAGCCCCATGAGGTTGTGTTTGGCCAGCTAAACACTTGCTAAAGAATGACTCATTTAATCTTTGTCATCATGGGAGATGGTGCATGGAAAACCACACAAAAGGATGTATGGAACAGTAAAGCTTTGTCCAGGCAGTGGGCACTGCTGTGAGCCCTGACCAGGAGCACAGGGTGACTGCAGATGCCTGTTGGTGTGTGTGAGCAGAGGCAGCAGCAGCCTGAGCTGTGGGGTGGTACATGGGGGCTTGGGGTGGTTCATGGGGTGGTTCATGGGGCCCTGGGGTGATTCATGGGGTGGTTCATGGGGTCCTGGGGTGGTTCATGGGGTGGTTCATGGGGTCCTGAGGTGGTACATGGGGTTGTGGGGTGGTTCATGGGGCCCTGGGGTGGTTCATGGGGTGGTACATGGGGTCCTGAGGTGGTACATGGGGTTGTGGGGTGGTTCATGGGGCCCTGGGGTGGTTCATGGGGTCATCACTCATTCCTGTCACTTGCTGGAACTGCTGAGCTGTTGCATGTAAGACCTGGGAAGTCAGCAGGGTCTAGAGACAGTGATTAAACAAAGTCATGGGGCCTAAGGAAATGCCCTGCTTAGCTGAGATTTACGAGCCATGGTCGGATATGTCACTTGAAACTGCCAAAACACAGGGGGATGGGCACTGCTCCTCCTGGATGTGCTGGAGAGCTGCAGGCTGTCCTTTCCCATCCGTCTGTGTCCCTGCTGCAACACAGCTGAGTGATGCCTGCAGCTTCAGGTGCTAGGCTTTCCTTGGTGTTTCTTGCTTTGGATTTTTCTATAGGTAAAAAGAATTCTGTAGTCTTGTTTATTTCACAGCTTCAATTTTTTTTAAAATATAGTGTTTTTCTATGTGGACTTGGCTTTTTCTGTATATTTTTTACTGAGATGGGGAACTGAGGCTTTGTGGTTGGGGCTGTGCAGATCCCTGGGTTTGATCCATAGCTGCTCGGGGAGCCTCCTGCTGCCAGAATTCCTCTTCCCTGTCAGAGGAAAGGACTCTGAAGTGAAACTCTCAGGTTTTCATAAGCAGCATCTCTCTGTTTTGCCTGAAGTACAAATGGGACTGGAGTTAATGGCTTGTGCTTCTGTGATGTCTGCTCCCACCTGCTCTGGAAGTGAAGGGTAATCACCAGCTCCTTTTCAGAGCTAAAAAGAGCCAGTATCCAAACTGAGAAGAAGATAAAGCAGATTTGCACAGATTATAGTGCTCTGAGTAAGCAGGAGTGACCTGTGGGATGAGGGTCTGTCCTCTCTCTCCTATTTCTCCCAGAGCAAGGTGCAAGAAGTGCCAGGTCACCAGTGGCTGCTGTCCCCTTTGCCACAGCTGCCTTGTGCCAGGAGGTGACTGGGACAACAACCAGCCGTGAATTATGGAAATCCCTGGAATGCTGACTTGTCTTCATCTCAAGGGGGGGCGGATCTTCTGGTACATTTTGTCTTGAAAACATTTTCTTAGTGGGGGGAAAAATCAGAGCTGCAGGGGCTAGAAACGGCAGGGCAAGCAGGGAGATGATTTCAGAGGAGAAAAATGCTCCTGAAGCTCTCTGCTCCTCCCAGGCAAAGAAGCTGCCAGCCTTCATGTGGCATGTCATTCATCAAGCTGTCACCCCGGGCTCCATGGGCTCAGCCAGGAGGGAGCGTGGGGCACACCTGTAACCTTTGCCTCCGGAGCTGTCTGGGGCTGTCCCCAAGGCCTGGAAATGCAACAGGGGGCTGTGGGGGAGCTGGAGAGGGGCTGTGGCTGCTCACACCTGCAGGGCTGGGAGTGGGGAGTGTGTGGAGGGTGCCCTGGACCCTCAGCTCCCTGCTGTAGGGGTGTGCTGTAGCCTAGGGACACTTCTCCCCTTACAGGGAGCAGCAGCACAGCTCCCCTCTGCCCTGGGAGCCCTGACACTGCACCCCAAACCCACAGAAGATCCTTCTTCTGGAGGCATCCCTGGTGCTGGATTTGCTCATGCTGAGCTGTTTCAGAAGATTTCTGGTGACCTTTGTGGGATGCAGAGCACCTCCCAGACCTACAGGCAGGCATCTCCTTCCAAAATACTGGGGCTTGGATTATATTTTGAAGTAAATCTTCCTCTCCCCATCAACTGCAGATATTCAGATTTTCTATTTAATGCTGGTTTCCAGGTGTTCTAGCAGCTTAGTCTCATGGTTTACCTTAGAGCAAAGCACAAAAGAAGAGGCTCGTGCCCGTTCCTGGCTGTGCACAGGCAGGAAAGCTGCAATCCCACCCCTCTGGAGTGACTGAAGGTGGGCTGGGCAGGCTTTGTGCCTGCTGAGGGTATGAGCTGCAAGATGCCCCCAGAAACAACAGCTAGGCAGGAGATAAAAAACACACCTGGCAGGAGAAATGAGTGGGTGCCAGCTTCCTTTGAAGTAAACACTCGAGTATCTGTATAGAGGGAGTGAGCTTTAAATTAGGGTAAAGCACTTACTTAAAGGACTTACTATCAGGCCAGTAAGTCACACTCTTCATGGTTATTGTATAATTTATATAGCACTTCAAAGGTATCAGGGCTCTCTGCAAGAACATACAGGGGGAAATCCACTCCTCAGAATGTCTGCACTATGACCTTACAAGCATTAAATCCCTGACTCTCTCTTTTTGCTGTAACCTGGAGCCCCCTTCTCTTCCAAAAAGTCTCCTGAGGTCCCTTTTGCTTCCCTTCATCAGCTGCTTTATTCTCATTACATGTGAGTTTATGGATTAAAGCAGACACTGTTCTCCCTGTTATTTAGGAGCATGTTGCTGTGCATCAAGGAATCAATTTCATTTCTTAGCCACTGAATATTAACAGATATTTTATTTTTTAAAAAAATTCTTGCTCCTCTTCTTGTTGGTGTTTGTTTTCTTTGAATTTATTTTTCTTTTTTTCTTTTAACCTCTCAGCTTCACGGGAAGTGGAATCTGGGTGGTTCAAGTATTTCTGGTATCAGGGCTGTAGTGTTTGCTGAAGATCAAAGGAACCTTTTCAAACATCATTGTTACCATTAAGAGGTGGCAGCCGCATTTTAAGTAACCTTTTCATCCGAGGCCTGGGTGATTGAGACACACCAAATCCAGCTGAGGGGGCTGGATTTCAGTTCTTTTCTGGTCAATTTGGGCAGCCCGGTTCTCTTATGGCCGAGCTCTGGCCGCAGCGAGCCCCCAAGGGATGATCTGACCTTTAGTATGAATTTAGATCTGCACTGTGACTTCTCTAAACTATGACTGCCAGAGGTCCTGGGGTCACAGCTCTCCATCGTCAGAGCATTTCCAGCTCCCAGCACACTCCCAGTGTGGGAGAAGAGATGCGATTATTGATGCTGATTTAAAAAAAAAAAAATTAAAAAAAAAAAAAAAAAAAAGCTGGATGTGAGCTGGATGTAAAAAATTACAATCTGCTTGTTTTAATGCTGCGTATTAGAGATGCTTCTGACAAAATATATATGGCACCACCTAAATTTCTGGTGTAGGACAACAGATTAGCTCTGAACATGTGCCAGATGGTGTTTCTGCCACCTTATAAATGGTTAAAGTAGAAGAGCTGCTCTCTTTGCTTAGATAAACAGGGTCTCTGTGTGAATAGCTTGCAACCCCCAGTCATAATCCCTCTCTGATCTCTGGTTATAAAAATGATAGATGGAATGTAAACTCCATAAAGATTGGTAATCACCAAAAGAGTAGAAAAAATATTGGGAAGAGTTGTAAGGTTTTTTCTGCATTCCTGAGGAATTCTGCAGGGATTCCTTTTCCTTGGTGGGGCTTGTGCTATTCCCCAGCTCATCTCCTTTCAAACTTGCTGTCTGGAGATGTTCATGGAGGATTTTCAAGTATTTCTAAAGAAGTCTGGCATGGATTCACCGTAACCTCGTGTAAATGACTGCTGCTCAGCCCTGTTTCTGCAGTTGTGAAGCAGGGCAACAGGATGTATGTACTTGTCAAAGAATTTGTGACTTTACTGCTGGCTCAGGTCGTGCTGTGGTGTTCTCAGGGAAGGAGTTTGACTCCAAAGCATCGTTGCTCTCTGGCAGAAAAGTAACTCTCTGTCATGCTATACATTTCAGAATATTCATGTGGAATCCTTTTTTCCCAATCTTTTGAACACCAGGCAGAACTTCCAAACGCAGCTATTGATCTTGTGTCTCATGCTGCACATCTGCTTTTCAGAAGTTCATCATTTACCTTAAAATTTATGTAAAATGTAAGGATTCTACAGTGTACAAATGCAGATTGCAAGGCACATCTCTCTCAAAAAAACCCCAAACTCAGTCCTTTAGCACACTTTGTGAAATGCTCTGAGGTTAAAAAATGTGAAGGTGGATCTTCCCAAAAATGGAATAATTTGGAACTGTGCTATGACAGCTGCAGCCTTTGGAAAATCCAGCCCACTGTGTATGTGGAATATTTGCTGGATTTGAAATTAAGTTTCTTCTAGTTGGTGACAGGGAGGCAGTTTGGGGAAGGGGAAAATGCACTCAACAAGAGATGATCCCGTCCTTTGGGGTGGGGTCTTGGGGTGAAGATCCCAAGTCCAGCTGGTGCAGGTGGTTTGGTGGGACAGGGAATATCTACAGGGAACAAACCCAGCAGGCACTCGTGGTGTGACTGAACCTGGGCTGTGAGCTGAGGGAATCTGGGGAAACCAGGAGGTTGTTTCAGCTACACTTCTGCAGGGTTTTCCCACGTACCTCCCACCTCTGCAGGGCCCTTGGACTGTGTTCAGAGCAGCTGTGTCAGGTTGAACAGCTCCAGGGACAAAGTCAGGCTTTCATTTAGTAGGAAGGTGTTTGAGGTATGTTGCCAAGATGGTGTTTTATTGCAAATTATCAATGTAAGCTGCATCAGAGACCACCCAGAATCTTCCCTGAGAACATGGCTGTGCTTTGAAACTCCTGTGAGATTCTGTTGCCATCTTGTCCCTGCAAGCTGCCTTGGGTCCTCTGCTGATGCCATGTGCTGTTGGTGAGTCTTTTCCCTGTTATCCTAGGAGAGTGTTTTACTTCAGTATGTTTGCAGTCTGATCGTATCTGCTTTCCATCTGGGAAACTGGGGTGCAGGCAAGCAATCCTTCCAAGACCACGTAGGAAACTCATGAAAATCAAGGACTTAATCCAGACTCCAGATAAGCACTTAAAATATTTTGGTTTTTTTCTCTTTTGCTGCTGATTACTGCAGCTCATTTATCTTTCCTGACAAACTCAGCCATCTCCATTGAAAATCTGGATTTGGCTGGAGTCTACTCCAGCAAAACATCTGGGATTTTGCCCTGACAAGATCTGTAAGGCTGGCTGAAACAGCACAGCTTATGCGTGCTCTAAGAATTAAAAACTCTTACTTTAAGTGCATTGACCTGTCTTTCTCTCCTGCAAAACAGATGGATCACTTTCAGTTCTGGCCTAATGATACTCCACTTGGCTATACATCATTTCTCCTAATATTAGGAACTCCTGTTTTAAATCAGCAAGAGCTGGACACCCCTTTCAGCAGCTTGCAGTGCTTACCTGTGTTAACAGCCTCGCACAGAAATAGTTGTGCTTCCAGACGCCTGACTTGTGCAGTCTCACAGGGAGGGCTATTCCTTAAATGGGCTAGGAGAGCTTAAAAAAATAAACTGTAAAAGAATTGTTTACACCCCTTTTTATAGCTGGGTCAGTTCACAACCTGGTTCCACAAATGGTTCTGTTGGCACAACCAGAAGGGGAAGAAGGGCAAACGTTGATTGTGTCAGTGCTGCTGCCAAAGACAATATGTTGTGAAGCCACAGCCTCCATCCCTCCTGTGTGGGGAGCAGCTCCCCTGCACTCCCTGCAGCCCCAAACACCATCCACAAACAGCAAAAGGCACTCTGATGCTTCCTCTCCCAAAGCCAGCCAGGGCCTGGAATAATAAGGATTTGATAAACACCCCAAAGCACTTTGCTTTTTCAGGGAGCTGCAGGCCAGGGAACAGCCAGAGAGATATTAAAGAGCAGAAGCAGAACAGAGTGTAATTAACTTTAAAGCCCTGTGAAGCTCTTGCTGCTGTGTGTGGCAGGCTCACTGTGGAACACGGCTGGGTTTAGCACAAGTTCTAATCTTGGTATCAAGTCACGGCTTGTCCAGAGAAAGTGCGTGCCTTTATTAGCATGCAAATCACATATCCTCCTCATTACACTGTCTCTGCATCCCTCCCTCCAGAGCTGCTTAGCAGAAGCACGCAAGAACTAATTAAATGCTTTATTCATACCTCATCCTTGAAGTGCAGGGCCCAAGGCAGGAATGCCAACAGGCACACGCCCATACCCTCTCTGCTTCCACAACCAGCGTGGCATGCCTGACCCTCACCTCATTAGGCAAGGAATAAATCCCCTGCCATGAAGATGAGGATGTCAGGCAATATATGCATAGATCACATAAGGAGTTTCCAAATGGCTTTCATCTTGGGAGTCCTTAAGAGTTCAGAGCTATGGATCAATCCAGAGTGGATACCTTTCAGCAGTAATTCCACATCTGAAGTTCTTTGATACTGTGGTTCCTTTAAATAAGATTCTAAAAGCCCAAGCCAGCTGAAATGGTAGCACACAATCAAGTTAATTACTTTAATTACTATAAAATTATCAGACCGTGTATTTGTAATTTTAATCTCCTAATCCGCAAAGTACCTTTTTCCCTTTAGTGCTCCTAAAGAAAGTAAAATAGCTTTTGGTTTCCTTGCCAGCTTTTCAAGGATCTTTGAAAACTGAGAAGAAACCTCCCACAAATAGCCTAGCTGTGATTATGAGGTTTCTCTTTTTCGTTATTTAAAATATTGTCCTTTGTATGAATGCTTTTAAAAGCAGTAATAGGATCTATCCCAGCAAAGCAGGCATTTGAGTTTGAGATTTCTTGGGTTACCTGGACTGTACAAAGGTAATCCACAACATAAACCTTCCCTAAAGTGGTGAGGAAATTGGAGGTTATGGCAAGGGAAAACCAGTAGCCAAAGAACAAGCCCAGGACTACTCTCTGTAATGTTTCCAGCTGCCTTATTTGAAGTGTTATGGCTGGAAAACTGCACTCAAAGTTTTGCACTGAAGAACCCCAGAGTGCTTCCCCCTGCTATGAAAAAGGGTTCCTGACCTCCAGGGCTGCAGCCATTCTGCACTTCAGCTCATCCTCCAGAATGATCCAAGGCTCTCCAGCGTAGCAAGGCTGTTTGTAGAGAAACATCCCACTGCAACCTCCTGAACTCCCAGCCTGGAGAGCCCCACATGCTGCCCTGAGATGAGAGCTGGTCGTGATGACTCTTCCATTCACCAGCCCTTGGAGCTGAGTTAGGGGCTTGTTGTGTTTCTGATCTGTGTAAACCCTGGCACACCATCAGTTCTTGTGCTTGCTGTTTGATCTCCTGGAAGGTGAAGAGGCTGGGCAGAATATGTGGGATTTTCACTGAAGTCTATTGGACCTATGGGTCCAAGCAGAGCTTAGCTGTTAAATCCATTTTTTACCAACTTAAAAATGCACCTACATTGGAAGGTTGAGCAGCTTTTATTCTTATCATACCCTAATGACTGCTAGTCCTTTTCATTTTGAGTTGATGTGAAGAGGGAAAGCAAAAGCTAAGTGATATGTCCAAGGTCATGCAGGGAAGCAATAGTGAAGGGATTTGAGCCTCAGACATAATTTAAGATCTTGGCTGTGGCACCATCTTTCTCTGATGTCTGAAACAGGCTCACAGCTCTTCTGTTGTGGAGAAAGCACTATTTTCCTATTTGCTACATCTTCCTGCTGGAGGGAATTATTTTTAAGCACAAAACAGCTGGCTGTTCCTATTAAGCTACTGTAGGAATAATCTGTATGGAAAAAAACCTCAGATGCTTTCCCAAATAGGAAGTAATTTAGATTTCAGATTAATAGCTGTGACAATGGAAATATATAAAATCTTTTCCTGATATGGAGCCCAAACCATGGGTTGTTCTTATCGGTGGTGGACACAGGTGTGAAATCTGTCTTGCTATGCACATGGGGAACAAACACTAAATATCCCTGTTATGCAGAGCTCCCAGCCTGTAGTGTGCATGTAGTGTGTGAGTCAGCTGCTGCTGGTGAATGATGACAACTCTTGCTCTTGCAAGCCTTCCTTTCTTGCAGGCACTCTGCCCTGATCCAGTGCTTTCCCAGAAATAAGAGCAAGAGTGAGAATTAGGGAGGATCAGGCCACTCACTGAGTTGTTCTCTCTGGGACCTATAAATCCTCAATCCTGGCTGTGAAAGGAGCTTCACAAAGTGAAAATTAAGGTTTTGGGTGGACAGCGGGGCTGGATGTGGATCCAGCACAAGGAGCAAGCCCAGCTCTGGGGCAGTGATGGTACTCTGGGCTGTCAGCTGCAGTTTACAAGGGAACTGAAGCTGAAGTTTCCCCTGCTGTCAGTGCCCTGTGGGTGGGATGGTGCCAGCCTTCCAGGGCTGTAATCCAGGGCTTTCTTTGCAGGCACCTGCTCAAACAGAGAATTTCTCTTTTGTGCAAACCTTAAGCTGTACAAGGTCAGCAGCACGTACCTGAGCACCTCAGACTGCACACAGCAGACAGGCAGCAGGGAGCCTGCAGTGCCAGGGAGGGATGGCAGGGGAGAGGCTTGGTCAGATCTGGATTTTGTGGGAGAAGGGCTGCTGAGATCCCTGCATTGAGCGTTTCTTACTTTGCATTGCATGAAGGCCCTTAGCATTCCCCACATGTTCTGCTCTCTGATAAGGTTAACAGGATAAAGAAAATGTTACCAAATGCATTCTAACAGATGACTGCAATTTGCACTCAGCTGTTAAGCTGCTGGCTTTTCTGTCTTAGAAATTGCTGAATGGGAAAGCCTAGACTGTGTTATTGAGAGGGGTGAGAGGAAAGTGAGGAGCTGCAGAGTGAAGCTCCACAAATTTCTCTTGCGTTTGATCAAACTAAAATAATCAGATTAAGCCATAACTGTATAAACGGGGCTTGAGTGTGTTTGCTCTGCTGACTTGGTCATGCATTCAGGACGTTCAGACTGGTGTAACTACAGCCCAGGAGGTATTAGTCACGCTGGGAGGACTTCAGTGAATATAAGAGGGCTTCATCTGGCCAGTTACCAAGGCAACTCTTGCTAATATTTCATTACAATGCTTTTGCCCTCTGCAAGTCCCACGGATTAGGACTGGGAATCTCAGGAAGAAGAGTTGATTGTCAATATTGTGCTTGGATTGAATGTATCCCAGAGGAAAAAAAAATAAAATAAAAAAAAAAGTAAAGCATTTCCCATAGGCAGAGCCCATAATGTGCAGCTGAAGCTAAACTCCGTCTGTCATCCAGCACTGCCTTGTGCCCTGAGGAGAGTCTTGGGTAACAACTAAGCTCCCTCTTTCCAGCTCTGACATAAATGGAAAATGCAGGTATGAACTCATCCTCATCCATGTGGAGATGCAGAGCAGCAGAGCTGTGCCAGCCTCCCTTCAGAGTGGCTGCACCAGTACAGGCTGCTGCCCTCAAACTGGGGGACACCCTCACACCTCAGGGCTGTCACTGGTGTGTTTGCTGGCTCTGTGCACCTTCCTCTAGCTGTGCTCCTTGTCACTGACACAAGAGCTTTGCTGATGCCCTTGGGCAGCCACAGCCCCTGTGTGTTGGACTGGGCATCCTCTTCCTCTGAGAAAACACATGTGAAAATAAAAGGGCATCTGCTGGTGTGGGATATTGCTTGGGATGTTCTTTCCTCTGGGCCAGCTGCTGGTGTCTGTTGTTTGTTCCTAATTACATTTTTCACTAGCTGTGCATTATTTCTTATTTATGAAACAATTTAATAAGAAAATGGCAATACATCTGTATGACAGAGATTAGAAGTGCTACTGGGTTTTTATCTGCCACCAGTAATTTCCACCTAGGTTTTGAAAAACTGGATATTATTTGTGGATATGATGTTGGTGGAAGCCAACGAGGGTATGTCATGACCCCATGCCTGAAGAGTATTCATGTGCACATAGCCACAGGGCACAGAAACAAACCCTGAAGTAATCTGTGGGAGGATGAACTTCCCGGCATTCAAAGAAGCTACAATGACATAGTAGGAAAAGTCCTATTCTCTGAGTCAGGCTTGAGTCAGTTTCCCATTTGCAGTGCTGGATGTGTCCCACCTTTCAGACAAGGAGCAAAAGCACGTTCTGTCTGTGTGTCTCCAGCTTGTCCCCACTGCTCTGTCACACTGGAGTGCGTGTGTAACCCCAGCATTGCACTGGTTTTCACCCTGAGCACATTCCCTCATCCCCCTGCTTCCTCCGTGGATTCAACCTGACACAGCGCTCTTGGTCCTCCTGCAGCGCTAAACAACCACCAGAGCTCACCCCAGGAGTAGCTGCACTTTTCTGGTGGGTGAACTGATCTCTGTTGACATGTCAGCTCGTTAAATCTGCAGGGCCCTTCTGGCTGAAGGCAGGGCTGTGTGGCACATTTAAAGCCTGATTTAGTTATTAACATAAAAGCAGCTGTGTTCCTGTTTGAGCTGTGCAAAGAAAAACACGTAGCTAATGATGACCGAGCCCGAAGCGTGCCTAGGAGACAGCACTTACGTATGTTTTCCATGTGCCCCAGAATAATACAGAGTTTAGGCTTTAAAAGAAAGTATTTGGGTCCTTGCCAGGTAGACAGACAGTATGAATGAAACACCTGTTCTGGCTTTGGGAGGGTTTTGGAACCATTTGATTACAGGGAAGGTACAGGCTGACCTTAAAGTGAATTGAATTCTTTGGTGTAGAGTAACATGTCCTGCTACATTATGAATCTTCTTGATCTCTTCGTGAAAATGTCCACAGCAGACAAAATACAGATGTCTGCTCCTTTTGGTTTTAACTAAAAGGTGCTGCTTGGGCATGGCAAATTGACCAGCTCTGTCTCAAAACAGTCTTTTTCAATTTTGAATAAATGTTAAAGGAGGAACACTATAAAGGAAACAAAACACATTTAAGTAATTCTGCTGAGAGAGGAAAAATAACTGTTCATTCCAGATGCATCCTAATCTGGTTCTTGACAACACTCCTTGGTCCTTGGCAGTTTTAGGAGGTTGCATTTTCACACAGTGCAATTCAATTCCAAAAAAGATATAAAGAATTATGTCTTTCCTAGAGTTGATTCCTATTGAATCACCTTATCAGTCTGGTCTGGTTGGTCCAGTCTTAACCATTTCTGTTAATATGGCAAAAACCAGCACTTTCATAAAAGCAGACGGTAATGTGATGAGTTTGGTCATCCCCTCTGGCTTTTGGCTTTATATGTTTATAAGAATCAGTCTGAGAAACCAAGGCAGATCCTGGTCAAATTCCTCATGCCTTCAACAAAACTCTCCAGTCCTTTCCCACTATAGATTCAAGCTGTGCCCTTGCTCCCCTGATGCAGAAGAGTTTAAAAAGCTGTAATTGAGCTGTCAGTTTGAAGAACAAACAGGGGAAATGTACTCTGGGCTCTGCTTGGGGGCTGTTTGCAGAACTGTCTGGATGTGCATGTGTGGGGGTCTGTGTGAACAGGAGGGGATCTCCTTTCCGAGCCGCTGTGAACTCAGCAAACCCCACATGGACCTCGCAGGGGAGCTGCTGATGCCTTCTGTGGGTTTGTTTTAATCTTCTCAGCTAGAGCCTGTGGAGACTGTAAAATTATAAAGCTGGAGATGTGCTTGAAGGATATTGACTGCACTTGTATCTTGTGTCAGTCCAACTCCAGCTCAGGTGGAATTAGTGCTTAGCTCCTGGTAGCTGCTCCTGACACACTCGTGTCAAGACACAACACATTTATAAATGGTGAGCTTGGTGTGAAGCTCTTGGGTCAGCACAGAGCACAGCTCAGGAAACACCTTCCTTCACACAGCCTGCAGTGGGGTGGCAGGAAAGTGATTAGATCTTCCCTAAGATAACATCTTCCTGACCCTACACCATACAAGAACCATATGCTCTCTTATTTCTCTTGGCTCAGGCCCTGCTCTCAGTGATGGCTCTGACTGTGGTGGTACAAGTCACTTCACTATTGCAAGTGAAGGAAATGGGTCTTTTTCCATTGGCCACGTGTTGCTTTTCCTGGAGCGAGGAGAACTCCTGACATTTCTCTGTGTAATAGACAAGATAAAACCAGAGAATTTATTCACAGGAAGCAGAATGTGTTTGTGTCACTGCTGAATTACTCGCTCCTGGCTGTGGGATGCTTCCCTGTGCTCCAGCTGTAAGGCTAGAAGGGTCTGTATAGACAGGAAAACTCTCACTTGTAACTTGCAGAATCTTTGTTCAGATTTGGGAACTGAGTTCCCTCATTGACATAAGTTGCTTGAAGCCCATACATTGAATTTGTTCTCAGATTTCTTTTAAGCTCTTCCTGTCCCTCCAGGCCCCCAAACCCCTTCTGTCACTCTACAGCTTGCTTGAAGAAAGAGCTTGTGGTTTCTGGTGGCAGCTTTGGGCAAGTTCCTCACGGTCCTGTAGTTTTTAGGGAGGCAAAAGTAAAACCTTCAGTGGAACTCAGATGCCTTTAGAGGATGTAGATGGAGAACAGCATGGCTGAGGTCATGTCACTACATGTAGGCTCAGAGAAGATTGGAGTAGGAATGCTACAGGCTGGATTCCTTCTTTCCAGTTCTTTCTGCATTCACTGGTAGTGGATTGGATTTAAAATGAAAAGTCTCTTCTGCTTGAACATCTCTTATTTGAGAGCATGTCACTGTGACCAGCTTTGTGAAGCTGAGCCAAGAAGCACCACTGTGAGGATGAAGAAACAAGTAAAATTCAAAGAGGGATCAGAGCAGTAAAGGAATGGCAAATGTCCAGGGATGTTGAAATTTATTCTTAGAAAAATCTCTTAAATGGAAGAAAGGCTTCACTACTCAAGCTAAATTCTAGCTGTTATAAATTAGGCAACATCTTTTCTGGGAGCAGAGTATTCCTTGCCCATCCATGGGGGTTTTCACTGGAAATGTTTACTGCTGGTGACTCTCAGATGAGATGTTAGACCAGATAGGACTCGTGTCCAGCTCAAATTAGTAAGTATGACTTTTTTTTCCTGAGTGTGGCTGAAAAGAGATGGCATCAGGGAAGGAGTTTAAGTTGTTAACCTCAACTTTTTGGTTAGCCTCTAACTTGAGTGTTTAGCAATTTTAGAAACCCTCTGTCCTTTTCTTTCTGTGCTGGAAAAAGACCCTCAGAATGCTCTGTCTTTAAACTATTTCCATTGCTTCTTGGAAAACTTCAGATCCCCTTAGTTACAGGTAGCCTAAGTATGATTTCATTCTTCAAACTGTCTTTGAAAGAAGCTCTGCAGTCGACTGGAGGCCAGCTCAGACTGCAGAAGGGTCATTTTTTCTGCGTGGTGCTCCTGAATCTGTGCCACAAAACCCACGTGCTAACTGTGATTTCACTTTCCTTAATTGCATTTTGGAAGGGAGATTAATTATATTACCACTAGAGGGATTACAGATATTAGACTGGCCCAAGTGTTTTGCCCTGAAACTCTTGTGGGGGTGGGAGAAAGTTATTTTCCTAATCTGTGCCCTGCTTTCCTTGTTAACTCTTTTTACGTATTTACAGGTGCCGTGGGGTGTAAGTAGCTAATTAAATATGGCATTTGATAAAGTTGAAGGAAGTTTAATTCCTGTCCTGTGGAGTATCGGTCTCCCCCACATAAACATGTTAGTTAACGATTGCTGCAGAGCACAAGTATCTTCAAAGGTGACCATTCCCAGAGGAACCTACCCATTTTTGAGCACCGTTTAAAGGGCAAAGACTGTCTGTTCTCTTGATAAGAATTTGTTTTTAAAGCTTCTATTTAGCTTTTAAAGGATACATTCATCCGCGGAGAGATAAGATCTTGCATTAAGCGGGGAAACCAGGGGAAAGGTCTCCAAAAGAGACGGGCAAGCAGGAAGGGGTTAAAAGATGTTTGAAAGCGCTTTAGGAAGCCTTTCTAACTGAATGGCTTTGGCGGCCGTGCTTCAGTGCTGCCTCACCATGTGGAACCAGGCACCTCTGGCCGCCCTGCGTTCACAGGTCCTGATGTCACGCTAATGTGATCCCCGGGGCGCAGCTGGCACTGGATGATGCTCCCTGCATCCCGCTGCCCTGGGGACCCCTGCACCTCCCGAGCCCGGGACACACCAGCAGCACCTGCCTGGAGGGCAGCGAGTGTCCCACCGCCCGCAGAACCCTGTGCAAACCCTGCAATAAATCCATATATACACATAGATACATTTACAGTGCTCCAGATACGGCAAGAGGGATCTTTCAAAAGCCCCTGAAAGTGCTGAAATCAAAGGAAATTGCAGAGCCCCGCTGGTACACGCCATGTGGAAATTCAGTTCGTGGAGCTAAATATTTGAGCCACACACATCACAATGGTTTTTTTGGGGGGTTTGGATTTGGTTTTGTTGTTTTCTTTTTAAAGCTTTTCATACTTAAGACAGTTTCTCCAAGAGGATGGTACCTCCTAGGCTGTCCACAGAAAATAAGAAACAAAGAGGATGATGTGATGCAAAGAGCAAATGCCCAGCAGCAACCTGCAAAGATTTGGACACGCTTAAGAGCTCGTTTTGCTTCCTGTGGGGTTCAAATACCGCAGCAATCCAACTGTTTGGAGCCCAGACCTGGTCTCCTGGTGTGTCCTAGTCTAAAGATGCAATCTTATGCAGTTCAGGCACAACATTTCGTGTGTGTTATTTAGTTGTTGGATTTTAAGAGTCTGTGTTTGCCAGAAAAATCACAGCAGTGGTTTGAGGAGCTAATTTATGTGCTGCTCTGTATTTATGTCCAGGTTTTTATCTGTAAAATGTCTTTCTCCCAGCAGCATATAAAGACCTGACGGTGCAGGTGTCCTTGCAAGTCACACCACGGAGGGATTGTCCATGGGCAGGGAAGGATGGGAGAAAGCTGGGTTATCGCTGAGCTGCTTCCTTCCCTCCTAGGTGAGAAGGTAATTTCCCCAAAGCCATCCTTTCCGGGGAAAGTGGAAGTAAAATTTTCACTGCCCAAATGAAATGAGAACCCACAGCATACCTCGAGGAGAGCGAACTGGATTTGGTCAACTGTTTTGTTAATTAGTAATAGAGTTTTTCCTGTAGATAACCCGATCTATCGGTTAATGGAGTTTAACGTAGTAAAAGAGCAGCGAGCCGCCGCGGGCAGCGCAGCCCCGCACACACAATGGGCACATTGTTCCCGGGGGATCCCGTCCCCGTTTATTGGGGAGGCGGCGGCATCACTTCACCCGCCCGGCCTCCCCTGGCTGCGGCGGGGCCGGGGGTTCCCGGGGCGGCAAAGGGTTAATCGGGGCTGCCGCGGCCCCTCCCCGCAGCCGCGGCTGAAGTAGCGCGGCGGCGGCGGAGAGGGGCAGAGCCGAGCGGAGCCGGGGGGAGTGGAGCCGATCCGAGCTGGGCTGAGCCAAGCAGAGCGGAGCCGGTGCCTCAGCGCTGCCCGGCCCCGCCGAGCGAAGATGGCGAGGGCGGCGGAGCGGGGCGGTGCGCGGCGGGCGCTGCTGCCCATGCTGCTGTCCCTGCTGCTGTCCCTGCTGCTGCCCGCCGCCGCCCGGCCGCCCGCCTCCTTCCCCAGCGATGTGAACGGGCACAGCCTCCACCCGCCCTACTTCAACCTGGCCGAGGGCACCCGCATCTCCGCCACCGCCACCTGCGGCGAGGAGGCGGCGGGCGCCGGCAGCCGGCGCGCCGTGGAGGATCTGTACTGCAAGCTGGTGGGGGGCCCGGTGGCCGGGGGGGACCCCAACCAGACCATCCAGGTACGGCCGGGGCGGGGGAGGACGGCACGGGCGGCTGGCAGGGGCTGCGCTGGGCTCCGAGCCCCGCGTTGTGGCCCGGCGCTCCGTGAGGGGACAGCGGGGCTGGGCGGGCAGGGCCCCGCTCGCGCCTTTCCCCGCGCACCCCCGGAGCCTCGGGCACAGCCGGCCCGGCAGGGCGGTGCTGGGGGCTCAGGGAGGGGAGGTCCCCGGGATCCCCCTGCCCAGGCTCGGAGCAGCCCCCCGGAGCAGCGGGGCCGGGGGATGCACGTGTTCGGTCTCTCCCCCAGCTTTGCTCGCATGAAACGCGGCTCGCTGGCTTCTCGGGGCATTCTTTCTGAAGTTGTGGGTTCTTGGAGTTTATAAAACCCTGGGCAAAGCAGCACCCAAATTCCCTCTGGCAGTCAGGGAATCGTTACGGTAAATGGGAGAGTGATTACCCTGATGTGTCTTGAGGTGATAATATTTACCCTGATGTGTTTTAACTCCGCCGTTCCCCGTGTGTTCGGTGGGGCGTTGGGATGAGCAGAGGGGAAAGTTACGAGGCTGGATTTTCCAAGCGAATGTCAGGTGATTTACCTCAGGGGTCCCATTTTAAGCTGCCCAGAGGGAGCTTGCAGCCAGGAATGTAGACGGCAAAAGCTGCAGTGTAGTGTAACTGCTATGGCTCCCTTGAAGGGAGGAAAGAACAGCTGTAAACGGGCTTGTAAAACACCAGGTTTAGTTGCAGGAACTGCAGACCCAGTGTCCCCCCTGAGGGCAGCCCAGGACGGGAAGAGCAGCTCCGATTTGAAATGATTTTGCAGAATGAAGCCGTGGAGGCACCCGCTCAGTGTTTTCTGCGGGCTGCTTCTGGGGGTTTTCTTCTGTGCTGCCACTCACCTGTTGCAGTGGAGCAGTGCTGTTGTCCCTGTTGCACGCAACAAGGACCAGCAAAGGAAAACTGTCACTTTCTCGGACAGAGCCTTTCTCGGCCTTTTGGTGGCGGTGGCTTTGTTACAAGGTCATCTCTGAAGCATTTTTCTCATTCTGGCCACATTCTCCTGAGTTAGTGCTGCACTAGGAATTTTCCAGCTATTGTGTGGTCGTGACATGGAATTTTGCTGTCTGTGTAGTATAAATGGTTGAGGATGTCACTGGATGGCAAAAACCTGACGTATCCTCCTCCGAGCTTTTAAAGTGATGTTTCACTTGGCTGCACTGTAAAATAGCATCACTGGAAGAAGCTTTGCCTGAAGTCCCAGTAGCAGGAGGCTCACAGGGACCTCCATGTAGGAATTGTGCCTCCAGTGAGGCAAAGGAGTAAGGAAAGGTGAAGAAGTAATTGCGACTCTGTGCTCTTGCAAACAAATATGTGAATGATGTGCCAAGCAAAACTGGGAGGATAAGGCTGCTTGGAAAAGCTGGCAGATGTGGGTATGCATTTATCACTCCACACGTGTCCATCTGTGCTCTGGCCACCCTACTAGCTCAGCATGACACGCAGCACTAAGGATGCTGGTGACTGAAATAAACCCTTCATGCTGTAGCAGCTCTGGGGGCAGCCCCAGCATCCCCCCGCTGCCAAACACGGCTCCTGAGCTGTGGAATTCTGCAGCGACCCCCTCCTGTCCCCTGTGCAGCTCTGGCACAGGGGGGCTTTGATGTGAGCACTATTTGCCAGGCCAGCGGGCTTCACTCTGTCTGAAAGCTTTAGAAAATTCCTTTTGTAGTGGCTTCTTTCCATGACCACAGGCAGCACCTAAAAGGGAGGGGAGGAAACTGGAGGCATCAGAGCAGAGGTCAGAGTTCCCAATTCATCCCCTTTAGGGGTCTTGGCACCACCCGGTGACTAAAGCAAGGAGGGAGGTGGGAGGGAAGTGTTCAATTTGAGCAGACAGAAACAACAATAATGAACTCCACATGCATGTCCTTACTGCCTGCATGTCCCACCGGCCCAGAGTCCCTTCCCTCCTTCATTCACCTGCTCATGTGTGATGTGGCTGTGGCATAAGGAGTTTTCATCAGGAAACCTTGGAAAAATGCCACTTGGGACCCTCCAAGAGACATCCACATTCTGTGGTGGTGAAGGGACATTTGTTTGGTTAAAGACCTAGGATAAACATAAATACAATCATCTAATAAATTAGTTCCGTCAGTTCTCTGTTTTATGCTGCTTTAATTTGCCATTGTAGAAGAATTCAGAAAAGGGAGTTCACTGACTTTTAAACATGATGGTCTTAAAATGTCAATAATCATTAAGTTTCCTGAAGTAACGCTGCCTTAAAGACACTTGCGGTGGTTTTGGCACAGCTTGTGGGAAGGCTGTAAACCTTTTCAAGGAGTTTCCTTTGCTTTATTCAGGGCTTTTTGGCAGAACGCTGCATTTCCAACTCCGGGGGGGCTTTTCAGTCTGGAAGGATGTGAGGCACAGCAATGCTGAGGTGTGCTGAAAGGGACTTGCCTTGGAGGTTTGCTTCCCTTGTCAAAATCACTCCTCAGTGTGGGTCAGCCCTGCCTTAATGATAATGTCTTGAGGATGAGGCAGAAGAGGGGTCATAGGTTCCTTTTTTTATGTGAGCTTTACTGGAGGTGCTTGTAACTATCTGTCTTCCAGGACAGCCGAGTCTGCCAAGGCACAGCCCTGTGCTGGTGCTCCCCATCCCACCCGTGTGCCTGGGGGCTGTTCCAACCCAGCAGGGATGGTGCATTGCTCCTGAGGGTGGGGCAGGACTGCAGATGATGAATTCAGATTACGAGTGCAGCAGTGAGGCAGGTTACTGGTTATTTAAGCAATTATAGACCTCAGAATTTTAGAACATGCAACAAATTTGATTGATTTCGAGGCAGTGCTGCTTGTGCCTTCCTCTGAAGCCTGTCTTGAGCCCAGCCCTGAGTTCAGAGCGCTGCTTTGCAGCCTGAATTGCAGCCCTGAGCTATCCTTGCCTGAGCAGGTGGGCACTGACCAGAGCTCTGGTCCTCTCACTCTTCCAGGTGTTGATAACAGAGGAAATCTGAAGCTGTTCCATCCCTGAATGTCTCAGAATTAAGTGACATTCTCTTCTGGCATGCTGCAGTGTTGGTGACCATTTATCCTGGTGTGTCTTTATCCTGTGTCACATCTCTGGTGTGTGGCAGAAGGAATCTGGCTCAGCCCAGGGCTCTCAGTGACAATTGGTGCTGTATCTCTCTGTACCTGTCTCTCCTGTGCTTACATCTATGACAGTGTTGGATTTCAGTGGTTTAACTGTGGCTGAAAACACAGTTTTGGAACAAGTTTTTGTTGCCCACAGAAAAGACACATGGTGAGACAGCGCCTGCTTAACTCTGTGTGAGCAGCTGATCCTAAGGGACTTTGTCTGAAAAAGTACTTTATACACCCCATTTCCTGCCCTTTTTACCTTATCCCCAGCAGCCTCATGCTCCCTGTGGCTTTCTGATAAATCAGGTGAGGGGAGCTGGTGTTGGGTCATGACAGGGCCAGATAAATTGGGACAAAGCCACCCGTGTGCCCTGAGAGAGGTGCCAGCAGGGTGCCTGGCTTGTCTTTATGCTCAGGGGAAACTTCAAAGTTCCCACTGCCCTGAGCAGGATCAGGCCTTGCAGGTCTCTGGAAGCTGCCCCTCATTCAAACCTCCTCCTTATCTCTCCCTCTTTGCAGTTTGCTCTGGCAGTTTTCTGTTCTCTGAGCTGCCCTGCAACTCCCTGCATGGCTGAAGTTCTTTCTTTCACCGTACCTTTGTAGTGTCCACGCCTCTACTGCTCTGGCAACCTGCGGGCTCTGCTGCTCGCAATTGCTTTTTAATTAAAGTCCTCTTGCTGATGTCAGAACTTCCCTGTAGAGAACCTGACACGATGTGCCTGAGTTGCTCTAAAATACAAATAGCTGGAAATGATTCTGGTCAGGTTTAGGTCTGGCTCTAATGAAACAGCTAACGAGCAACTGGTACATCAGAGAGGCTAATCCCAGTCTGAACAGCAAACCTGGTTCAGCTGTTGGTGTGTTCCCAGCCCAGCAGGCTGCCCAGGGAGGCACAACAGCAGCATTATAAATGTGGAGCAGCTGATAGGAATTTTTACTCCCCTCTTAGTCAGCTTGACTGTCTCCCATCAATATGAACTTTGGGTTCAAAATGGTTTTTACATCTGTGGCAAGAATTTAAAGTATGAAAGCACTTTATTTTTTTGTTATTTATCCCCGATTTGTAACCTTGCCTCACTTTCCCACCCCCCCCAGCCTCAGTGTTGTGTGCTGTGCAGCAGAAATTTCCACACAACCTGTTGCACCGGTTCCCATTAGAGGTTTGAGCTGAAGAAAGAGTTGGGTCAGTTTTATCTGGTCTGCGCTCCCTCCTGGCTCAAAGCATGTCCAAACCAGCCTCGTGACCTCTCTGTACACTGAGGGCTCCCTGTATCAATGTCAGGGTTACCTGGATGGTTTCAGCTCCCCTTTTCTTTGGCCTTGTGCTTGCCCATCTCTATTTTCACATCTCTGGAGGAATTAATTTAAAAGTGTTCTTGTTCAGGATAATTTGTATTGCATAATTGCATGCGAGTAACAAAGCACGTGGTAGTGGGGAAATAATGCAGTGGAATCTGCTTCCTTTGCACTGAGATTCCTCCAGAGTTTGGAGCATCTGGAAAGCCACATGCTCTGCGGTGGCTCTGGCTTGCCTCAGCCCTTGTAGGGGCAGGAAGGGGATTGCCTGTCTTGAGATCTTCTTGTACCTGGTGTAATATTAACACTGGCTGCAGCTGGGACAGGCAAGGGCAGCATTCCTGCCTGGGGATAACTGCGCCTTTAAAAGGAAACTGCCTGTACCACAGCTCCCTTCCAGGCTGTTTGTAGCAGCAATTCAAGTGACACAACAGTGGCTCCACAAAACAATTTGCCAGTTTTCAGGGTGCTTTGCAGGTTTCTTTGAGCGTGGGTCAGATTTATTTGTCCATTAATGAGAGAGAAAGAATTGCTCCTAACAGCTCAGGTCTTTGTCTGATCCTGCTCAGGAGGTGCTGTTAAAGTTGCAGGGTTGTTTTCTCTGGCAGCGTGTCCATGGAGCTGACAAAACCCCCCGGGCCACAAAAGCGAGGCAGAGAAGTGATGGCAGTCCCTGGCCAGCTGACAGCTGGGGCTGTCCCTTTTTGGCCTTGCATCACAGCATCATCAGCAAAAGAAACTTGGCTGCGAGACTAAGCTTGAAAATGCAGCTGAAAGAACCATACTGTGAAATGAATAGGTGGACAAGAAACAGATTGCAGGGAGCTGAGCAGAGGAGCTGCCAGTCTGAGTCCACAGAAGTGACTGAATGGCTCAGGTCAGGATCTCTGGGCTCGGCAGGGCTGGGTGGGTGTGAGTGGCAGCCTCAGCACAGGAGTTGCTGACCATGGAGTTTGAGCCCCTGCTCTCCATTGCAGTGCAGCTTCACCCTCACATCCTCCTTCCTCTGCTTCTGGTAACCAGTCCTTTGAGTCTGGGATCCTTTGTCAGTGTTCAGTGCATATCTGAAATTCAGAAAGGATGCTGATCTGAGCAGCCCAAATTCTACACTGGGTGTTTGTGGGGTTTTTGAGCCTTTTAATGTACCTTTTTGCATCCACACTTTAAACTGGTGCAAACAAAACTTTCTTGATATCTATTATCTAAATATCTTGATTTGTATTAGCAGGCTTACACCCTGTATTTTCTGAATTGCTGTGACACCTGACTGCTTTGTACCACGTTTTTCTGGGCAGAGTTAAATGTTATTTTTGTACTTTCCTCCAGGGCCAGTACTGCGACATCTGCTCCTCTGCAGACAGCAACAAAGCCCACCCCATCACAAATGCCATCGATGGGACAGAGCGCTGGTGGCAGAGCCCCCCTCTTTCCCGGGGGCTGGAGTTCAACCAGGTCAACGTCACCCTGGACCTTGGACAGGTAACACAAATCCTTTCTTCATCGTGCTGGTAGGTCATGCTGCTCTGCTTCTAAAGTCCTTTAGTGGACCTTGCTGGAAGTGTGGAACAAAATCCACTCATTTAATGATAGGGCAGGAGGCTTTGGTTAAAATAGGGAAGGGAAAACCTCTTGGTTGTTTGTAATATTAACTACATTGTGCTCTTTGTTGTTGCTATTTAGATCTTCCCTAAGAGTTGAGTCTTGTGGAAACTCATCACATTAGTTAAGGCCACACCCCAAAATAGAAAATACATCCCTGAGAAATTCAAGGTTGCTCTCTAAAGCTTTCAACTGGTTCGTTTAAAACTCTTTAAAATAAAACCAGCAATTCTGTGCTAAAGGTCTTCATGTAAAAGACAAAGGGTGACAATGGATGTTTGGTCTCTAATGGTGGCAAGTCAAGGGAATCACCATTGTAATAGCAGAAATGGTAACCAGCCCCCTCTCTGTCACCTCCTCTGCTGCTCCTGTTCATCTGCAGAATGTCCCTCTGGAAGTGGAGTGTTCTCTCAGACTTTGCTCAGCTTAGAGGAGAGCAGCAGCAAAGATGCCCTGGCTGGAGCTGTGCATGCAGAAGGGCATTGCAAACCCAGAGAGCTGTGGGATGTGGGTCTGCTCTGTGGCATGGAACTGCTGCTCCAGCTGTTGGGTGGGGGAGCTCCTCAATCCTTGGGACAAGGGATGTGTGAAGCCTCTGCTCCCTGGCAGCCTTAACCCTTGTCATTCAGGGTTTGGGACATTTGCTCTGTTAGGCTTCAGCAGCTATCTACTGAAGGGTCCCCATGAACAGCTAGGGATGGGCTCTCACCTCCCAAGAGATGCTTCCCCAAACTCTGCTACGAGTCCTGCAGCCCCAAAGTTTGGCTGGGAAGTCTGTGGGATGGGGCAGTTTTGGAGCTGTAGCTAGCTCACCTCCTCTCCAGGAAACCTGTTCGTTGTCAGCAGCCTTTTGGGGGCTGCGTCACGGCCCCTTTGGGTGTTTGTTTTGCTTTGCAGGGATTTTGAGATTTTTTTGGATACTGAAACTTTACAGTGACTTCACAAGTGTATCTTTCACTCTCTCTGCTAGAGTAAAGGCTCTTGTCGCTGCAATTTTCAAAGTGTCTGACTCCAAATTTACAGCCAGGCTGTATTGATGATGATACCCTTCAGTTAGATGCCTCAAACACACACTTCAGTCCCCAGGACTGGCTCTGATCTGTCCCCTACCTTGCTGTAGCACTCGTTTGGAGTCTGCCAAACACCCTTCATAGATTTGTTCTCCCCTTGAGTGCCAGCTGTCTGAAGCTGTGCTGTACCAGCAGCAGGGAAATATCTGCTACTGCCCAGGGCACAAGAGCTGTGTGAGCAAAGCCTCTCAGGGCTGCACACGGGGAGCTGAGCCCTCACCAGTGTAGGTGGCACCTGCTGTGTCTCTTAGAAACATCCCAGCTGGCAGGGATGTGCTGGTGGGTGGATTGCTTTGCACTCACTCCCCCTGTGACCAAGGGCCAGCCTGCAATGTGGCTTCTCTGGAGGGGGATTTTCAAAGATCAGCTTTCCCTGGGAGCTTCTCCTCCTCTTTGTCATCCTCTGTGGCAACTTTCTGGCTTTAGGCCAGAGCTAACCCAGCTGCACTGTGTGCCTGCAAGCTGTTCAGTTTGGCTCACCTGGGGACTTGCAGCATTCAGAGCTGCTGTGCTGGGAGCCAGAGCCTGCAATAACTGGGGAGGACTTGAGTTAAAACTGAGCTGGTCTACACTGACCTTCTCCCTTCTGGTTCTGTTTGCCCTTGGTACTCAGGGAGGTGGGATTGCACTGTCATTTCTGCAGGATTGGTACCAGAATTTGCATTCTGTGTGGTGTTAGTGGCACATGCTTCACCTGGTGTGGATTTTCTCTGGGCTCACAGACCCTCTGCTTCCCTGTCACCTTTGCAATACATCATAGACCCAGCTGGTCCTGAGAGCAGCACAAACCTAAATCTTCAGCTGGTTTTAGTGGCTTCCCCTTCATACATGGCCTTAGTGCATGTAATTGCTATAATAACCTGTTTATGCTCCTAGTGAGAGTTCTTTGCTTTTAACTCCTTTGTTCTGGTGGGCTGGGCAATAGAAATGTTAAATGTTAGAGAATCACTGATTTCTTCCTTTTGAAGTTGACTCTGGCTGAAAGGATAGAAGAGAGAGAAATTCTTGGGACCCAATGTGGTCAGCAGGGCAAGTGTGGGATCAGGCCAGTGTACCTGGCAGCCAGGCTTCTCAAATTCCTTGGATACCAGTCAAAATTGCACAGGTAGCAACACCCTCACAGGCATGCCTGACAGCAGGGCTTTTTTTTTTTTTTTTTGCCTGGAAAACAAGGGCTCTCCTTGCTCTGTGTATCAATCTAGAGAGCTCTTGCACCAATTAAGGTTTAATTTAAGGGACTCACAGCCACTGAAAGCTTTTGTCCTGAAGTGTGCTGGTGGCACTGGGGGCACACAGGGGCTGGCACAGGGGGTTGTGGTGTCAGCCCCTTTCTTTGCTGTCGTGCTTCCCTGCTGGCTCTGTCCCTCTCCAGCAGTAAGTGCTTAATTACCAGCTGGAATCGTGTTTGGCCAGGCTGTGGCAACTGGGAGAGGGTCAGTTAATTAAGCAGCCTGTTGGTCTTTGCTTTTTGCTGGCTGGGAGCTTGCTCTCCTCAGAGGAGTGTTAAAATCCTGTGGGAAGAAGAGAAGGAGGAATATTCACAGCCAGCAAATAAGTTCCAGAGCGGCTTGGGCTGGCCACCCAGCTGGTGTGAGGATTTTAAACACTCTCCTCACGTCATAGTGCCAGCAGCAGCCTAATCTTAATGGCTTCATCAGCAGGGCAGATCAGGGCTCCCACCATGGCTTGGGAAGGGGCTGTGTCCAGCTATTATGGGAATTGCTCCTGCTAGTACCTTGCCTGTTCCTGTCTCCTTGAGGAGGAGGGATTTTTCTTTTCAGAATTGGTGGGAGAGGAAGGCTGCAAGAGGAGGAAAATTCACTTGAAGGTTCCATATTAGACCCAGGTCCGAGTGCCAGAAATGACAGACATCTCCAGGGAGGAAAGTTAAATGGATTTTAGGAGATGCTGAAGAGTATGGAGAGGGAATATCTTTCTCCTTGCTCTTAATCATGACCTTGTGCTTAGTATATTTAGGGTGAATGGCTGGGCCACTGCATGAATTAGGTGTAAAATGCATCATGGTACCATATGAAGCACAGCTCAGGTTTTGGAAAGTAGAACTGTGGGTGCTGTGTGCTGGGAGGACACTCCAACAGTGATTGTCCACTGCTGTTGCTGGACAGTCTGGACTTACCAAAATCCAAAAAAATGGTTGTCTGACCTGGCTTGGAGGGCAAAGGTCCATGTTGAGGTGGAGGCTCCTAAACCTGCCCCACTGCTGCTCAGCTCCAGGCTCTTTTCCTCTCCTGCCTGGAGCCTCCAGGCCAGCTGGAAATGGGAATGTGCCTCTGCTGCAGAGGGACAGGACACCATGACTCACCATGGCAATTGTCCCCTGTGATTAAGTGCCACAGTGGGTGGAGGGGGAGGAAGGGGTGTGTGATGGAAGATTCTTTTTTTTTTTTTCCCCCCCTTCCCAAAAAAGGTCGTTTGAGTCAGAACTGACAAGGTTTAAAGAAACATGAATGGCTGGATCCCTGCCAAAGCCTGACATCTTCCTTGCATGAAGGTGAACCCAGGCCAGCCCTTCCTTGAGATGTTTATGGATAGTTGGTGCTTTATGATAAACTCTGGGGGAGGAATGTTTGCAGTCATGCAAGAGCAGGAGCTTCGTGCCAGTGCTTGCTTGAGGTTAATTACTGCAGTGAGAGGGTGGCTGGGGAGCAGCCCCCATCTCCCCCTGCCTTGTCTGCTGGCCCTGTGACACCAGAGAACAGCAGGATTTCAGACTGAAGCTTTGCAGAGAGTTTTGATTGATACCCCAAAGGTATTTAGTTGGGCAGTGCCTTACAGAAACACCAATATCCATTCACTTCTGCTGAGGAGAGAAGAGAAACCTCCTCCTTTGGAGACCTTCAGAACTCCTTCAAATGCAGTTCCCTTTGGACTTAGAAGGAGGAAAAGCAAAAGTTGCATTCATTGGTAATTCACAGAGGTGGGAAGGAAATGAAAGGAATTGTGAGCCAGGCTCCCAGGCCAGTGGGAAAATGTGTTTTGTAGTCACTGTGGGATGTCTCAGCAAGGGAGTAGATGGATAACTGGGTGCTTTGAGAAGCAGCTCTTGAGTTTTCTACTAATTACAGTGGGATCTGCCACAGCTGCCATTTCTTGTGGCCTCTCAACTGATTAACTTGTGCTTGCCAGGTTCTTCCATCTCCAAAGTTAAAGGTGTTGAAAGACAAAACACACGAGGTGCTTCAGCCCTTGGCCACCAGGCTGCTGGACTTTGTGTGAAACTCAGCTCAAAAGGAGCTGGCTGTTTTTCCTGTGGTGGATTTTCAGGGCATAAACCTGCTTCCTTTCCCTTTTGCACTGCAAATGTGGCCCCTCAGGACCAGCTCTGCACGATGGTCTGATGTGCAGGATGCCTACAAATGTGCAGGTGGAGCTGAATGCCTGATTTGCACAAACAGCTTGTTAAATGAGCTGTATTCCTGTTAATGAGTATTAAATTCTTACTCATCTTTGGCAGATCTGGACTGGGTTAGATCTGGCCTAGTGCTAAAGGAACACCACTGACCTACAGTATAGTACCTTGTGTGTCACAACACTGAAATTCTCTTTCACCTCAGTTTCTTACCTCCCATTTATTTTCATTTAGTTGAAATAGTAATGGGAGCTGCTGGTGGAGGTCTTCAGGAGCCCTCTTTGGAAGGCAGGTGGAAGGAAATGACTGCAAATTGATGGGCTTTAGGCTCACCACCCTGTTCCCAGCAAAAGCCTTCAATGTGAAGATGAATCTGATTTTTATTCCCTGGCTTAATTAATTAAAAAATCCCTCTTGAGGGAGTCAACTCATGAAATCCCAAGAGAGCACTCAGGATTCTTCATGAATAAAGATTATATCCTAGAGGCTGCTTTCCCTAGGATTGATGTGGGATAGGGATGATGGTCAGCCAAGCATTTTCAGCTGAAAACCATGTAAATTCCTCCCTTTTTTCACCTTGTTCCTTTTGTAACTTCATTTCTGTTGCTGTGGGAGTCCTTACAGCCTCAGGGTGATGTAGCTGCTGCTCACATTTCCCTCGAGGGCACTCTTGTTCATTCTTGCTGTACACAGGGGGAAAGCTGAGCTGAGTCTCTTCTTTTCCTTCCCCTCACTTGGGATATCTCCTGCAGCATTTCCCCCAGCACACATCCCTGGAAAATGCAAAGTGTCCATTTCTCTCTGGGCCACAGACAGCATTACCTGCCTGGTGTGTTTTTCATGGAGCATTGAAGAATGGGTGAGGATTTAAGATATTTTTTTATTTTTTTTAACTTTTCCTAACTCTTCTTACTGCTGAGGAGTAACCATTTGGTAGTTACTCCTACTTGGTCTTCACTGTGCTGGGGCAGCACTGTGGGAAAGGGGTAGAAGAGCTTAGTGACATTTATTGTGAGCTTTTGCACCTTAAATAAAGGGCTGGGGCGTAAAATCTCTAACAAAGACGTTCTTTCTTCAAATTGTTCTCTGGCTGTTGCAGCAAAAAGCAGCATTAAAAATAAAGCACGTTAAGTAGGCTGAGCATAAATATTTCTTACTTTCAACAGCTGAGCCTGTGGTCTCTTCTCCTGTGTAGAGTCCTCTCCAATTGCCATAAAATCCTTCAAAAGTAGATCAGGGTCTTTGTTTTCAGGCTTCAGAGCTGTAGTTCCCTGATCTGAGATGGTCTGTGGCTCACATTGAACTGCAGAACATGTGCTGTCCTTTGCCATGGATGTGGAATGGAAGCAGGGTGTGTATTTGTAGTGCTTCTTCTGGGAAAGGCAGAAAAGGTGTGACAGGGAGAGCGTGCAGCATTGGGAACTGGCACCAAGCCCAAGTGGATGGATCTTCTTTTCCAGTTTGTTTCACACTTTATTGTTTAAATTAACTTGGCTGTGAAGTCTCTTCTGTTTTCTTCAAAGCTGAGGTTCCCCTGACCTGGACCAGCAGCTATTTAAATTTTTTTTTAAATTTTATTTTTTTTTTTTGTGCTGATAAAATGAGATTTTTTGCTTTCACTTAGCACAGAAAGGTCGAGAAGGGCCATCTGCCAGCTCCCACCAGATTCCTGGCTCCAAGGGCTGTGTGGGAGCCGCTCAGGTGAACGGGAAGGGAGTGTCTGGTTGTTAATCAAGTGGGGATCTGTCTCCTCTGGCAGCATGAGCAGACCCATCCTCTCTTTTTCAAACAGCCTTGCCAAACTGGATGCCAAGCTCCAGGATCCACAGCAGCCAAGGCTGAAACTTCTTTCCTCTTCGTTGCTGCTGCTCTTGGTTGCTGTTAAGGGAAAGGATGTGCAGAACACTGGTATAGGTAAATCACGGGTGACACATGAATTTTAATTGTATGTTATGTTTATTCAAGTCGTGAACCAGCACTGCTTAAAATCAGTCTTCTAGGGCTGCAATGAGTAGAAAGGATTTCACTTGTAACATCTGAATTCCCAGCAGACCTGCCTTGCCTCACGTTGGCTGTGAGCACAGGGAAGAGCAGGGGAGCAGGAGGCTCCAGGCAGGATGCTCAGCGTTGTGGCACCTTTTGTGGCCTCGAGGAGGTTGTTTCTGCCTGTCCTTCGCATCTCGTACAAATGACCCTTGTGCTTCAACAGCTTAATCTTCCCAGAGGCTGTGCTTGCTCTGCCTAGACCTGAACCAGGTGTTAAAATAAGCCTCAGCCTTCCCCCCTAGAGCAGCTCCAGGTAATGACTGATGAAAGGATAATTGCTGGTTCTAAGAAATGCAAGATTTCCACTTTAGTTTCTCCCTAGGTGTCGTTGCCTATTTATAACGTTGGTGTGATGAGAAACAAAGAGGCTGATGGTGAGGTCTCCTGCCGTGGAGCTTCTTATTTCCTCCAGGCTGGCCTTTCCTTCTCAACTCCCTGGGATTCTTCAAAGATTAGGAGAGAGAGCCTCGGGGTGAGCGTGGGCTGGGGAGAGGTCAGGCTGGAGTAGGGGAGGCTTTAGTTTATAATGAATAGCTGGAAGGCAGGCCTGGTAATTTCTTGCTGTTCTCCTGGGAAGTGTCTGCTTGGCTGGGCTGGAGAACAAGAGCGTGCCTTGACTGGGGTGTGTGTGAGTACACGTGCTCCAGGGTCAGCTCTGTCCGGGCCGTGCGTGGCTGTACCAGGCGAGTTAAAACAGAGTGGGATTGCCTGGGTCAGACCCCTGTTTGTGTTGTGTTTTTCTCCCTCAGAGAGATGTTACAGGCAGCTTTTTGGGAGGTGGAAGCAAAGAGGTTCACAGCTCTGAGGCAGAGCATGCTGGCATCCCTTAATTGGTTTAGCATTTTCTGTGCTTTGGTTTGTCCCACCTGCACAATGGGAATACTGAATTTCACCTCCATCGTTTTCTGTGCACAGCATGTGTGCAGGAGCCTGTGCAGCACCAGATCAGTGAGTGCAAAATCTGTTGCAGAATGATTTAAGTCAAGCTCTTGGCTTGGCTCTGTGCAGCCCTTCTCCTCTGTCTGTCACTTTTTCAGCAAGCGAGAGCATCCCTCAGCCCTGTGGGTGCTCATCTGTCCACAAACTCGTGTCCTGCACACAGCTTGAGCACTGAAACTGCTGAAGCCAAGGGCTGTGAGCCTGGAGTCCCTGTGTTGTGTGGGACAGAGACAGGCTCATCCTGTGGCATTGCCAGTTTAGCTCTTGACACTTGTCCTGGTCAGGATGAGAAGCCCCTCCAGTGAGCTCTTCCTGCTTCCTGGGGCACATTCCAGGAGCAGTCCTTGCCCTCTGCAGCACCAGCACAGCTATGTCTTGGCTCAGATCCACAGGGCTGGCAGGGAGGATGCTAAATACACTTTTGATCATCTGCCTAGTCAGCTTCTCTGCTCTTTCAAGCCTGTTCTAGCCCCCTGCACCTTTCTTTTGATGCCTTACCAAGCCTGGCTCAGCCCTGCATTCATCTCTGCCTTATCCTTTTATTGTAGTCATAAATGTGGGCCTTCAGGCTGTGCCCAGCCTTGATCCTCAGTCGTTTCCTGTTTTCTGGACTCAGTGCTCTTCAAATTCCAGACCTCCCCTCCTATGTGTAATGCCAAGCAGGGCAATAAATAGTACACTGCTTCCCGTTTGATAGAAATAAAAACTGAGATCAGTAGGAAGACACAAGAGGAAGGCCTGCCATGCCTGGTGTTCCGGGGTGGAAAAGTCTTCCTAAATGCTTTAAGAGCAGACTCCACGTCAGTGGCAGTTGATTAGGGAAATGTGGCCTATTCACAGACCTGATAACTGAGGTTTTGCTTCTGGAGGCATCCTGGAGGTTAGAGAGATGGGAATGAGTCATACTGGGAGATCCAGGGAGGAAGAGGACAAAGACAAAGCCTTGAGGGTGACACATGGATGACTCTGCACAAGGCAAGGACTGAGCTGTGGTTTGGGACTTCTCTGGTCACCAGAGACTCTGACAAGAATGAGAGGAATGACGTTTTGTTCCCCACAGAAGGACTTGCCAAGCGTAACTATAAAATGCCTTTGTTAGCGTAAGGTCACTGCTAATGGAAGGTGGGTCTGGATGGTGCCAGCTCCTGTTTGTGCAGTGTAGGAAGGCACATCAGCTGTTTCCTGCAGGCACCCCAACCTGGCCCCAGGGGCTGGCAAGGCAGCCAGAGAGAGGCAGGGAGAGGATGAGCAGGTAACCGGGCTCACAATTGATGCTGCACCAAGTCTTGCCAGGACTTGTCAGTCAGAGCTCCCAGGGAGCAGTGTTAGGATGGTAGTTTGACATTCTGGTCCTTCCCTCTGTCAAACAGCAAAACATTCATGGGAGATGATGTGGCAGAAAGCACTATGCCTCTTGTTCCCAGCCACATCTACCTGGAGAAGCTGGGGTTCAGCCAGCTGGGTTACACCAGCTGAGCTCTTCTGTTGCATGGTGTACATGGTTATCTGGCACTTAAAACAGTTTCCCTTAGAAGAAGTTGCCTTTATCTTAAAAGATTTGCATAGTGTGTTTTTTTCTATGAGGCTGTGTGCTGTAAACTGTGTCTTTGATGGAGCAGATTTCCTGGCAGAGCTTGTGTTTGTAACTTGCTCTAGTTGGTGAGCTCTGCCTGAAAATCACTTTGCATCTTCTGCTTGGCATCCTGAGTCCTGCCAGTGGTTGTTTGTGTAACCCATGCAGGGAGAAGCAAACAGCCAAACTGAGAATTGCCACAATTTACGTTTTAGTTTCTCTTTCCCCTTTCTTTCTCTGCCTGCTTTGATACAGAGCTCTCCCTCACACACACATACTCAGCTAAGCTCTATTTATGGGCTCCTGCAAGTTCCCATTGCTGTGGACTGGAGCATGCCCTGTGCCTAAAATCCAACTGGCATGCTGCTGTAGGCATCTCTTGGATCTACTTAAATGTGCATATTGCCAGGCCCTGATAGGAAGAGGAAAAGAATGGCTTTCTGGTATTTGCACATAGCTGCAAACTGTAAACACAGACTCATGACTGCAAACAGAAATCTGTATCGCTGGCTTCATCGTGACTTCACTGTTGTTGTCCTGGCTGTTTGCTAAAGCTGTTCCTTAATCCTATTCCAGGCTTTTGCAAAGTCTGCATCCACCCAAACTCAGTGGGCACAAAGATTTTTGGCTGGACCCCAGGAAGGGGTTTGGTTATTTCTTTCTCTACCAGACATCATTTTCTGCCATGGAGTAGGCTTGCTTCAAGTTTCTGTAAATGGGGCTGGAAATACAAGGGGGTCTTGGGGTGGGTTGTGAGGACAAACTCAGTGTTCTCGTGAGCCTTGTAGGTCTGAACAGCAGCAAGAACTCCACACAAACACTAGCTGCAGATCTGTGCTGGTGTTAGCAGTGCTGTAGGGAATGTTAATCCTGCTGTGACCCTGGTACGTGCTGCTCTTGGGTCAGCTCTCCCGGCTGTGAATGGCAGTGTCATGGTGGGGAAACCTGCTGACAAATGCTAACGTGGTGCATGGCTGGGATACACGTTTTTAGAAGAATAAAGCCGATTGCATGTGTCGTGTTTGGCGTTGTTGAAATCTGCTAACGAACGGGCTTTAAAAACCCAGCGCTGTCAAGGGGTTTGGTGCAGGGACCTAATACAAGATACAGGGGAGACTCTGCCTCTTGGAGCTCGGTCATCTTGGTACATGTGGGATCTGGAGCCTGACAGAGGCTTTCCAAAACCACTTGGCTCTGGAAATGGTGAACTAAGTAACACAAGGAAAGACAGGCATTTGCCACCTCTAAGAACTGGGTTCAGAGCCAGACAGAAATAAGGTGTCTGAACCTGAGCATCCATACACCATTTCAAATCCAAGGGAGGGAGGATTTAAATATACACCTTTTGGGTGCTGGGGAGCTTGGGGTTCCTGGGGCTTGTGTGAGTCATTCATCATTGGCACTTGGCCATTTAAAATGAAAAGCCTTCCAGGGGCTTTGATGGCAAGCTGAGACCTCTTACGTTGTGCCAATTTTTAGCTAATTTGTCCTCTTCTGTTTCCTTCCCCTCCTCACCCTTCCCATGCGCGCAGGTTTGTGACAGGATATCCACTTCATCCAGGGGAATTGGGGGAAATACTTTCTTGTAGCGTGGCCTGCTGCCAAGGTTGCTTTGTTCTCCTCGTCGCTGAGAGAACAGCCCAAGGAAAAAAACCCTTGGATCTGAAGCTGGCATGCGACTTAGAGTGGATTTCCTGCAGCTCTGGAAGTGAAGTGTATGACATGTGGTTATTTGTTGTTGTTTTTTTTTAAATCCCATAAATGCAAGGAAAAAGAGGACTTTGGTAGGTTACAGACAGGCTGGGTCTGAAATCCTCTCTTTGATGGGAAATTGCTGTGTCACAGACGTACAAGTTGTGCCTTGTCAAGGTTAAAATCAGTCTTGGGGTTTTTTTTTAGTTGAATTAAGAGCTGAGATGCAACAGGCCTGGGGTTTTCAGTAGAATTCAATTTGTGGTGAAGATGCTGGTTGACCATTCACCATTCAGTGTTTTGTAGCCAGAGGCTCTGCTTAGTGATTCCCAAGTGCTCCGTGAAAGCATAAGTAATTTTTTATCACAAATTCAGAGCTGTATTGATAATGGCAAGGAAAGTAGTGAAGTGCGTGGGACTTAACTCCTTGCTGTGGCCAGAGCAGTGATGTGCAGGGCCCTGGGGTGTGGTATAGAGAGGGTGAGACAGCTTTTCCTTGCTATGGTGGGCTGACAGCTGGGCTTGTGCTCTAACACCTTGCTCTGCCCACTGTGCCCTGTGGGACACAAGATTTGGCTCCTGTTTGTCATAGCAGATCAGGTGGCATGTATCCATGTACACACTGTGTTTTGGTGAGATCCTGCCCAGATTTCCCCAGAAAACTGGGAATGTCACAGAGATCTAATTCACTGCTGGCCACAGAAGAAGCAGATGCTGTTTCAAGTCTCATCCAAAGCACAAAATCCTATTTGTACCCTATGGAAGGGTATTGAGTGTTTCTTTTTTCAGCCCATGATTTAGCCAAGGGCTTCCTGAACAAACTTTGCGAATCAGCAAGGCTTTGGCAGTACTGAAAAGGGTCTTACTATAGCTCTTTTATAGTATTTTTTTTTATTTTATTTTTAGTGCTGCAGAGCCTGGGATGTCTGGATGGAGCAGGTCCCAGATTTGTACAGCTCCTAGCACGCTCTGGAGAGCCCGTCCCAACAAGCTTGTGGTCCTGACTGATGGAGCTGTGCTTGTAAAAGCTCTGGGTGTAAAAACCAGCGGGCAAGCTGTCTAAAGCACAGACAAGTATTCTTTTGTCTAGCTTCTCCCTTTTAATTCTAAACTGGCCCAGGAACTCCTCTAAGAATATTTAAATACCTTGTGCAGTGAACCTGTATTGATCTTACTTGCTACAAGTCAAACAACCCATAGAACATACAGTTGGGAACATTTGTTTGCTCTGGATGGTAGGAATGTCCTCTTGAAAATGTGCTGTGCTTTGGTAAGAATGAAAAGAGGGTTTTTCCACCCCCTCTCCAGGTTTCTGAAGGCCAAAGTCTTGAAACGGCTTGGAAAGGCTGCTGAAGCTGCTGATAAGATACGCAGCAAACGTGCTTGAGAGCCTAATGTAGGAACAGAAATGTCTGAGCTGTTTGCTTTCCCCTTAACAGTGTGAAAAATTAGTGTGTCTTATTAAGGAGCCTGGGGAGTTGTGTGCTCAGAGCTGTGCTGAGCTATTACTCCTGGCTTGTGTTATCCCTGGGGCTGGCAGCTGAAACGCTTGATTTGGAGTTACTTGGTTTGGGTAGGAGAGCAGAGCTCATTTGGACCCTGCAGAGCCCCAGTTGTTGCAGTTTTGTTTTTAGCAGGCTCCCTCTGGCTCTGAGCTTGCTGCAGAGATGGGATTGCCTCTTGATTCAGCAAGCCCTGTGTTTGGAGATTTTTCTATCCAATTTATCCTTTATTTTCTTCCCCCACCAGCTCGTTGTTCACGTGTCTCATTGCTGAAGGAAGCTCTCCAGCAATTCTGGTAGCAGGTCTGTGCACCTGCTAGAAGAGTGTGCTGGGAGCTTTTGGTGAGGCTGGGCTCACACACCATCGGCCAGGTCAGGGGGAGGATGCTGCTGTACAATCTGTATTTTATACCAGTTCTGCTTTTTGCCTGAAATGTGTGAATGCCCACTCTGGGCTGCTCTGACATCCACGAGACATCTGCAGATGCCAGAAGAGCCACTTCCTTGAAGGCCAGTTAGGCATATTTCATCAGGATGTGGTGCCATGAGAATGACAATGCTTATTTTATTTTATTGCTTTATTTTATTGCTTAAAAACTTGGTTTTTAACCTCCAAAGTCAGACTCACCTGTGCTGTGCCCCCGCCCTGGACACGTGCCATCCCATGTACCTGCGCTTCTTTCAGCAGTGGTCTTTATTTCAGTGGTGTGTGCCTACTCACACAGACCTCTTATTTGTGCTCAATCAGAGCTTTCTTAAGCCTTTGTGTTTTCTGTAGCACTCCCCTTATCTCTGTTCCTCCCAGGGCTGGGCAGTGGGAGCAGGGAACCAGGAGGGGCTGCGCAAGCTGTAAATACATGTTTGCCCTGCAGTGATGCTGTGTGGCTTTACAGCAGCAGGCAAGACTGAGAGCACCTGTGGGACAGTTGGGTTTTAAATTGCTGGGCAGTTGGAGGTTCTGCAAGGTGATTTTTTACGGTCTGAGGCAGTGGGATTTGTAGTGTGTTAATGCAGTCCAAAATTGCAGTTTCTGGTGTGGTTTGCAAGTAACAGAAAAAGACTGAAAACTATCTTGCAGGTGTGTCTATGGTATTGTCACTGCTCTCTGTTCCCTCGTCCTTCTTCACAACCATCAGAATAAGGGTATTGTGAAATCCTGTGGGAATTTGCCATCCCCAGGGAAGGGCAGCAGCTGCACAGTTCACCCCACCCTTACCCAGGTCTGTAGCCAGAGGTGCAGGTTTGGGCCATGACACCAGGCTGCATCTGCAGCTGCTGTTTTGGGGGAAAGCTGTGCAATGTGAGTACACCTGGATGAGGCATGAATGCCTGCTGTGGTGCAAGCAGCGGCAGATGTGGACGTCCATATCCTTGGGATAATGTCTGGACAGTTGTATGGCACTGTCAGTTTTGTGTTTGTAAGGCATCTGACCTTCCTTTTGCTATGGCTTTCAACAAGTCAATTTACAGTCTCGGGAGGGACCACCCTGAGCAGGGTTTTGTGGCCAGGGAGAAAAGGAAGGGAGGGAACTCTTCAAAGAGCGGAGGAGACAAAATTACTCCCGTGGCCTGTATATTGATTTCATGAAGCATGAGGCTCGGAGGCAGATGCCAGTCTGCTTTGCAGTGATCGTGGCAGAATGTGACCCGTGTCCCTCAGCAGCAGAGGAATGAAGGCGATCACGTTTCCCCAGGCAGATCCAATTTCTGGAGCTAGGAGGGGGATGTACCCTGTGCCTGGGAGCGAGGCAGGGAGGCATGGCAGGGGAGGCTTTGGCTGTGCCTGGTAGACACACAGCTAGTGCAAACTCCCACCTCAGCAGCTCTGGAGACAAGTGCCAGACTGGATTGCTTGTAGCTATGCTGTTTGTATGAATGGCTTTGCCTCCCCGCCTTTGAAGATGATGATTCTCTTTTGAAAACAGGAGATCAAGAATCTGTTCTCAAGACGTGTTGAAAGACACTATTTACAAATGTTTATCCTGGAAAATATTTATAAAGCTCCTCTTGGGAGTAGAGCCTTACAGAACAGTGGCCTCCTATGGGCTGAAGTACAGCTCATGAGCCAGACCTGCTCAGGTTGGTGTCCTGAGATCCCAGTTCTTCCCAATAACCACTTACTGCAGACCCCATGGTGTTTATGTCTCTGTTACACACGGGGCTGTATTCAATGCTAAATTGCACTCAAAGGTCTCTGCCTCTGGAAGAACTGCGAGAGTTTAGCAAAGGGTAGAAGTTATTTGGCTGCTCTAAAGGTATTTTGGGACATTCATACCAATAAAAGATCAGTAAAAGTAAAATATCTTGTTAATCTCCTAGTGGCATGGTGTGCTGCAACAATGCTACTGCCATCTCCAAAGTACCAGCCTCGTGTCCTTGGTTCTTGCTCCAAGGAGCAGCACAGATTCCAGATTCAGCAGCAGTGTGGGGTGATGTGCACTGTCCGTGTCTGAATCAAGCAAATCCCAGAGCCTGATCAAGGTGAACTCCCCATGCCTGTGGTGCTGATGGTTGCACACATGTCCAGTGAGACATGCACTGGGTGTTCCAGGCGTGCTGAGTTTGTAATCCCTGGTTTATGCTGTATCCATATCCTGTATGTGAGTTCCATATCCTGTATGTTATTTTGTCTTGTGTTGAGGGATAGTGAATCACCCCTGGTGATGTTATTTTCTGGGCAGGGAGTGGGAATAAGACTTGGATTTCTGCAGTGGGGCGACTGATCAGTTACCATGTCCCTACACTACCAGGAAGGAGGAAATGTGAGATGACTGGGGTGTTGGCTTTGGTGCCAGTGTTGGAAAGGCTTTGGGGTTTATTTTCCCCACATCCCAGCGTCAGCAGTGAGTCTTGGTGCGGCTCAGCGTTCCTGCCCTGCGTGCCTCAGTGTCCCCGGGGCTGGGACAGGATGTGAATGCGTTTGTGGCGTGGTGGCCCTGGGTCAGGTTGCTGAAAGGGAGAGGGGTGACAGGTGCACAGCCGGCGGCGCAGCCGGGGCTGCGACTCCCTGTGCTCTGCAAATAAAAACCACCCGCATTTGGAACTGGGTCAGGAGCGTGACCTGAAACACACCGACCGATGGACTCGAGGAGTTCTGGGCTGTGCCGTTTCCTCCCGTCCCTGGCTGCTGCCTCAAGCAGAAATTGGGTGTGAGGAGGGTGAGCAGGTGGATCAGAGCCACTGGTGCCTGAGCAGCACTTACAGTGCTGTGGTTTGCAGCTGGCCTTGTCCTCCTTTATGTGCCAAACCCCTCTGACCAGCATGGCTGGAGGTGTGCTGGAAACATCAGTCCTCAGCAAAGTGAAGCTGTTGTGCTTGGCCTGGGCTTCTCTGTCAGCAGCAAGACCTGCTTTGGGCAGGTCAGAGGAACATGGGGCTTTACAGGGAGCAGAGTAAAGCTGCTGTGGATGTCTGAGCTGCGGGGCTGCTGGGCTGGAGGGCAGAGTGACCACACGTGTCTGAAGCATTGTCTTAATGTGTTGTTTATTTGATGTGCTGTTTGTTCTGGCACGGCCTGGGCGCATGCTGGGGTGGATAATGCTGGAGAACAGCGTGAGCTAACCCTGCTTCTCAAAGAGAAGACTTGAATTTGCCAGAAGCATCTTTTCTCCCAGTGGCTGGTACGTGGCAGCCAGGGATTCAGGAAGGGAGGGGGAGCCTCTCTGCTTGTCCCCAAGGCAGGGGATGTGGCACACTTTGTTTTTGTAAGTGCCTTTGGGGTTCAGCATAGCTGCAGCAAACCTGGACAAAGGCTTCAGGCTTCAGTTGCCCCACAGCTAGACAACACAGAGGGCATGGGATGGGGCATCTGGAAAGGCTTTGGCTCTGGATTCTGCCTTCCCTCTTCCCTCACATCTTCTGCTGGCCCTTTGGAGAGTGCTGGGTGCTTTCCACAGGCAGCAGTGACAGCCAGCATGCAGGATGTGGCCGTGGCAGGGACAGTCAGCAGCCAGTCCCCAGGGGGACTGCCTTGTGTCCCACCATAGAGCAAGCCCTCAATTTCCTGTTATTGGTCACAATAACACAGAGCCTGTTTAAAAACAACCCCCGTTATCCCTCCCTCTGAAAGAATTCAAACCTGCCATCAAAGTTAGAGGAGAAACATTTTCCCAGGCATCTCATCCAAAGTGGACCATTTCTGTTCTTGTCAGCTGCTTGTGCTTCCTGGGAAGAGCACTCAGTGAATCCAGAGCAGGGATCTGCTGAGGTGTGGGGACAAGGAGCACTGACCTGCCCAGCCAGCAGGACCTTCTGTAGCCTGGAGCAGAGGCAGATTTGGGCAGCCTGGATTTGTTCATGCTCAAAGTTCATGTTCATGTTCAAAGCTTTGGGTGGTGATTTAGCCCTGGCACAGGGCTTCCTTAGCAGATAGTGTGTAGCCCTGCAGCATCATCAGTGATTGCCTTCAGACCTTAGGTTGCGCTCAGGGTGTGGGGATGAATGGTGTTAGTGCAAGGAGAGGAATAGGGGTCTTCTCATCCTTTGGAAGGGTTAGTGTGAGGCTCTGGGCTGGCAAAGGAGTGTTTCTCTTGCAAGCACGTGTGCCAGCCGTTATTCCCTGCATTCATGCTGACAGGCTGGAGGAGTTGGTCCCAGGGACAGTTTGAAGCTGAGGGAGTGGAGGGACCTCACTTGTCATCCCAGGGGATCAGGGACATGTCAGCATCACCCAGAGTGTATCAGCTGAAGCTGAGCCCCTGTTTATGCTGTATCCATAACTGTGGGGTGGAGATTAAACAACTCCCTGATATTTCAGTGGCATGACACTGATCAAAACCATACTGAAAATCTCTGCCAGTGTGAGTTGCTGCATTTCATTAAATAAAAACAGCCTCTCTTGGAGTCAAGCTGACAGGGGCAGACAAAAACCATGTTGTTGATATCACACTCACAATATGATCTTATCAGCTCCTGCCTGTAAATTGTGACCAAGTTTGACTCATTCCTTGGATTGATTTAGGAAGGTTCCTCTTCCCCAGGAATTAGTTTTCCAGATGCTTACTTTAAAAGGGGGAAAAAAATAGTTAGGGATTTTCTTTGGCCACCTTTCCAGCTTCCAGCTGTTAAGTGCTGGAAATGTGTTCTTCATTATGTCCAAGAGAGAAATGTTTCTTTCTTCTGATCGGGGAGGCAATAAATATTTCACAACATAATATGCTGTGGACAAGTGAGTTAGTGTGGTTTGTTCCCTGGGCAGCAGCCCCGGTGGCTGCCGTGGGGGCCAGCGCCGGTGTGATGGACGGGGCAGGGATTCAGCTGTCCCCAGGCTCTGCACAGTCACTTTATTGGATTATAGATTCCATAACCAAGTGTCTGGTTCTGCCCTCAGAACCAAGCCCCACAGCATAAATCAGCAGCAATCTTTAGCAGCCCCTTTGCTTTAGTTTTCCAGCGCCGCCACTTAAAGCCAACGCTTAAAACTCCTACAATTCCCTTCTCCTCATCTGACCCCAAAGCAGTTGAGTTCTGGGTTGAGCCTGATGAGCCAGGAATGGGGCTATGTTGGATTAAGAGGAGGAGGGGTAAATTCCAGCTTTGTGGATTACTCCATCCACTGCCAGCATTGGCTTTGGTCCTAGCGAGGATGCTCCAGCTTGCTTCTAGTGGTTTGGCCAGCATGGCCTGGGCACTTCCACAAATTCAAGAATTGCAGGATATCATCCAGCACTCATTCCAGCTAATGTTGGGTAGTTAAGTTGCCAGGGTTTGGCATGCACTTTCCTCTTTGGTAAAGAAGATGTATGGGATTAGAACAGATAAATCTGGGCATTTGCAAGTTTCTGTTTGTAGCCACTGCATCCAGCTTGGAGGTGCTAAGGGATGGTGATGCTAGGGACAGCTGTGACAGTGCCCAGGTCTGAGGGGATTTTCTTGGGAAAGGTGGAGATGGGAGCTGTCACTGTTGATACCAGCAGCCCATGACCTAAGTCATGGCAGTGCTGTTGTAATCAGGGTGCATCCATGAAGGAGTCCTGGGAGCAGGACAGCAGCAGTTGATGCTGTAGATGATAATTCGTAGCGTGAAGGGAAAAAAATAACAAAAATGCTGTGGGCTGATTAAAATTCAAAGGAGTATGAGCCAGCATGAGCCCCAACTGGGAGATGAGATGACTAAAAGAGCCGAGCAGGAAAATAGAACTGAAGTATTTCTTGGACGGGAAATGAAGGAGCAGCCCAGTGGGTGGGGAAGGTGGTTGATTCACAGGGTTGGGAATTCTCCTGGGTCTCTGCTGGGATTCCTGTTCTGCACCTGGGGTGGGCAGCTGGCATGCAGCCCATGTGTGCTCTGGGGAATGCAAGGAGGCACAGGTATCCATATGGGAATGTGGAATACAGTTGGGTGAGTTACCCTCTGTAACACAACTGTTGGTGTTGTAGTTGCCATCTCTACAAAGCCTAACCCAGAGCCTGAATCACCTGTTGTGATTTAGGTTCTCTCCTGCCTATGTACCTTTAAAAATGATTCCATTCTTTTTGTTTCTCACATTTTCTGTGGCAACAGCCCAAATCAAATGGGAAAGGCAGGATGGGACTTTTCGGATGCTCTAGACCTTTATTCCCAATATGGGAAATGCTATAAAATATCTGCTTTGACCACAAAAACTGCAGCATATTTTCACTTTAAAATAATGTTTAATAAGATTTTTTAAAAAACTAATTAAAATACCAATGGAAGGAGGAGGGTATAAGCCAAGCATTAAGAAAAAAACCCTTGAGGATAAAATGAGTTTGTGAGCAGTTTGGACTTGAACTCTGTGGGAATGGGACTAAAGCTGTGATGTCTTCCCAGATATCCCAACATAATTTGGAGCCCTAAAAATAGAAACGTGAATAGCCTGGATGACCTCAAAGCTGCTTTTTTAAGAGACTTTAGTGAGTCAGAGTAGGTGAAGACCCTGCAGCACATCCAGGATTCAGGAACCCCTGATGAGTCAGCTGGGGGATTGTTAATTGGTTCCTGCTCTTCGTTAGCATCAGTTTTTGATGGATGGGGCTCCTGGGTTTGCTCCTTCAATGAGCGAATAGTGCTGGGGCACAGTGGCCTCTTTTGGGAACGTGAAGCGAGTCTAAAGGGCCAATTAGGGGGGTCCCAGGGAGGGCTGCTCCACAGAAGACCACAGCTCTCCCTGCTGCTGGCTGTGCTGGCCCAGAGCCCACCCCAGTGATTTATTTCTGGGCTCCAGTGCTGACCCACAGGGCTGGGAGGAGATGCAGAAGGGTGCTTAGGAGGGAGCTCTGCTTTGAAACAAAGCAGCCAGTTTCCTTTCACCACAGACAAGCCTTATCTCGGGAGATTATGTTGGTTTCCAGTGGAGCCTCTGGTGTCATAACCGTGCTCTTCCTGGGCTGATAGGTTTGTGCAAAAATCCCACAGCAGCAGCCTGGGATCTGACATGACTGTTACTCACAAGCCCTGGACTGTGTGGGAGGTGCTGGTACCAGGCAGTTTGGGGCTTTTTGGTTTGTTTTAGTGTTTTGTCTTTGTGGTAGTTTTTTTTCTTAAGCTGGCAGATGAGAAGAGCCTGGACATTGTAGAGAGGCTCAATTCAGGTATGTTTTGAGGCACCCCATGGATGCCTGACTGCTGCTGTGGGTCTGGGCAGATGTTTGGATCCTGCTGTGCCATCAGGAGAGGGCTGCCCACCACCTGGGAGCTGTCTCGCTGGTCTGACGTGTGGGGATTTCTCACAGTAGTCATGCATGGATGTTGTCCAAGGAAAAGGTCTTCTTTGGGACATGTTCTCCTCAGCCAGAAGAGAAGGTTGTTTTCTCCAGCTTCTGGGAAACACTTCTCAGTGCACTCTCACAAATACAACTGCAGGAATCAGTTGCTTACAGGGTTGTTGTCCAAAAAGTTTGCAGTGTGAGTTGTAGATAAGCTGCTTTGTCCATCATTCCAAGAATGGACCACAGTTTATGTTCCTGGCACAAACATAGCTGAGATGTGTTTGCCTTTATCCCTTCTCCTGTGATCCCAGTGGATGCTCTCTAGTTTGAGGTTACTGATGGGCTGCAAATAGGTTGCTTGAGGGAATTTCATACCCTGTCCTCATCAGCCAGGAGAAATTATTTCTTCTCATCTCTTCATGCAAAACCCCCTCCTGCCTCTCCAAGTGTGCTGGGTAGCCAGGCTGATGAAGATTTTGGGCTGGTGTTTATATATATATAAATTTTTTTTTTTAGTTCATTCATATTGTCCTGTGATGCTCTATGTTCTTTTTGAAGCTGGGGCAGGAAGAGGCTGGAGATAAGACAACAATGAAAGGCTGGACTAAACCCTGCAAGCAGAGATAATGTGCTTCAGAGAATATGGGTGAGCTGGCAGACTGGAAAGTTCAAGGAAATTTGAACTTTTGGCCACTCAGGATGATTTCTTTTCCCACCAACTACTCTGCAGAGACTTGGCTTGTGAGGTACCTGAGACAGCTTTTAGTTTAGCTGGGACCACCTGTTAGATACAAGTTTATTATGTTCAGAGTTGTCCAACATCATATCTATTACTTCGCAAATTTTTTTTTTTTTATATTGGTCCATTTAAAGGATTTTGCTCTTAATACCTGGCCTAAATCAAAAGGTTTCTCATGTACCCTCCTCAGCTTTTCCTCCCCTGCATTCTTTTTCCACTACTCTGTCTTGTGATATCTGACACTTCTACAAGGAGGAGGAATTCATCACTGTGCATTTTGTCTTGATTTTGCACCTTCCCACCCCAGCTTGTTGGGAAGTTGGTGTTCTGTCATTAGGGTTTTGCTAACCCTTGGAGAGAGGTCTCCTTCCTGTCTGCATTGCAGCTTTCTCTCTAAATGCCTGGGTTTGGGAGGTGTTGAAGGCAGAGTGGTGATGGGGAGATACAGTGAGCTACAGGAACTGCTTGCAGGGTCACACTGGCTCCAGGGAGTTCAAGACATGTTCAAACAAAAATCTTTCCTTGAAGGATGGTTTTGAAAATTGCTGAGTATTACATCTTTCAGGACCTCTGTTCTCAAGTTAAACCCAAACTGAGAAGCAGGCAGGCTCCTTTCTGACTGCCAATTTCTTTGCTTGGCTTGAGACGCCCTTGAAGCTTCCATATTTGTAGGCTCCCCATCCTTATTGGGGTGTAATTTACCAACAGACAGGGTTTGATGAGTTTAGACATCAGCAATACAGTGTAGGTGCCACACAATCTGCCACACAAATTTGCCTCAGTACTCCCAAATCCTCAGCAGCCCATGCTGCTTCCATACAGAAATAGTGCAAAAGTGTCCCGGCTGTGCCACTTCTTAATTGCAGAGCTGAAGAAATGAAGTGGTATGAGAGGTCAGACCAGATTTTTTAGTGAGTAGCTGTTTGGAGGAAATTGAGGAATTTTGGCCAGGCTGAAATTCCTGCTTGGTTGTGTGGGAGCTACAGTTTGGGGGAGGCAGCTGCGCTTGCAAATCCATCGAGGCTTCGCCTGGATTTTATTTATAAGGGCACATGAATGGCTTGCACTTTGCAGGCTTGTGGTGGCTTGTTAGAATGGGAATTGGAATGGGAACTGGAGGAGGTGTGAGAAGAGCCCCTCTGCCTCCTCCCAGGCAGGCTCAGGGAGAAGGAGGAGAAGACCTGAGCGCACCAGAGGCTCTGACGGGCGTGGGCCTGCGCTCTGTCACAGCTGTGCCCATACATCTGGCTCTGGAATGTGCCACGGTTTAATGGCTTGGTTTCATCACATTCGCTGCCAAAGTCACGGATTCCTCCTATATGTTTTAAAAGCAAACAATCCATGACTGTGGACACTGTTCCCTGTGTGTCAGCACGCAGGCAGCTGCGGGAACGCTTAAACCAAATTAACCCAGAGCTGTTAAATTATTCTCCGAGGAAATGAGAAAGATGAGTAGCAGCAACTGATGAACTCTGGGTGAAATCCTCTCATGCTGGTGATGTCATTGGCAGGTAGAGGAATGAACATGGGCTTTTAATGGAATTCTTTTCCTTTTGCTCAAGGTCATAGTTTCTACCCTGTTAGACTGCACATTGATAAACAGGAGGTACCAGGCACGGCTGTCCTTACTGGAACTATTACAGCTCTTGACTTGGAGCCCATTCCTCTGTGACCCAGCAGCAGATGCCCAGGGAGGCCTTATAGACAATACCTACAGCTGCTGGGACAGTTTGGCTGTAAGGAAGGGCCTGAGCTGGGCTCTCCTCCCAGCTGTGCAGTGATGGCTAGTCACTGGGGAAGAGAAGAGGGACAGGTTTGTCTCTAAATCTGGACTTTCTCCCCAAGAACTGCTGTATAGATCAGGATTTTTTAGCCACGTGGGAAGGAGTGCCATTCTCTCCTTCGTGTTTCCTATCTGTTGTTCGAGTCTTCTTCTCAAAGCACCCAGCTGATGTCCTTGAAATACAGGTGTGAGATTGTTCCCTGAGCAAAGGCAGCACTGTGGTCAGCTGCTGGAGGAGTGTTGTCCATGTGAACAGGGGCATTGGAGGATGACTCAGATGAATTTAAAAGGTTAATTTCTGGGTCAGTGCCATGCTGGAGCTGTGTGTGAGGTACTGAGCCCTTTATCCTGGGCACAGGGACCCATCATCTCCTCCCAGGACAGAGTTGTGCTCCTTGTGTAGAATTTGCCAGAATTTGTGTAGAATGGGGCACTCCAAGGAGATCTTTCCTTTCAAAGTCTGTCTGGCATTAAAAGCTGAGTCAGTTCTTTCCCATTAGTTACAAAAAACCCTACTCTCCCTGTGTGTGGAGTGACAGCTCCCTGAAGAGACTCTGCTTCTCGCAGTCTCTTAATAACTGCAGTCAGATGATATCACTCAAATCAGGCTTTTTCTTAGCAATTTCAGATGTGGGCTGCAGGCACACTGGTTAGTATTAGCAAGCTGGAATTCCCAGCTTTTTATATGTATAGGAAGGCACATTTTTTTTCCTGTATGTTCTGGGATTACAAGAGTTTCTGCTATGGTACAGTTTTCATTTTGCTAAAATTAGTCTCAAGCTCCTGTTAGTTTAAAGAGGATAATTAAGGCAGTGGACCCAAGGCCCTTTGAAAATCAGCCTTGAGAACCCGTGTGTTTCTTTCTCTCTCATGAAGTAGGTGGCTGGATTTATTTAACTGGCTGTATTTGAGTGAGTTCGAGTTAAATTCCTCTAAAATACCAAGTCTTCCCGGGACACCTGCTTATTGCTCACCTGTCTGCATGAAGCTGCTTGCAGGAGCTTTGGCTTTTTCACTTCTGCCCGTTGGACAGCACAGCACAAGCACATGATTCTTCACAGTGAGAGCCATCAGGGCACTTTGTGTCTCTCTAAAAGAGGTTTTTTTTTCCCTTTGAGTCACTTTTTTTCTTTATCCCTCTTCTCTGTAATACTATATTTTCCTGGGAGGAAGACCCTGGTATGAACTGCCACTAATCCTGCCAGCTAATTATTAATTAACATATTTTCCCAGAGCACACCACTCCTAAAAGAAAAAAAAAAAATACCCACACATTCCCAGAAGTTTCCTAGAAGCGTTTAACCATCAAGGACAATTGACACCTCAAGGTAAATAGTCTGAGAACCTGAAATCCTGAATGTAGTTATAGTATCTTATCTCTGCAGCACCAGGAAGTTTTAAGGGCCTCTTTACAGCCACCTCTGTGCTGGGTTTCTGATGGTGTTTGCAGGAGGATTAAAGCAAGTGGAGAGGGTGGGAGTCCTTGTGGTGGGGGCACCTGACCCTCTCCGCATTCTCTGGCCTCACTCAGCTCCTGGGCTGAACTGGCCTTGCAGACCAGTGCTTGTACCCCTTTACAGGGTGCCCAAGGACAGGGAGTCCACTTAGCCATTCCCTGAGGATGTGGTAGCTCAAGTTTGGGCTAAAAGACAAATATTTAAGTCTAATGGGTTACTTGACCCTTTGTCCAGCAATCTAGAAAGTTGCAAAGGCCATCTCAGTCAAGTGGCAGGGAATCTCCTACTGCACAGTGAGAGGCTAGAGTGGGCAAAGTCCTTCTCTGTAAGTGACTGAAGCCTCATCCCAAGGAATTCCAGCCATCCCCCTCTGTCCTGACAAGTTTTGCTGTGCTGTGATGCCTCTGGTTACCCAGTTCTGACTGCAGTGACCTTTGGGTGGCTGTTGGGCACACACAAAGGGCTGATCCAAATTAGAAGGGACTCCACTTGCTGGGGTTTAAGCACAGGCTTGTGTTGGCCCAGGTACAGGTTGGTCTGTCAGCATCCCTGGGCACTGCACCTGTAGCTGTGTTTGCTGTTTGCAGCTGCAGGCAGGCAGGGATTTTACAGGATGTTCCTCTGTGCCTCCCCTTAGTGCCAGCTGGCTGCACCCGCTGAGAATCAGGCTCTTACTGCTGCCCTGTCATCTCCAAACCTTGGCTGTCCAGATCTTCAGCACTGTGCAGGCCACAAGCCATGGCACTGCTCTGCCGTGTGCCAAGTGCTGCAGATTTAGTCCCCCAAGGATTTTTGGCAGGAGGTGTGTGTGGCACTGGCAGGGGAAGGACAACTTGCGCAGGAGGATGCTGTGAAGATAAAGCAGTGCTGTGTGTGAAATCGGTGGACGAGCCAAATCCTTCTCAGAAGTGGTGTTTAAAGAAAAAAAAAAAATCCTTTGTGGAAAATGCTCCATCAGCTGTTCACCTAAGCCAAGCTGCTTAGGAAGGGAACAGGCGTTGTTTAGAAAACAACATCATAAAGTATTGGGTTGCTGCTGCTTGTTATGACATTGAGCAGGTTTCATGCTGGCTGGTAGCTCTGAATCTATGGTTTCATGGAGAGTGTCTGCTTTGATCTCTCTCAATAAAAGGCCAGAGTTTTGAGAGAAAAACTGAAAACAGGTTGCTGTAAAATTGAGTCTCAGTGCTCACCTCTCTCCCCAGCCCTACCAAGGTGTTTAATAGCTGCCACTTTGCACCTCTGTCCTTCCCCTGTGGTGAAAGGGATGGCTGGTTGTTTCTAAAGCCTGGCTGTCAAAATCTTGAGATACAAGCATAGGGAACCTTCACATTCAGAACCCTGTAATCCTCCCTGAATAACTTGGAAAAACATAATTTTTAGGAGTGAGGATTTGAGACACAGACATACAAGAGCAAGCCGAGAGTTGCTGTGAGGAAAAAAGCAAGATGGGGGCGAAGCGTATTTCAGTGCACACCCCTCTTTCAAACACTGACTTTTGTGCTTTTATATGTGGGCTTTGTTTGCTCTCAGGCACTTGAGTATTTTATAAAAAAATGACTGAATAAAGAGCCGTGCCAACTTGGAGGAGAAGCACCTTTGTTTGCTGTCTGGAAGGGTTGAAGTAGTTCTTGTGTGATTGAAAATAAAAAGTAAGCACAAACTAAATATGAGAGATTTTATTAAAGGATTTTGATGGATGGGCTGGGGAGAAATAAATCTGCTGTAGGACTGCAGAGGCTCAGCAGGGGGACAGTCAGTTGTTAATGAGTAAATTCATTGCTTGCATGAGAATAAATGATTACAGGCAAAGGATGCAAAAGGGGCAGATCACTGACCTAGAAAAATTCAAAGCGAGTCAGAACCTCTCTGCCTCTCCAGGGCTTTTCCACCTCCTGTATATTTGTTTGTGGGGATAAAAGGTGCACAAAAAGTCCCCTTATTAGCTGGAGCTGCTGCCAGTGATGCGGTGCCAGCGCTGCCAAGCATTTCCTAGGCTGTTGCTGGTGGCAGCTGGGCAGCCGCTCGCCTGGGCTGTGGACAGAGGTGACCTGTGCTCCCAGAGCTGTTTTTCCCTGGCACCATGGGTTGATAACCCCATCCAGGCTCTGACATCTCCACGTTTTCCAGGTGGGCTTGTGGCTGCAGTGATGGACCAGGCAGTGCCTGGGGGATGGATGGGCTTGGGAGGGAGTAAAATAATTTGATTTTTGAAAGCGGGGAAAAATAAATTAACCCTTCCCCACACTGTCCATAGCAGTGCTTTTTTGCTTTCCCTGCTTGTAGGTTTTGCATATGTCTGGAGCTGCTGTGCAGTGACCCAGACAAGGGTGCTGAATGCCCCAGGATGCTGCAGGTGCTTGCTGAGGGTGTCCTGAAGCCCATTGCTGTGTGTGTCCAGGAGGCCTCGTGTGTGCGAGTTATTGTGGGAGTTATTGCCATGTCCTGGCGTTGATCTGTACCTGCTCAGCAGCTCCATCCCATCCTCCCGGGAAATCCCAAGCTGGGATGAGCAGTGCTGTATCCACACACACTCTGCAGGGATATGGAGCAGTGCTGAACTGCTTTGTTTTACAATGGTGCTCTTTTCATAAGTCAACGCCAAAGGTGATAAATCCGTCCTGTGGAAAATTAGCGAGTGGTTTATTGTATAAACTCCTCCTGTGGGGTCTGGGGCTGGGAGCAGAGCTGGGCTTAGCTCCCAGCCAGCACAGCCTGCTCAGACCTCTAAATCCCAGAACCAAAAAGAGCCCCTCTTGCTGCTGGTGAAAATGTAATTGTCAATATTACAACAATGTGAAGATGTGTTTTGGTTATTGATTATTTCTGCATGGCTTTGAGGCTCCTTGGAGTATCAGTGAGACTTCCCCAGAACTCCCTCAGCAAATCAACACAGGACACAAACCTGGTCCAGCTTGTTGTCTTCTTCCCACATGTACCTCCCGGGCAGGAGAAGTGAAATCAGTCTCTTGAGGAAAGAAGAAATGTGTAGGTTTGCCATCATGTGCTGCTTACACTGAAGGATGGGTGAACAAATGGACAGAGAACGTGTTGCTCTAAAAGCTGCTGAGTTTTTCTTGACTCTCTGGAATCTGTTTTTACTCTTTAAGTCTTTGTGCTGTCACACTGGGCAGTAATCAGGATTATATTTGAATGGTATTTTAATGGTATTTTAGCTGGATAAAGCTGCCCACCATCTAAAGACACAAATGCATGGAGTGTGGGACATAGAGGCATTTCCTCTATGTCCATCATCCCTCTTCCCCTCCTGGCTCCATCCTTCCACGCACTGGGGCAGCTGCAAGTGATTGTTACTAAGGAAACTTGCTTCAAAACCACTAACAGCAACATCAGCTACATGTAGACATGTTACTATTTTCAAAGAAATCTGGTTGCTAATTAAAGTAGTGTCAGAATTTCCTGGCTGGAAGGTCGTTTTATGAAATTCCAGAGGCTGGTCAAAGGTTGAGCTGTACCTGGCATGTTTTCAGAGGCAGGGAAAATAAGGGATCTGCCTGCCTGGAGACAAGTGTGAGCATCAAGTTTGGTGTTTCACCTCCTTTCTCCATGAAAAGGAAAAAAAATTGTCCGAAGTGGCTGGGAGCATAGAGGTTTTTATTCATCTGACTGATAATGGGAGCTAAATAAAGGCTTTGGAAAAAAAAAAAACCCAACCATTTCCCTTGCAGTATTGGTTGGGCAGAGCTGTACTGGAGCTAAACATGGAATGAAAAGTCTGTCTCTTTTCTGCCAGCTCTATTTTTAGAGCTACCGCTCCATCTTTGCATCTGAGTTTTCTCAGCAGATGCGCTGGAAACAGGCAATTTGCTGTTATTTCTTTCTGGCCAGGCTGTGATACTCTGCCAGATAAGGATGTTGGATGGAGGGGCAGGGGACTCGCCAGACTGGACAGAAATTCCCCTGAATACCAGGACATGGGTCTTGTTCCAGGTTTGGGGTCACTGTGGTCACAGACTCCTGAATATTTTCTGTGCTCCATTAAGCATGACCCTTCCATGCTGGAAGGGGAGTGGTTCTGCAGTGTTTGGCTTATTTGTGTCCCAAGATTGCGGTCACAACTGGAATAAAATTCAGCAGCAGCAACAGCAGTGCTACAGATGGATTTGGGTATGGGGAAAGGATTTGTGTTTGGCTTTGAGAGCAAATATCTGCCCTGTCTTCCAGCTGAGGTATTGCAGATGATCCAGACATATCCAGCAAGAACCCAGAGGTTCTTGTGTTTTTCTGTGAAAAGCAGGAATAGAAGATAAAAGGAGTGCTACCCTGGTTGTGCCCACCTGACCGTTCCAGAGGGGCTGGGACTGGCCTTTCAGGGAGCTCCCAGCAAGCATGGACACAGTTTTATCTGCAGTGCCCAGTGTGTGTTTTGTGTGTCCCATGACTCAAAATGCACACTCCATCTCCTCCTGTCAGCCAGAGAGGGCTCAGAGGGGTCAAGAGCCTGTGGCTGCCCTACCCTGCCCCAGGGCCATTTACACCAGAGCTTGCAACCAGCAGCACTGAGGTTTTCTTCTGGCTGTTTTCACTTTGTGAATCACTGAGCCCGAGGCTTGGTTTTGTGTCAGATTTCACTGGGCAAAAGCTGCACCAATTTGCCTTCGTGGTAATCCATGCTCTCAGGAGGGGAGGGGACTTCTGAGAACCAGAAGCATGCAAGGAGTTGGACTCCAGGACATTTCATTAGGAACACTTTGTTTCAGTATAAAGCTGAACAAAGAGGAGGACCCCCTAGAAATTCCATGGGATTTACTGGCAATAAATTCATTACTGGCTTTGCAAAACGAAAGGCAGAAGAGAGCAATGCGCCTCACATTTCTAAATTTGTGTTTGTGGTTGCTGTTCATTCAGAGCAGAGAATCCCCTATGCCTGAGGCCAGAACATGTTCAGGTGTTTTTGAGCCACAGGGAATTTTGTCCAGCTACAGGCAGTGCTAGATTCCAGCAGGAGAATTAATTTATTCCCTGCAGAATAAAGCTGGAGGAGGGTTTAGAGTAGAGGGAAGGTGTAACATAGGCTGGTGTTCAGCGCTGTTCCCATGCCAAGAGGCAGATGCTGAGCTGTGAGAACTGGTCCTGCAGAGAAAGCTGCCTGAGCTGAAGCCTCTTGGGCTTCGCTATCAAATAACAGCTCTGCTGAGAGGGTAAGCAGGCAGAAAAAACTGCTCCTCAAAAAAAGCTTGGTCTTCCATGCCTTGACACCATGTATGTTGCAGAGGGGAGCTAGGACAGCATGGAGGTCTGTTTTCCCTCAGCTTTTGAAAAGAATGCCTGTTTCCCCCTTGGCTGGGCTTGAAAGTCTTCTGGCAGCAGAGAACTGAGCTGGTGACCACTTTGGTTTCTTTATCTGGATGGCACCAATCCTTAGCAGTGCAAACCCTGAGAGTGGTGACAAATCCCACCCTCCTGCCCATTCCCAGCTGGAGAACAGCCTCTGACCTGCTGTGCTTGATGTTTGTGTGGATTTCCCAGCTGGATCTGGTTCACTCCTCCCTGAGCATCTCTCTCAAGCCCCCTTAGTCTACACCCAGGTGTGTGTTCAGGTGTTACCAGCCTGCAGTAGGAACCAGACCAATCCCCCTGGTAAGTGAAGGAGTGGCTGCCCCAGAGCCAGAGGAGCCTTTGGGAGTGCCCTGAGGAGGTTTTTGCCTGAATGTCCTGCTGAGGGGGGAACTGAGCTGATGCCAGTCCTCAGGGCTGCCCACATCCCCTTGCTCCATATCTACACACCAGCACCTGCACCCCTTGTCTGACTGACCCCAGCAAGATCTGTGCTTTTTGGATGGCTTAGTAGGTTTAAATACCTCTTTTTGTTGCTTCTGCTCTTGGCCAGTGTGTGGATTGTCAGGGCTGTTTTGGAGGCAGTTATTATTAATGTATGTCCTGTGGCTCAGCGATGCGTGTGGCCGGGGCAGGGCTGAGGTCCTGGCTGCTGTTCTGGCTCTCCTGCATGGCTGAGATGGGCACGGAGCCGTCCTTCTCCCTTTGCAGAAATGTCCCTCTGGACACTTGTCACTCTTCAGGGGGTTGTATGCTCATTCAGCCCCAGCTCTGCTTGAGCAGGGACTCCTGAGCTATAAATCTCTGCCTTGCAAGCACTAAACTCCCTTTTGGGTTGTTTTTGACATTAGGAATTTCCTCTGATAAGAGAACTTTATTTGCCTTTAAATATCACTTTGTGACAGGATGATGGAGTGGGGATTCTTGGAGCGAGCCTGTGCCAGCCGGGGAAGGGAAATTCTGCTGGGGCTTTTGTTTCTCTCTAGCACTGACATTGTAGCTCTTTAAAGACTGGGTTTATTTTATACTTGGCAGGAGTGTGTGTGCACATGTCAGTGTCCAGACAAATGTGAGCAGCCCGGTGTTGGAGCTGTGCTGGAGCCAAGTGGGTCTCCTGCTCTCCTCTCCTTGTGGCACCTGGGGAAGAGGAGCTGTGCTGAGCTTTTTCTGGAACAGGCTTCAAAACACAGGTTGTGTTGGTGAAGCATGCTGGTATGTGGAATGCATTAAAAAAACAAAGAGAAGGATTTTGTGGTACCGTGTGCAAGGTGCAGTTGGATGTTCCCTGGCTTGCAGGACAGTGCATCACCTGTTACCCAAGAACAGCCCAAAAGCCAGGTCCCCAGGACAGCATTGTAGCTGGTTTGTAATGCAGCCTGCTCAGGCTAAGCACAACCTGAGTTCAGCCTGTAGCCACAAAGTCTGAGCTGTGTTTGCATTCAGTGGGAGCTGAGCTCCCTAATCTGCCTCTCTGCAGCAGCTGTGTCATATCTCCATCCCTTTAGATACGGAGGATTTCGCTCCACAGGCTGCTTGTGAGCAGCAGGGGCTGCAAAGTGCCAGCTCATTTATTCCACTTGGATCCTGTGAAGTTCTCTCTGCTTTTCAGGATGCCTCAAACAGCCAACTAACTCTGTGTTCCTTTCTTTCAGCTTTTCCACGTAGCGTATGTCCTGATCAAGTTTGCCAATTCCCCTCGTCCTGACCTCTGGGTGTTGGAGCGATCAACTGATTTTGGCCTCACCTACGAGCCCTGGCAGTATTTTGCCTGTGAGTATGACAGGGGGCTGCAGCTCAGTGCCAGGTACCTTGGCTGTGGTGAAGATAACTGTGCAAATACAGGGTTGGGTTTGGAGCTGTTCCTGTCTCATTGCTGTGATGCAGCACATGGCTTCTGTTTTATCTGCTCAGTAAGGCTGCAAGAGTTGAAGGTTAAATGCTCCTCAGGACAGGAGAATGCTCTCTGGTACTGAATGTATTTTTTAGAACAATCATGACCTCTATGGGGATGCTAAACAACAGTTTCCACACTTGGGTGTTGTTGGTCTAGGTCTGAAGGTGATATTTCTTATCATCTCCTCCCTGCCCTCTTCTTTCTGTCTCTTCCCTGTACCATCCTAGGCTGTATTTAGCTCCTCCAGAAGCCAAGCAGCAGCTCCAAGTGGCTGCTATCACAGAAAAGTCTGGATGCAGAAAACATTCCCATGTGCTTATCAGCACCGGAGATTGGATCCAGCCTGTGCAGGGCAGGGAACCGCTGTCCTGCTGCTGTGCAAGGTGGGATCAGAGACAGCTGGCTGGAAAGGAGATCCAGTCTGTGCATTTGGCTTCCCAGTTCTCTGATTAAAACCTTAAGAAACAGCTGGTTCTACAAAACTCTTTTCCCAGAGGGTGTGTGGGGTAGCCGGATACCGAGGAACTTGTTAACCACCAGCTCCTCCCAGAAACAGCAGCAGTAATTGGGAGAAGATGTGAGTTAAGATCTACAGCCAGAGCTTAAAACCTGGCAAGAAAGGACTTGGGAGCACTCAGAGCCTTGCCCTGGGCTGTCCCTAAAGGCTCGTATTTCTGGCTTACCTGTCAGGCTGTGCTTTGGATTTCTGGCCTGTTCTTGTGCAAGAAAGAGCTGCAGACACATTAGCATGGCATTGCCTTAGCGTAGTAGCTCCTCTCTGGGGCAGATGTTTTTCTCTCTGCTGTGTGCTAGTAGGGAGTTACTGCTGTCAGATTCCTGCTTTGCTTTTTTCTGTCTTTGAGAATTTCTCTGCCAGCTCTGAAGCCTCTCTTGGGGCCCATTACTATTGTGTTCCTGCGTGGTCTGGAGCTGCACAGGGAGCTCTGGCCCCCACTGGCATGTTCCTGTGTGCAGTGGCATTGCTGCAACATCTGGAGTCCCTTCCCAAAGCATCAGGCCCTGTTACCACTCCCCTGGAGAAGTGACATGGAGTGACACAGCACAGTGGAAAATTCCCATGGAAATAAAGAGGTGGCTGCTCCAAAACCTGCCAGATTTGTGAGCACAAGAAGTTCTCTGCGGAGGTTTATTCTTATCGCGGGGAATTCTGTAGGTGGTCTAATAAAACACTGCCAGGGTTACCGGGGTCAGAAGCAGCTGGCAGAAATGCAGGGTTTCTGCAGAGCTGCCAGTGAGCCTTGCCAGGGGTGACACAGTGGCACTGTCCCTCGAGCTGCTCATCACAGGAGGTGCCAAGGTGCTTTTGGGCTTAGCTCTGTGGGAGGAGGGAGAAGTGACTGCTGGGTGAGGTTCTGTCCATGTCTGTTTCCTTAAAGCACTGCTAGAGTTTAAGGCCAATGGGTTATTCTGTTTTAGCTCAGAATGCCCAGCTTCTGGCTCACATGGTTTTGCAGATTTTGCAGTAACTGGAGGAGTTCTTTGGTTTTCCTGAGTAGCTCCTTGGGCTGAGCATCCTGTCTCCATGCAGCTGTGGCAGTGCTCTGCAAATCAATCATCTCAAGCCAGTGGTGACAGGTTCTTTGCCTGGGGCTTTAAAAATAAATTGCTTTTAAAAAAGCACCTGATGAAGCAAACCTTGGCGGCCAGAGACCTTATGTTAAATATTTCCACATCTTCCTGTGGATGCAACTGAGCTCTTGCTGTTGCCAAAACAGTGTTTCCTGGAGCAAGGCCACATTCTGGAGACAAGGTGTGGATGGGTGCAAGCCAGAGGTGAAGACAGGGAGGCAGAAATTCTCAGCTCCCCCTTTGCTGTTCATTCTGCTCTACTCAGCCTACCCATGCAGCACATGGAGTGGGGAACCTGCCTTCTGGAGGCACACTGAGACAGATTTTGGAGGATTATTCCTGTGAATTGGCTTAACATTTCCCCTTCAGTTTCCTGTGTGAGCTGAGAAGCGCTGGCAGAAACAGGAGATTGTGTTGGCTGCCTTTTCTTCCTTTTTCTCCCCATGGAAATACCCTCAGGAACACTGCAGTGACATTCACTTCCGCATGCTCTGCTGTGAGCTCCTGGCACAGGTGAAAAGAGAGTGGAAAGGAGCAGCAGCTTTGTCCAGGCTCTTCCTGAGGGAACAGTCCCTGAGAGTGGCACTGTGTAGGGTTTTGCATGGGTAGATGTAGGTAGGTGTTCACCACCCTGCACACTCAGGCCCTGAGCTGCCCCAGAAGTGGTTTGGTTGGCTCTGCCAGCACAGGAATGTCACACATCCTGGGGACAAGGGTGCTGGACTTGCAGGAGCAGTCATACTGGGAAGCCAGGCCATTCCTGTAGCTGCAAGGAAAGTCTTGGCATTCAGTGTCCCCAAAGCAGGTCACCCAGCCAGCATAGTGGCTGCCTGGCAGTGCCTGGTCCCTGACTTTATCCAGCCTTGCATTGCCACTTAGTGGCAGGAGCCCTCGTTTGCTGTCCCCAAGGTTCTTGGTGGCTTTGGCATTCCTGGTTTGTGGCATTGGTTTAAGAGCAGAGTTCAGAGTAAGGTGTGAGGAGAGGACCTGCAGTATTTGGGAGAGGCAGAGCAATGGCTTACAGGATGTCTGCTTGTCCACCCTGCCTGGTGGGAGATGTCCCTGGAGTGACTGTGGCTTGTGGTTGCTCCTGTTGTGGGTTCTGTGCTGGCTTCAGGACTGACCCAGGAAGTTTGGGGACCACACGAAATGATGGTGCAGCTAGCTCCCACATCAGGAGCAGAGCCCTGGCAGCAAAGAGCCCTTCTGCAGTTCAGTGCAAGCAGAGTAGCAAATCCACTGCCAGCAAGACAACAGATTGAGAGCAGAGTTAGATCTCAGGCTGGTTAAATGTGAGCTTAATTCCAAAGTTATGGGCTGGGTTTCTCTGCAGCTGGTGGCAGTAGGTACTGTGGCTATTCTGACCTTCCTCATTTACTGCAGGGGTGTGATTTGTGTGGTTTTCTGCCTATTACTGTTAGAGTGACACCCTCCCTTAGTGGAGGACATGTATTTAGCCATGACAGAGTTAATGATACAAAGCAATCTCTATGTGGTAAATGCTTAACAAAGATTGTACACCCCTCTCTCCTGTGGTCAGCATGGGAAAATCCCTAGAGGGCTGGGAAATGTTCCTTTTCTCTGACTGCTCTCATCTCTGGTTGATGAACAGCTTCCAAGAGGGACTGCATTGAGAAGTTTGGCCAGCACACTGTGGATCGGGTCACCAGGGATGACCATGCCATCTGCACCACCGAATACTCCCGGATTGTGCCTTTGGAAAATGGAGAGGTGAGCAGCTGCCTGTTTTCACCCCTTGGGCTTTCCAGGGTTACTCTGAGGCTGTTGGTACTCCTTTTAATAGGCTCCCTCTCGATTGTCAGGTACCACTTAAAGTATTCAGTTAAACCAAATGAGATTGACAGAGAACTGATCCAGTCATCTGGATGACTGGTTTCATTTGAGGGAGGGATTAATTTCCTCCCACCCCACAGGATTACATAGTTTTGTTCTCACAGATTCACAGAATGGTGTGGGTTGGAACCACCCAGTTCCAGCTTGCTGCCATGAGCAGATACACCTTCCACCAGAGCAGGTTGCTCAGTGCCCAATCCATCCTGGCCTTTTCCCTCCTCCCATTCACAGATTGTGGTCTCTCTGGTAAACGGGCGCCCAGGAGCCATGAACTTCTCCTACTCTCCTCTCCTGCGGAATTTCACCAAAGCCACCAACATCCGACTGCGCTTCCTGCAGACGAACACTCTGCTGGGACACCTGATGGGCAAAGCTCTGAGGGACCCTACGGTCACAAGGAGGGTAAGGCAGGCCTTGATACCTCCTGCTGGTGAGGTGGAACTGTTTGAGGGCTGTGGAAGCCACCTCTGGGGGGAGGACACCCTGGGTGGATTGCCTGTGGGGATTTTTTCCTGTCTTGCAGCCCCTAAAGCTGAAGGCATCTGCAGCAGATGCTGTTGTGGCTGGAGCTGGAGGCTGCTTGGGAAGACACCGACAATTTGAAACTGGGAGATGCCTCTTGGTGTCACATGTGGCTTTCTGGCTGTGCTGGGAGCCCCCCACTCATAGCTAATGGGCTCTGTTAGAGGTGCTGGATCTTACCACAGGCAGATACTGCAGCCTACAATGTAAGGGAAATATCCCAACACATGATTTTACTGGATAAAGTCCTGCTGACTGTTGAGTAGAATGGTTATGAATCTGATTTGTAAAAATAGTAATGACCAGCTTTTCTTGTGCTTTCCAGTATTACTACAGCATCAAGGATATCAGCATTGGAGGGCGCTGTGTCTGCCACGGCCACGCCGACGTCTGCGATGCCAAAGACCCCAACGACCCTTACAGGTACCTTTTGCAAAATCCCAGTTCTGTGTGAAAGCATTTGAATTACTATTCCAAGAATGAAAGGTGATACCAGTGTTAGTTGTGTCCTGCCCTGAGTGTGTAATGGTGGCATCACTGCTGTTGGTGTCTCTGCCTTGAGAAAGAAGCAGAAACTGTTCCAAGCAAAGTAGCAGAAAATCATGCATTTTGTTGGACTATTTCTCAGCCAGATCAGCTCTCTGGTTGAGTTTCCCTTTCTCTGGTTGGGTTTCCCTGTCCACAGCTTTGCCATCCCACTGGAGCAGAGTGTGAGAATCAGAAGGTGGGATGCTGATGTAGAACAGGGAGGTTTCCCATCAAAGTCCTGGGATAGTTCCTGAACTTATGCAGAGAAATCTCTTGCTTCCCATGTGGCTTTTTAAGCACTGGGACAGGGCTCTCATAAAGAGATGGTCTCTGATGAAACCAAAGACTGCTTCCCATTTCTACTCATAAGAACCATAGATTGGTTATGTACATATCTGAACAACTCTTTGCAAAAGAACAAATGTGTAAAGAGGTTACATTTTGGCTAATGCAACTTCCCATCTGCCCTGGCAACTTGGAATGCCAAAGAGCTGCTTCAGACCATGGAAGTGTTGCTTTTAGCCATCTGTTTGCAGCTTGAACGTTGCCTTTATGAAAGGGATGGTAGATTCAGCTGGATGAGGGAAGCTTGTATTTCTTTCTCATCAGGATCATGTAGAATTTTTGGATTGTCTAAAATAAAATTCCAGTGAGTCTCAGCCAAGGTTAAAGCTGTTAAGTATTAAAACAAAGATGTATTGGTAAGCAAGCCTGCCTGAGTGTGCCAAACTCTCTGACAAAAGGAAGTTCATAAGTATTTGAATGTACAGTTTCTTGTTTTTTAAGACATTGGTGTTACTGGATGCAAAGTGCACCTGTGTGCTGGGGAAAAAGGTTTCATGGGGACAAGTGAGTCTTTAACATGGAAATGCCAGGACTTTTCTTGGGTGTGCCAATGGTTGGGGCTCTCTAAGGAGGGAGGGAAGGTTGAGCAAGGGTTGAGATACATTGGATGTCCTTTTTCAGTGCCACTTCTGCTGGCAACCATCTCTGTCTCCCGAAATTCCTGTCCTCCACTCTCATTTGGATGCATTTGATATCTTCATTCTTGGCCCCAGCCAAGATGTTGCAGCACATGTTGGTAAGCAGCTGTTGCATTTCACCCAGAGCAGATCACGCTGGCCTGAGGGAGAAAACATTTCCTACTTGTGTACTTTGTACAGTCAGAACAAAACAGCTGTAGGTCCTTTGGGATACAGCAGGAAAAGGTGCTGGATAAACAGTTCTTCTCATGGCACTGCTGTACCCTGTAGCAAGCCCAGGAGCAGAGGCAAGTCAGCAGAAATCTGATACTTTCAGTTGAGAAAGTGAAGTGGGCACTGCTGGGCAGGATCCCAGCCCTCCTGCCCTGACACAGCACAGGGGCAGCTTGGGGATATCTGTAATGCCACATCAGCTGGGGCTCAGACACACTGTTCCCTTGAGACAGGCTCAGCTACCAGAAGCTTGTCATGTCTTTAGCAATCTGTGTGGTGTGCCCTCTGCACCTGTCCTGCCTCTTGAAAATCTGACGTGTGGCAGCAGCTGGGCAAGGAAATGCAAATGAAGGGATGTGGATTGGCATGGCCCTATAAAAACCCCACAATCTCAGTTTGTTGTGGGGGGTCTCTGCTGCTCATTTTAGCTTCTTTATTCTGCACATCCCCACATTTCTTGTGCCTGCTGCTCAGAAAGGCAGGATGAGCACTTTGATAGAGCTGAGGTGAGCTAGAACTCTTGGCAAAGACTTCAGGATGTGATGAAGCATGTCCATGAGCTGACTTCCTGGCCAGAAGTGATAATACTCATGCAACTTTGGAAGGTTGGTGTGAAGTGTTAAGCTACAGAGGCTGCACATCCAGCTGTGTTGAGCTGGCAGCACATCTGGGCTCTGTGCGAGTATTTGCAGCCACCTCAAGGCTCTCTGCACTTCTCACAGCTTTCTCTCTTTGCCCTAAATTGGAATGGGCTGAATTAAGCAGAGGGAAGGGATGTTCTCCTGGTTAAAGATGAGCACCAGCAGGTTGGGGCACAGCCCTTTCTCCTGGCAAACCCTTGGAGCAGTGAGATAAGAGTCGTCAGGAACCTGGCTTGGAGAACCCAGACGAGGCATGCTAACAGGCTGAGTGAGCTCAGGAGAGCCCTGCAAGGGTTCTGCATCTGTCTGAGAAGAGCAACTGTTTCTGTGGCTTCAGTGCCCTGTCACAGACACCACAGGTGAGAGGGGAGACAGACAGAGAGTCCAGCTGCTCCTTTTGTGCCTGATGCTGAAGATAACCACCAAGACAGCAGCAGCCTGGCTGGTCAGAAGCACATCCACAGATGAAGGATCCTTTCCCACTGCTGGATCCTGGACTCCAGTTTCCCCTTTCCCATTTGGAAGGGAAAACACCATGTGTGCCGGTAGATTTGTGCCATCTGTCAGTCTCTCTTTGCAGGTGTTTTTTTCTCCATACAGTCAGAAACAAAGGAAGGGGCTTTTTTTTTTTCCTGATTGTGCTCCTCAGATGTCCCAGCCAAATCCAGATGCTGTAGTGTTTGTGTTCTGCTCTCCATTCTGCCACAGCTGCTCGCTGGAAACTGTTTAGTCTCTGCTATTGAGCATCAATTCCAGCGGGAAGACTGCGGTTTCATTTCTTACAGCAGAATGACCAGGAAATATGTGCTATGTGAACACAGCCGCTCCCTCTTCTTCCTTGTATATACTCAATCAATGAAACATGTAAATATTGTGGTTTATACACATTTGTCTGTAATTCATTAGCAGCACGGACTCGGCACAAGGTGCGGTAAAGCCGTGATAGATGAGCTCTCTGAGAGGTCATCGTAACTCTGAGCAGCAGAGACTAAATAAATACCTCCTTCTCCATCTGAAGTGAGCATCTTTACTCATGCAGTGCCATCTTCTTGCATTCTGGGAACTGAACCAGTACTTTTCAAACATCTTGAACGTTAAAGAGCCCGGGGTGTGTGGCTGGAGCCACGTTCTCCAGTCAGGGAGATTAACACTGCTCAGCAGGTTTGTAAGTTCCCTGACTCAGTGACCATCTTTCTCCACACGTATGTATATGGATCTTAATCTTGATCTCCAGCTGCTGCCATGGAAAGAAAGGACAAAATTTTGTTTTGTTGGAAGTGGTGAGTGGTAGTCAGCCAGGTGAGAGGTCTGTGGGTGGCTGCATTCCACAGACATGGCCAAGGTTTGCCTCTCATTGAGACTCCCCCTGGGGTCTGCAAAACACCTGAAGAACAAAGTTCCTAGTGAATATTTCAGGGCTGTTTTCTGCCGCTTAAGATCCAGCCAGGGGTTCAGTTTCATGCCTGGACTCTGCCAGCCACAGCCCAGCCTGTGAATGTGGGCAAGGACGGGGCATGACGAACGCTGAGAGAACTGACTGCAGCCAAGTGTTCCATGGCATCTGCAAGGGAAGGGCTGGGAGCAGCACTGGGACCTTCTGCCTCTCAACCCCCCTGCCTGAAGCAAACATGCTGAGTGTGGATCCTGCTTGCATTCCCATTATTTTCATTAAAATGAGGTCACTTGTCCAGTGCTGCTGCCTCTGTCTAGCAACAGACTTGCAGGTCCCACATCCTAAAATTGCACGTAGGTGGAAACTGTGGCACTCAGCTCAGTGTAGAGCGTCTGCACTCCCACACTTCACCCTGAATGACTGCTCCTTTTGTTTCTAACGTTTTAGAAAAAACTACATTTATTTTTAAACACCCTGCTTTTGAATGGAAAAGCATTGGAGGAGGGAGAGATGGGAGTGGCAGACTGGCCCTGAGGGGAAATGAGTAATTGCACAGATAAAAGCTGGAACATGCTGTATTATCCATAAGTCTAATACAACAGAAAGCGTTTGTGTTGGATGGGAATCACCATCCAAGTGGAGGTTTTGGGGCTGATGTCACTGACGTTAATGAATCACCCTTGCTCGAGCAGGGACGAGATCCATCGGGTGCCTGTCGAGATTCCTTGCCTGGCGCCTCTGGAGCTGTCTATTTACCCAGCACAGCCCTGCCTGGAGAGCAGGAGGTGCAGTGCACAGGGAGTGTGGGGCCAGCATCTGCTGAAGAATTCTTAATTCAGATTTCATGCCCTCCTTCCTGCAGCACAGGTGTACCTGGAGGAGCAGATAGCACCTGTGTGGCCCCTTCCTTTTTCCATTCATGCTGCCCCTGCATAGTGGTGGGGACATCTTCGTGTCCCTGCACCATGCTACACTTTCTCAAATAATCAGCTTCAGCTTGGTTTCTACCACTGCCACCTCCAACCATTTCACATTTTATTCCCTGCAGAGCAGGCTAGGCAGAGGCACACTGATTTGTCCTGTCTCCCTATGAAGACAAAAAGGAATGATGGTGGAGGAGAAGGAAGGGAGAGAATGAAGCTGGAATAGCAAAGTCTGGTGTTTGACTCAGAAAAGAAGAAATCAATTTCAAAGTTGAAAAAATCCTTAGATGCCTATTTTCCAGAGTATTGGGACTAGCAAATACCACTTGTTCATGTACCAGATCAGTGACAGTGATGCACAGCAGGGTCACACAGCAGCTCCCCATCCCACACGTCCCTGTCATCACCCCAACCTTATCTGTGCCCCCTTGCTGTCCCTGCAGGCTGCAGTGTGACTGCCAGCACAACACCTGTGGTGGCTCCTGCGATCGCTGCTGCCCGGGCTACAACCAGTTCCCCTGGAAGCCTGCCACCGCCGACAGCGCCAACGAGTGCCAGCGTAAGTGGGAGCTGGGCTGTCTCTTCCTGCCAGGCACAGCTCGGGGCCGTGCTGCAGACAGGCTGCTCACTGGGCTGGTGGGGCTGGTGCTGTGTGCCACTGGGAGGACTCTGCACAGCAGGTGTTGATGTTCAGGTGAGGCTCACACAGGGAGGTCTCCAGGGTCCGTGTGGGACTTTGGCTCTGCTTGCATTCCAGTTCCTCCTGTGTGTCCAAGGGTTCGTGCGGGCGAGTCTCGTTGCTCAATTCCGTCTGCAAGATGAATTAGGTTTGGATGTGTTTACATGCAGGACGTCTTTATTTGTCTAGAGAAACCTTTGGTCAGTGCAGACAGTGGAATTTCTGCTGCACTGGGAGTGTAGAGAACAGAGCTGCACCACACGGTGTCTTAGAAACGCAGGGTGGCAAAGGCTCTTAATCCTGTGAGTTTGTAAAGCCGCCTCACCTGGTGCTGGATTTTACAGCTCACCTCTATTCAGGCTGGGATAAAAGAGGCAAGAATGTTGCTCTCTAAACCAGACTACTCAAAGCCCCATGGTGTGGTAATTTTTCTTTCTCGTCTGTACATGCCTGCACATATTTTACTTGTGACTTTGTGCCCACTGCGCTCTCCTGGTTGCAGACCAGATTTTGTGAAGAAGTTGCTGCTTCTGTGCTTTTGAATTGAAATACTTCAGAGACCTTGGGAGATCATGTAATCCCCCAGATGCATTCAGGCATCTTTTCTCATGGAAAAGCAACCCATCAGACCCAGGAGGGAGAGTTGACATCTTGAGGTGCAGCTGCTGACTGAAGGAGCTCTGAGGACGGGGGGTTTAGCTCCCATCTCTTTGTGTTCCAGCCTGCAATTGCAATGGCCATGCCTACGACTGCTACTACGACCCAGAGGTGGATCGACACAAAGCCAGCAGGAGTCGTGAGGACAAGTTTGAAGGGGGAGGTGTTTGTATTGACTGCCAGGTAGGCCCGAAGAGTTTCTCTGGAAAAGGCTGTTGCAAATGTTTGTGCTTGTTTCTGCTGTCAGCCTGCAGTTCAGCCTCATGGGACCTCCACCAAGCCACTCTGTTACCTTAATTAGGTCTCTGCCTGGAAATTTAGTCTCTTTGCCGTGGATTAAAGGAGTGTGAAGCAGTAATGAGAGCAGCACTTGGGTTTCTATCTGTTCCCTGGTGGTATCAGTACCTCCTAAAGCTTTAGTTTACTGAGACACCAGAACTGGGAGGGGCAGGTTGCTGCCCAGCAATGCCTGCCTAGTTCACAGTGCTCTGGCATCTCCCTGGATGTCTCTCTGCCCACCAAAATGCCAGTGTTCAGTCTCTGTGAAGGTGGGAAAGTAGCTCTTCCCTTCCCAAGGTGATGGTGACTGTGGCGTGGTTAATTCATGCACTGGCATGAAACTTCTGGCTATGCTTCCTTTTTGGGAGGAAACAGGTTGCTCCTATCCTCCAAGCACAAAGTGGTCAGGACATTTTACCATCTGAAGGAAGTGAAATGGGCTCAAGGTCAGATATGAACCTGAAACTCACCCTGTGTTTAGGGGAGGATACAGTTTGCAGGAAATGTGTTGTTCCCAAGTCAGTGTATAGGAATTTTGAGCAGATTCAGATCTTCGGTGTGCTGATGCTCCTGAACTGCTTCCTCTGACCTGGACCTGTTAGCAAATCTGGCAGAGGAATGTGAATCCTGCTGGCAGAGGAGCTGATACCTTTCTAACCCACTGTCTTTCAGCATCACACCACTGGCATTAATTGTGAGAGGTGCATCCCTGGATACTATCGATCCCCTGACCACCCCATCGACTCTCCGTACATTTGCTACCGTGAGTGTGAACCCCTCAGCAGTGACATCCTGCTGGACTTGGTGACACTGGGGAGGGCGCTCTGGAGGGTTGGGCTGAGAGGTTTTCCTGCTGTAGGGAGCCTGAGGCCTCAGTCAGTGACACTGCTGCTGGCTTGTCCCTCTCTGCAGGCTGTAACTGTGAGTCTGACTTCACCGATGGCACCTGCGAGGACCTCACCGGGCGCTGCTACTGCAAACCCAACTACACCGGGGAGCACTGCGACGCCTGTGCCGAGGGCTACCTCAACTTCCCCCACTGCTACCGTAAGTGGGGCTTCACATCTGGCAGCCCACAGACCCAGCAGCTGTGGGAAGGGATGGCAGCTCCAGTTGTGGCTCTTGGGATGTCCTTTCCCTGTGCCACGTGGCATTTCTGTCCCAGGAGGAATTCTTTCAGGTGGGCATAAGTCCACATCTGGCTTGGGTGGAAGCTGCACCAGAGCTGAGCTGCTCTGAACACGGAGTCAACAGGAGAGTCCCATTTGACTGGAGTTTAATCTCTCAATTTTTAATGAAAGACAGGCTAAAAAGGGCTGTAATGGATTGTTGTTTAGTGGGACATCTGTGCTTTGTTCCATGTTCCACAATTTTATTCAGCCTGTTCAGCTTTGGGACTGTCAAGTCCTTGATATTCCATCAGGATTTCTCTGGAGTGTGTGTGATGACCTGTGCAATGTGTCTTTTTCTGCACAGCTATTCCAGCATTCTCTCACAATGATACTGGAGAACAAGTGCTTCCTGCAGGACAGATAATAAGTAAGTAATAATAAGCACTGCAATTTTCTTTGATGCTTTGGCAATGCTGTCATTTCTCTTGTACCTCCCATCCAATGCAAGAGTAGGTCTTCAGCTTACTGTGCATGTACATTGTGTGAGGCAGCCCTGAGTGGTTTTAGAAGAGTACAACCTGCAGTTGAGTTGTGGGGAAAGGAAGTTTTATGATCCCCTTTTTTTAGAAGTGGAAACTCTAGCCTAGAATGACTGTGATTTTTTCTGGGGTCCAGGCTGTGTGGGGGGATGTCCCTTGTGCCCTCCTGCGAGGAACCTTCCCCAAAGGTCGTGGAGGGGCTGTGGCTGAGCTGGGAGCTCTGCTCTAGGTGCCTCTGAAGGGTCGTGCACAGGCAGCCACTCACTCTGTGTCACTTCCTCTGTTGTTTAGAAAGCTCATCCATGCTCTCCTCCCTGCTCCCCTCCACCTCCTTCCTCTGTCCTGCTCACTCCTCTCAGTTCATCTACTCCCTTGTGCTTTATTCTGTCTCTTTTCCCACTGAATCCTCCCCTGTCTCATGCTCCCCAGCACACTCCAGATAACCTTTTCCTTCCTTCTGATATTTTGAAGTCTGTATCTCCCAGACAGGTTTTTGCTTTCCTGAGCTGGAATTTCTCACTTCCCTTCTCATTTCCCCACCTTCCCCTCCCTCTGCTTTTTGGGTGATGTTTGTCCTTCCCTCTCCCAGCCCAGCACCCCACACCACTGCTGTTGGTGACAGCAGGGCTGGCTCAGAGCCTTGGCACTGCCTGCTTGGAACACCCTGCCCTGGAAGTGGGAAGGTCTCGGGTGCAGCTGAGCATGGAGTGACCAGAGAGAAAGCCCAAAGTTCACCCTGGTTAGCTGAAGGCTTTGATTATTCCCACACTAGACTGAAGCAGCTCTGCCTGGGCTTGTAGAAGCAGCATTTGCCTGCCCTGTGCATTGCCCTGCTGCCCACCCTGCACCTTCACAGCAGCGTGTGCCGAGTACACCCAGCCACCCACGAGCCAGGCATAGTTCAGTTAAAACATTTTCATCTGCCAGGAGGGTTATGGGAGCAAATGCTTGAGCATTTGAGATGCCTCATGGCAGCTCCTGCCGTGTCCTTGTGGGACCTGAGAGCTGGAGTGACAGCCGTGTGTGGTGTCGCCTGTTGTGTGTCCCCATCCAGACTGCGATTGCTACGCGGGTGGGACAGAAGGCAACGCCTGTCGGAAGGACCCTCGGCTGGGGATGTGCGTGTGCAAACCCAACTTCCAGGGAGCACACTGCGACCAGTGTGCCCCAGGCCACTACGGACCCAGCTGCCAGCGTGAGTATGGGCAGGCAGCGTCCCCAGGCTCGCCCTGCTGGGCTTCTCCTTGTTCTCTCCTCATGCTGGGGAGGAGGAATTCCACAGCTCCACTTCCAAGTGACAAATTCCCATGACTTCTGCACTTTTGCTGTTGTTCTCCATCTGACCCTCCAGCATCCTCCCAAGCTGTGTGGGGTTCTTGAGGAACGAGCTATAGGCCAAGCGTGCTTGTTGTCAGCTCTGTTCCCCCTGCTTTCTCCAGCAACTGCTCTTCTACCCCAGAGAACAGATGCTCTGGTTCCTTTCCTGGTAAGGCTCAAGACAAAAAATCTGCTTATTTACTAATGCCCTTGTTGCTTTGCAGCCTGCCAATGCTCCAGCCCTGGTCAGTACGATGGCACCTGTGACAGCGAGACAGGGCAGTGTCTGTGCCGGACAGGATTTGAAGGGCACTCGTGTGACCAGTGTGCTCCAGGCTACTTCAACTACCCTTTGTGCCAGTGTGAGTATCTGTCCTTCACGTGCCTGGGGGGGACACACACAGCCAGAGTCCTCTGGCAGGGGGCTGAGGGACTGTGGTTTTATGGGTGTTTTGGAGAATATGTGCCATGGGCAGAGACTGATGGTTTGAACGCTTAGAGCAGCACCTCATGCCTATCTGAGGACCCCAGGAAAGTGCCATTTTGCCATGAGCTGTGCCCCATGCTCCCAGCTGAGGTGGTCTGTGTGTGTTGCAGTGTGCAGCTGCAGCGCGGTCGGGACGCTGCCGGGAGGCTGTGACTCCGCCGGGAATTGTGTCTGCAGAGCCGAGTTTGCTGGGCCACGGTGTGAGCGCTGCAGCCCTGGGCACCACTCCTACCCCCACTGCTACGGTAAGCACCTGAACTCCAGCTCCTGCTGCTCTAAAAAACATACCTGTTCTTGAAAAGCGTTGGTGTTTCTCAATATCAAATCCATGTGGTTTGCACTGTGAATTGGGCAGGCTTGTTTTGGAGGTCGTGGATCATAGCAAAGCCTGAAAGACAGAACAGTTTTTTATCAGTCACACTTCCTCATCACAGCCCTGCTGTGACCTGGTGTCTCAGTTTATGTCTTTTTTGTGTGTCACTGTAGTGCATTAACCTACTAAACTACTGGGGAGCATTGAATGGGCTGTAAGAACCCCTCAGTGGCATTTTCCTGGTACGGCTATGAAAATACTGCATGATTTGCCAAGGGATTAAGAAATTAATTTCTTTCCTGGTGGAAGAGTCTCATTCCTGGGGGCTGAATGATGGTTCAGAGCAGTAGTGCTTGGCCACAGATCACAGGGATCATCAGAGTCCTGCTCTTACAGCTTGCTCCTGCGATTCCCGGGGTGCAGTGGACAACAACTGCAGCCCAGTGGGGCAGTGCCGATGCCACGGGAATTTTGCGGGACACACCTGCAGCCAGTGTGCCCTGGGCTTCTACGGATACCCCAGCTGCACACGTGAGTAACACCTTACTGCTCTCTACCACCACCTGAGAGGAGGCTGTAGCCAGACCAAGGTTGGTCTCTTCTACCAAGTAACAAGAGGAGATGGCCCCAAGTTTCACCCTGGCAGGTTTAGGTCGGGTATTAGGAAAAATTTCTTCACCAAAACAGTTGTCAAGCATTGGCACAGGCTGCCCAGGGCAGTGGTGGAGTCACCATTGTTGGGGGGATTTAAAAACCATGTAGATGTGGCACTTGGGGACAGGGTTTAGTGCTGAGGGAACAGCTGGATGATGATCTTAGAGGTCTTTTCCAGCCATAATGATTCTCTGACCCTATCCATTTCCCTGGGCACTGCATCACTCCTGGACTACTGCTGCTGGTGCCAGGGCTGAGCAATGCCTGTGGCAGGTGCCTGCAGCCCCAGCTCCTCTGGCCAGCCCTCCCCAGCTCTGGGCAGTGTCCTCATCTCCCTCCCTGTCAGCAGTCCCGACTGGAAGCCAGATGGACTCCTATGTCTCCCAGCAAGAATTTACTGCTCATTAAAAAGTAATCCGTGATAGAATTTCCCTGAAGCAACAAAAGAGCATCATCGCTCTCTTGCACAGTACTAAATGTGGACTCCTGAGCCATGCCAGCTGGCAGAACACTCCTCCCAAATGTTGATGACGGCAATATGCCTTTGAAGAGGCTGGAGGCAGAGATGAAATGGTCTCACAGGAGTTCAGTGGTCACTTTTTATGGCTCATAAAGCCATAGCCACATTGCAGACCTGTAGAAGACCCACAGCAAGGAAAGAAAAGAACCACCTGATTTTTGTATTTTTTTAAAATCTGTTGTTTCCTGAGCAGTCTTTTGCTGTTAGCCAGTGTGGGGGTGTCAGCCTAGAATGTCTCCTCTGGCAGGGATTTGAGGTGTGCTGGCTTGGGGAAGGAAGGCATGGGCAGCTCCCTGGCAGCTTGCTGACCTTTCCTGTGATAGGACAGTGGGATCTCTGTGGGGAGCAGGTCGTGCAGAAGCTGTGGAACCATTGCCCTGCCCTCACCCCACTGCCCACATCCGCAGGGCAGACCCTGATGACCAAAGGCTGCTCTTGAGTCTTTGTAGGGTCTGATATTTTACTGACTTTTGGAGGATGAGATCACACCCCTTCTCCTCAACCAAAACTCTTCCCGGCCTCTGAAATACACATCAGTGTATGTGAACGGGTGTGATAAACATTGAGACTTCTATTGTTTTCCTTAAACGATGGAGTGGTTTTAACCAAAAGCAAAGAATGAAAATTCTATTTATAATCCACATGTCTGGCTGCTTTTGGTGAAGGTCAGGCAGACAAAAGAGGCTGGTGCTGGGAAGCCCTGAATGCCACTCCAGCAGTTCTCTGCCCTCTCTTGCAGCTTGCCAGTGCTCCCAGGAAGGGTCCTTACACGGCACCTGTGACCAGGACACGGGGCAGTGCAGCTGCCGGCCCAAGGTGACAGGACTGCGCTGTGACAGCTGCGTGCCTGGCGCCTACGGGTTCCCCCACTGCGAAGGTAGCCCCTTTTCCCTGATCTCTTGGACACTCCAGTCCCTTGGGTGCTGGTAAATGTGTTTATTGTTCCCCGAAAGTTCTGCAAGGGGAGAAATAACCTCAGTTAGGGACACCCAAGGGGTGAGCTAATGCTATAAATCCGTTCTTTTACCCCTCTTTTCTAGTGGGCTCCTGTAACCCAGCAGGGTTGGAGACTGCAGATCCCTCGCTGGCCTCAGTGAGTATCAAATGAACCTACCACAACCCCTGCAGGTCATTTTGCATGTTCCACTTTATTTCTTTTCAGACCAAGTCCTTCCTTAAGCTCAGCTAGAGCAGCAGACCCCATGTTCAACCACTGTTGAGGATTTGCTTGTGATTTGTGAGCAAATTCTCACCTGCTCCTTTCTCCCCCTGCCTTTCCCCAGGGCTCCTGTGCATGTCGGGCATACGTTGAAGGCCCAGCTTGTGACAGATGCAAGCCTGGATACTGGAACCTGACTCCAGAGAACCCCTACGGCTGCCTGAGTAAGGAAATGGCATTTTCACAGCCCACAAAAGTCCCCTCCATGGTGCAAGAACCAAACACAAGCCAGTGAGCACAATCACTGGAGGACTGGAAGTGATGGCCTTCCTTCCACCTTCACCCAGAAGTGATGTGTGAAAGCTGGAGTCCTCTGGGTAACCCTCACATGTAAAGGGGAAAGCCTGGAGCCTGGAGCTTTTTGCTTGAGATGAAACATAGGGCTCATGCAATGACTTTTGCCATTCTCAGCCCTCCCTGCAGATACTTAATTTTTTTAGAATATGCAGGAAAGGCAAATGTCTTTGGTAGCTGTGTCTTCAACAGTAGCTGTCCAAGATGAAATCTGAGCCCTTGTGCAGGACTGCCTTCTACTTGACCAGTTCCTGGCTCCTGTTACCCCAGCCAGTGTCCTCTGGTGTGGTGGGTGCTGTCCCCATCAGTCTGATTGACCTTCTGGTTTTCTTGTTCATCTCCCTCAGGCTGCAGGTGTGACACCAAGGGCACCATCAGCGGAGTCACGGAGTGCCGGCAGGTGGGTTTGTTCCTCTGCTTCCAGGCTCCTCTGAGTGTGCTGTGTTGGGAGTGTTCAGCTCTGTCTCTCCAGCAGCTGCTGGAGAGGTCCCAGCACTGAGTTCTCAGCACTTGCACCACAGTCTGGGCTTGCATGGGAATGTGGGATTAAGACCTGTCATAAATTAGACACCTAAATATTTCTGGGTCTGTCCCAGGATGCCTGGATTTTTGTTTGCCTGCATTGTTGGGTAATTTAAGTTATCTGGCCTTATCTGGCCCACCCACGCGCAGGAAGCCATGTGGAGCATGAATCTCAGTCTGCTGCTTCTGCAGTGTCTCAGAGCAGAGCCCAAATAACTGAGGAACAGCTTAGGCATGACAAGCAACAGGAGGGAATGAGTTTCCATGCCTGTTTCTCTCCCAGGGCGATGGGCAGTGCTTCTGCAAAGCCAACGTGTGTGGGCAGTTCTGCTCAGCCTGCAAGGATGGCTACTTCAACATGGAGAACGCTAATTACTTTGGCTGCCAAGGTGAGCCCCTTCTGTGATGTGTTTGCTGAGTGAGGGGGGCCACAAGAGCTGACCCCACTGCACAGATTGACTGGTTGGTGACCTTGGAGAAAAGAGGCAATAGATGTCCCACCTTCTGTTTTGGGTCATTGTTTTTGGGATTGATGTGGTTAAGTGCTTTAATGGTTACTGTGCTAGTGCTGGGTTGATGGTTGGACTTCGATGATCTTATAAATCTCTTCCAACCTTGGTTCTGTGATTCTTTACCACAAGCCCAGAGCATGGGCTGGGAATTACTGTGGGTCTGGAGACCTGAGGACATGCTTTTCCACTGCTGGGCACAGGTCTGTCAGGCTGGGGAGCGAACAGCCAGGTAAGGTACCCCTTTGGGTACCAGAAACCGGTGTGTTTGAACCACTGGTCACATCCTTGCAGCAATGGTCCTTCCTCCTGCTGGGAGAGGGTGGGCATGGGTACGTGGGGTTGGCCACTCTCCACGATGTCCGTGGGAGGAGGTAAAGGAGGAGATGCAGCTGCTGTGAGCCATCCCACGCAGTGCTGGCCCGGCTGGTGGCAGGGCTGCAGCGCCCAGGGTGAGGGTTTGCAGACCTTGTTCCATCAGCCGCCTGGAAATAGCTCGGCGCTGAGGTGGAAGAAGAGTCAATCCAAGCGGGGCCGGGGCCAAATATGAAAACGGATACAATGGAATAAAAATAGTGGTCCCAGGCTCCCTGCCCACTGGGATGTGCCTTTGATTAGCGAGCAAGAGCTCGTTAGCACGGCGGGAATGTAAACAGGCGCTTCCTGCCCGCAGGCTGCCGCTGCGACGTCGGCGGAGCCCTGGGTCCATCCTGCGAGGAGCGGAGCGGAGCCTGTCGCTGCCGGCAGAGCACACGGGGTCCCACCTGCACCCAGTAAGCTGCTCCTTGCACTTCTGCCTCCCACCGTGTCCTCTGCCACCACGGGGATGGGGAGCTGTCACATCAGCCACATGCCTGGCAGGGATGTCCCCTCACTGCTCCCTCCGGACAGCCCAGCACTGGGTAACGCTGCTCTTTTCTCCCCAGACCAGCCCGAGACCATTATTTCCCTGACCTTCACCACTTGAAATTCGAGCTGGAGGAAGGCAGCACGCCGGCCGGCCGGGCTGTGCGCTTTGGCTACAACCCGCTGGAGTTTGAGGGCTTCAGCTGGCGAGGATACGCGCAGATGTCCTCCATCCAGGTACGCCTGGTGCCTGCAGCCCAGCTCCCCGCAGGGAGGATGTGGCTGGTGGAGGACTGATGTGCTTTTGGCACACGTCTTTCACCCCAAGTGCTCCTGAAACCCCCAAAGTCACAGGATGGCCAACATAAACAGCACAGTGTATATATAGCCTGTTTGTGCAGATATTTCCTGTAGTGCTGGGGGTGGCATAGACTGATGAGGGGAAAGATCCTAAACTGGGAATCCCATGACATCCTAATCCGTTTAGACAAAGGTGGTAGCATGGTGATTACTTACAGGGGTGTCTATAAACACTGTCTCTCAGTTTCCTTGTTCTTCTTTCAACCGACTCTGCTCTTTCCTATAACTCTACATAACCTTTCCTCTCTTTTCCAAAAATAAGTATCTCCTACTCAGCTGCTCCTCAGCTTGGACCTCTTGTTACCCTTCAGCCTTTGCCCTTGCTGTTAGCTGGTTTGCTAACAATGGTTTATGCTAACCTGGAGTTGTGTAAGTCCTAGAAGTGAAGCTGTTTCTTCTGTTGACCTTTTTTGTCTCCTTGGTGGTTTCTTCTGCATGGCCTCTGCGGAAGTGTGTGTGTGTTTGGGGATGGAGTGCAGGGCAGTGATTCTCTGACAGTCTTGTCCCATGTAAGATGCTCCTTACTCTGGTGCATGTACTTTCAGTTTTCTTTGCATTTTTGTGCTTAGGTGAAATAATGGAGGGGCTGTTTCCCACTGAATTTTAGGTAGGAGCTAAGCAGTGAACTCCTGTGGGCTCCCTTGAGAAAATCCCAGCCTTAAAGCTTAAGGATGGAGCTCAAGCTCGTAGTTCAAGTGTTGCATGCAGTATTAGTGTTTGAGCTAGACGTAGACCTTGAGAGAAGGGCTGGCATGTGGCTTTTGGCTGGCAGGTCTTACTGTAGTTTGTTATCATCAAGCCCTTCCAGTTTGCTCTCCAGTGGGAAGATGGTGTGTAACTAGAGATTTGGAGAATACAGCCCTCATTAAAAGTCTCCCTGGGCAGACCCCAGCTTTGCCCTGTAGACAGGAGGTTATTTAAGCCTAGATCTCTTTGAAATGGGTCAAACTTAAGCATCCCCTTAGCTTGCCAAGCAGTGTCCAGGCAGGTGGAGGGCAGATGTGCCATCAGTTGTGTGGTCCATTAGCCCCGCTGGCTTTAGCCCTGCACATTCCTGAGGACGAGACAGCAGCTCAGTTCCCAGCCTCTTCTGTAGGCAGTTGGGCAGAGCCCCATAAACACAAGAGCAGGAGTTTGGTACCTGGTGGCTGGTTGCAGCACACTAAACCCAAAAGCAGCACGCTGATAAGAAAAGCAACAGCGTCCTATAACCATTCCTGTGTAATGGTGTGTGCCCCAGCACAGCTGAGCCACCTTGCTGTGCCACAGCACCTTCCAGGTGTGACCACAGCCTTCCCACCCCCTTCCACAGGCAGGTTGCTCCTCGGTGCAGGCCCCAAGTGTCCCCCCAAGGTGGGGACAGTGTCCCGAGGTGCTGTGAGCAGTAGGGTCCGTGTGCTTGTCTCCTCCTCGCACTGTGGCATGTTGCTTTGGGAGCAGTGAGCCGAGCGGCTGCGCTTGGGCTGGCAGTGTGGGTGGTGGAGGTAACTGAAGGTGTGCTCTGCTTCTCTCCCCTTTCTCTCTCCCACCAGCCCAAGGTAGTGGTGACTCTCAATGTGACCTCCCCCGACCTCTTCCGCCTCGTCTTCCGCTACGTCAGCCGGGGGCCCGCCAGTGTGGAAGGGAGGGTCTCGGTCGTTGAGGAAGGAAAGTTTAATGTTTGTGGCAACTGTAAGTGCATTTTTCACTTCTAGACTAACTCAGAGCATCCCACGCTGCGACACTGCTCCTCTGCCCCTTCTCCTGCCCCCAGGTGTGTCCGTCCCAAGTGTGCCCGTGTCAGGTGGCCGGCCAGAGCCGTGCCATGGGCTGGTGAGGGAGGGGGAAGAGAGGCAGGCAGGCAGGCAGGTAGGGCAGGCGGGTCAGGCCCTCCCCAGAGTGGGTGGGTGCTCAGGAGCTGCCCCCACAGTGATGTGTGCCCCGTGTGCTCTTTTGCTTTTTGCAGAATAAAATCAGAATCACTGTAGACGTGAAGGAGGCAGAGCTCTATCTGTTCCATGTCATCCTGAGGTATATTAATTCAGGAGGGGCCACTGTGTATGGCAAAATTACAGCTTATCAGCCACGAAGGAGAGGTAAGGATCCCAGACTGCTCTGCTTCCCTGTGCCATCGCCACCTCCTCCCCATCCCAGGCAGCCTTCTGCATCATCCTTTCCAGAAGACGCTTCCATATGGCTTTACCCATTAGTCCTGCTCTCCCAGTTGAAAGGCTGACTTGAGTTTGCAGCCCCCTTTAGTTACCAAAGCAGCAGCAAGGTGGGCTCAGCCCTGGGGCTGCACACTGAGGACTGATACCAGCCAGGCTGGTGGGAGATAAAGCTCTTGTACAATTCCATACAACTTTCCTGGCACAGGACGAGATCACCCCAGTGCCCCAGGCAGAACTGAGCTGACTTTCCACAAAACCAGAATGGGCCAAGAGCTGGGAACTGGATCCAAACTTTGGCAGCTGGATGTGGTTTTATTTACTAGATGCCCTGACATGGCAGTCCTGCCTTTTCCTTGTGCTTCTCCCAAAACTGGCTGCTGGCTTCACACATGGTCTGGGGCTTGGAAGTGCCGTGGAATTACACATCTTACATGGGCATTGCACTCTGGTGCAGTGTCCTCTTATCAAGCCACAAGCTGCTGGAGAAGAGCCACCAAAAGATGTCTGAACAGGCCTAGAAATCTGGACAGCAAATAACTCTGGGAAGCAATCTGAGCAAGACTACATGGGAACACACCTGAGGCCACGGTGGCAGGTTGGCTGGTTGATTTTACCCCTTTGGATGCTGCAGCCACACTGTCCTGCTGAAGCTGTTCCTCCAGACCACACATGCACAGCACAAGGCTGTCAGCACTAACTGCCTAATTTATCAGTGTGTGAAGTTCTCTCCTCTGTCTTGAATTGACATAAGTTCTGCCTTTGATGTGATATGCAAGGTTTGAAATCCCAAAATTCTATTTTTCTTCCTTCTTTTTTTTTTTCTTTTTGAGAGGAAAAATGGCTTGTTTTTGTGTCCAGTCATATTACACAGCAGAAGAACAAAAAGAGCAGGAGCCATGGCCATGCTTTAGGATCTCACCAAAGGTCAGGAAGTGTTTAATCTGTCCTATTCAAGCAGCAGAGCTCATTTGCCTTAAATAGTGCTTCACTTCTTGTGCAGAAGCAATGTGATTTTTCTAGTGGTGAAGGCAAGCAGCCAAACTGGTGTATCAACAGGACCCAGGAGGGTCCCAGCCTTGGGAGGCTTCAGGAATGCTGAGCCACCTCATGTCTGGATGGAAAGGGCTTCACATGGCAAAGGACAAGCAGCCTGGAAAGAAGCTGGAAGATGTAGCTTGCAAAAGGGGAAACCTTTTCCAAGTTTGGGATTTGCAGCCTGGTTTCTTCACTCCGCCTCCAGAAGCTATCTCAGTTGGAATTGTTTATTGCATCAAAGGGATGTGAAACTTCAACCTGTCAGTAAATCTACCCTGTTGCCAGTTCAGGGAAATCTCTTTACTCCTTGCATCCTCACCTCTGCTTCCCATCTGGAAAAGTGAGGTCCCAGCCTCAGCTGATGCCAGGCATGTCACAGAGCTACCACACATGGGAAGGCGTTATTAACCATCCCAGCAGTAGCACAAACCCTTGCTTTAGCTTCTGGCCCTGTGTGTTGTGCCTTGATGTCCATGTACCACACCAGGACAGTCAATGTGCCACATTCTCCACTTCCTTCTTCATCTCATCTGCTCACCGTGCAGCCATTCCCGGTGAATCCTTCTCACCTGTGTTCTTCCAAAGCTCCTGAGACTGCTGGGCAGGCACACAGTCTGCTTCTAGGTGCTGTATTGTGATTGCATCCATTAATGAAGAGGTTTTGGGACTGTCAGATGAGCCAAGGAGCTGTTCAGCAGCAGCAGGATCAGGCCATTCTGTCCTGTCAGTTTAAAATAATGTCTGAATCTCGAGTGCAGAGTCTGTGGTTGGCAGAAGAAGAAAGGCAGGAGCACACCTTGGGGGCCTGAAAGTTTGTCAGAAGACAGGTATCTTGCCTGTGGAGCTGGGGTCAGAATTTCCCTGAGGAAAAATGTATCTGGGCAGTTCTTTTTGTCTGTCTCATGATTAACTCTTCACAGATGAGTTCTTTCCTTTTCTAGCTGGCAAAACGCTCCTTGGCTTGCAGCATTCTGTGCTTTGCAGTCTGGGGATGCAGAGCACGCTGTGAGAGCTCTGGATTTGCATTAAGGATTGCAGTGATTTATATTTATTTCTCCCAATAGGCTATTGATCAGTATGAGAGTGGATGTCTCTGTTCCAGGACAGTGTGGGATTGTGGTGCACCGAGAGAGTGGGAACCTGTCACTCGCCACTGCACCACAGAGCTGCTTCCCTGAGCATAGCCTGCCACGTCCAGCCCCAGGTTTTCCATTCCAGTCCCTTCACAGCCTCTCATCCCTCCCATTCCAGGTACAGAGCAGACCAAGCAGATTGTCTTTGCTCCCAGCACGGAGCCGGCCTTTGTCACTGTCCCCCAGAACAGCTTCGGGGAGCCCTTCGTACTCAACCCCAACACCTGGTCTCTGGTTGTTGAAGCACAGGGTGTGCTGCTGGTAAGGCCCCATGCTCCACCCACCGTGGGGGCTTCAGCAGCTCCCTGGGGCCAAGTGTCCCAAGCATAACACCTCTCCCATCTCTCCTCCTAGGACTATCTGGTTTTACTGCCCAGCTCGTACTATGAAGCACCAATCCTGCAGCTGAAGGTCACAGAGCCTTGTGTCTATCAGCCAGCCCCTGAACAAGCCACCCAGAAGTAAGGATCTGCACATCTTTGTGCTGTGTGGGGCTTGTTCAGCTCCTCTTGGCCTGGGGTTAAGGAATATCCACAGTCCACATTCTGTGATGCAGTAAAATTGCTTTGTAGAGCGCTTGGCTGCGGCTGATAAAGTTTGTGAAGCCTGCACTGGTCCAGAAAGGCAACCCATAGATCTCCTCATCCATGACACAGCCAGTCTGTGTTTTCTCATGGACCCTGGAGAGGTCCAGCTCACCCAGAGGCACCTCTCTGCTAGGCTGGGCTCCTCAGTGCCAGGCTGTGGGTGGGTGGGTGGGTGGGTGTGCCCTCAGAAATGGCTGCCATGAGTAGGTTTTGCTGGACTATTTAAAATTAACAAAGTGTAGTAGTGTTTGGTCAGTCTCAGTGCATCTCTTTGCCCAGAACCTCTCTGTCCATGTTGGCAAGAAGGCTGGCTGGCCTCTGGACACTCTCTGTCCCATCCACCATAGTAGTGGTCCCCAGGACAAAAGCCATTTCAAGGGGAGAAGCTTTTTGTTGTTACTGCTCTCCCTGGTCCTGTAATGCCCAGCCTCTTGCTCCCCTCTGACCAGAGCTGCTCCTTGGCCCTCCTGATAGACCAAACCCTTCTGCAGACTTGGCTGGGCCAGGCTGTGTGGGTGCTCTCAGCTTTCATAATCATGATGCAACTTTTTGTGCTTCACAATTTTTTTTCTGTGCGTTTCCAGCTGCCTCTTGTACAAGTACCTGTCTGTGGAGGGCTTCCCTGCCGTGCCAGGGGTGGATGCAGTGTGCAGGCTGGACAACCGGCTCCCCAGGCTGTGTCCCACGGAGCAGCTCACCCCCTCCCACCCCCGGATGGCCGCTTGCAGTGGCAGTGATGTGAGTGGCACTTCTGTTTCATCCTTCTCCCATCCACTGCAGCGCTCTCCCCCCTGCCCTCCCTGCCTGGGGCTTTACCTACACCTGGGCAGGTGAGAGAAGGGCTTTACACCCATGTAGCTGTGTGCTTGTGTGCCCTGTTTGAGGCACCCAAACCCAGAGTCTCACATGCAGAGGTTGGTAAGGTTTTGATGAGATTGGTTGCGTTGTTCCCTGAGCTGCAGAGGAGGCTGGTTTGTAGCATGGGCATCCTGCACACGTTCCCTGAGTCATCCCTCTCTCCTCCAGGTGGAAGTGCAGCTGTCCCTGCCCCTGGCCCAGCCTGGGAAGTACGTGCTGCTGGTGGAATATGCCAACACCAACGCCCTGCAGACGGTGGGCATCGCCGTGAGCTCGCCACACTTGGCCACGCAGCAGCGCACCTTCACCTTCTACCCCTGTGCCTACAGGTAGGGGCACCTCAAGGGAGAAAGGGTCCAGTTCTCTGCCATGGCAAGGACAGCCTCCCCTCCAGGTGGACTTTCTCAGGTTTATCACATAAACAGAGCAAGCTTCAGTGTTGTCCATCTAAGCTCTGTGTCCAGACTCATTCTAGCTGGACACAGGTTTTAGTGGCTGGCCTTCCCATTCAGGGAAGTGTGTAACTGCCTCTGCCAGGAGATAAACTCTTGCATCTGTTTACAGCTGGATGTGTTGGTAGGGACCTTGACTTAGGGAGTGACCTACAGGCAGGTTTATTGGAGACTGTCTGACTTCAGACTGCAAACTTTGCAGTCGGAAACAAATGTTTGGGGTGTCCTTGGAACTTCGCTCTTTCGAGCAGCCAGAAAAAACAACAAAAGATTTCCAGGGACTTTGTGTAAATCCCCTCAGGACATAGAGCTGGCAGGATAAGAAATGGGTCATGACCCTGTGCAAGGCTGGCTTCAAAATGTGTGTTTCTCTTACAGTTTCCTTTGTCGAGGGATTGCTGTGGATTCCCAGAGTCGAATGGCAACTTTTGAACTCACCTCAGAGGCCACTGTTCGTTTCACCTCTGATCTGGCTGATTTCTTCCTGGTAAGGCTCCCTCTGAGGGCAGGTCTGTCAACAGCTCACAGGGACCCAGCCTGTAGAAGGGTTTTCTAGTCCTGTTTGGACTGGATGGACAGACATGTTTGGACATATCTGTGTCATGACCAGTCCAAGTGGAGAATGTGGGCAGTGGGGAGTTTTGAAGTAGACCACGGGACTGGGAGTGGGGAGGAGGTGGGGAGAAGCAGCTGTTCTTGCAGAGAGAGCTCTGTAGCAGTGGGGCAGTTCCTTTTTTATCTTGAAGGCATTCCTTGTTTAGCCAAGGATAGAAGAATCCCATCAACATGTGGAGTTTCTAAATGCTGTAAGGCTTGTGCCAGGGAATGAGGGGCAGTAAGCAGAGGTGTGGCTACCATGCCTTGGCTGGAGTGCCTGATGGCTGGTGGGCACAGGGACTGCTGTGGCTGCAGTGGCAGAGGCTGTCACATAACCAGATGTCTCTCTGTGGTGTGGCAGCACAAAGTGTACCTGATCCCTGCTGCACAGTTCACCATGGAGCTCATCGAGCCGAAGGTGCACTGCATCAGTGTCCATGGCACCTTCTCATCCAACAGGTGAGAGTCTCGGGTCCCCCTTAGCTTTAGCATAAATGGGACTATTTCCAAAAACATTTGCTTGTCCCACTTCCCTCACACTCAGAGACTTTTTAAGTTCTTGATGAAGAAATCTCTAGCTGAAGTGAAGCTCCTTGCTTGTGTCCTCTGAGCATGGATTGGGAGTCAGACTGATGGTCCTGTACCTGAGCCCCACTCTGCCTCCTGGGGCAGACACTCAAGTGTCATCCCAAATAGGCATTCCTATGCAAGACACTTGCTGTATCCAAATTTCTGACACTGCTTCAAATAAATATTTGCAGAGGAATTAGCTGGTGCCAGGCTCGCGTTCTTCCTGCTGAGCCCGTACCCCAGAGCCCCAGGGGTGCTGGTAGTGAGCTCTCCCTCAGCAGGCACATGTTGCAATCCAGCAGGAGTTACAGGGTGTGCTTCCCTGCCAGGACCCCAGAGCCACTCTTTCTTTCTGGAGGTACTCACATCCTGTTCACTCCTTGTTTTCCAGCAGCTCCTGTGTCCCCTCAAGGTTCCTGAAGCTCTCTCAGTCAATCATTTTGGAGGGGGCCCAGGCTCTGCCCATCGCCCCAGAGGTGCCCCTGGCTCAGGCTGTCCATGTGGCTCCAGCTGGGGTGCCAGTGGAGCCTGCTCCTCCTCCTCCCACAGCGATGGACCCCACTGCAGAGCTCATCCTCCTGCAGTCCCCACAGGTAGGGGCACAGGCATGGCTTGGGCTGGTTTGCTGGTGCTGTGACACTGGACCACAAAGAAATTTTTCTTACCTGTTGATAAATGCTTTATCAATTAGCATTTTCAGAATTTAATCTGAGCTTTAAGCTTCTCCCTGAACCTGTAATTCCTGTGGACTTACCTATCTTGGCTTTATCCAACCTTGGGATCCCAAGAAAAGTTTTTCAGGTGGCAGCATTAGAGGGGGGAGAGTGTGGAGGCATGGAGGGCTTGATTCACTGAATTCTCAAGACCTGGCAGTTGTGCAATAAGAGCACAAATCTATGCAATAAGTAAAAAACATCCCAGGTGTGGGTGCAGGTCTCAGACATGGATTTTTGTCTGTGTTCTCCCGCTTTGGGGCAGGCTGCAGTGGTGTTTAACAGCCGGATCCAGACCCTGGGACGCTATGCCTTCATCCTGCACTTCTACCAGCCCAACCACCCCACCTTCCCTGTGGAAGTGCTGATCAATGGTGGGCGCATCTGGCAAGGTGAGAAGAGCAGGGACCTGGGGAAGCTGCTGGTTGGCAGAAGCCCTGGAAGTTTTCCATGCCAGAGGATGTCTGTGGGTTCTTTAAGGATTGCAAAAATGGAGCAAGACTGACTTAATTCTTCCAAACGGGGAGGATGTGATGGGGACTCAAGGGACATGTGAGACCAACACATTTGTTGTCTTTTCAGGTCAGACCAATGCGAATTTCTGCCCACATGGCTACGGTTGCCGGAGCCTGGTGGTTTCTGAGGACCAAATCATCCTGGATGTTACTGATAATGATCTGACTGTGGTTGTTCGAGTGCCACAGGGCAAGCAGCTGTGGCTGGTGAGCCTCTGTCCAGGAAGCTTCCAGGGCATGCTGGGCAGGCTTCAGCAAAGGGTTTTTCATTGGATTTTTGTTACTGTATGACCACAGGAATGCTTCCCACCATCACTCAGCCTCTGAACTACCCTAGAAAGTTGCTGTCTCCAACCTTAGTGGTGTGGAATTGAAGACAGAATTTACAGGGGCAGCTTCTGTATATGAGAGTGTCCTTCCTTGTCTGGTTTTGGTATCAAAACCAGGCAGAGATTGAAGCTGTTACTTTGCATACATAGTTTGTGATAATCCAGAATAAGCCTAGCAATATTTTAAACCTGCATAATATTGTTTGTTCAGGCAGGCCTCATCATGAGAATAGGTAGCCCTTGTTCTCAGGGAACAGGACTAGAAGATTGACCAAAATTTGGATAAATGGCTGAAAGACAGAACTGGGACCCAGATGCCTTCATGTGTAGAAATTTCAGATGATAAAGACTTGCCTCCCTGCTGAGGCACAGCCAGTGTTGTGCTAGTCTGGGTATATTCTGCCTGGTTTTAGTCCAGTGAATTTGTGCTGTTCCTCATGTGGAGCTTTAGGTTAGATGGAACCTGATGGACAGACCTCAGTGGAGAGGTGGCTCCTGGTCTTTGAGATATTTGGTGTGTTATGTTCTGTCCCAGCAAGGCATTAAAGGTGCATTTGGAGTAATTTTGGATGGTGTTTGTCTGTTGGAGCTGAGAGCCTGGCTCACCCAGCTCACCCTTGCTTTGCAGGATTACATCCTTGTGGTGCCTGAGGACAGCTACACCTCCCAGTACCTGCAGGAGGAACCCCTGGACAAGTCCTATGATTTCATCAGCAGCTGTGGCATCAACAGTTTCTACATCAGGTGATCTGCTTGGCTTTGGGTGCCTGCTCTGCTGCCCACTGCTCAGGGAGCAGCACCCCTTCCCTTCATGCGTGGTGGGGAGGGGGCTGCTTGAGGTTTTCCTTCTGTTGAGCAAACGTGGGTATTTGGGAGCTCTCAGTGCCACAGGGCTCTCCCTCCCGTGGCTGCAGGAGATGCTGGCTTTGGGGTGCTGGGGAGGCTGTGGGGATGTGCAGCACTGACTCCTCCTGCCTTCCCCTGCAGCCCCAGCAGCTCCTCGAGGTTCTGCCGCGACTCTGCCATCTCGCTCTCCCTCTTCTACAACAACGGGGCGCAGCCGTGCCGCTGCCACGAGGCCGGGTCACGGGGCAGCCAGTGCCAGCCCTTCGGGGGACAGTGTCCCTGCAAGTCCAACGTCATCGGCCGCGAGTGCTCCCGCTGTGCCACCGGCTACTGGGGCTTCCCCAACTGCAGGCGTGAGTTCTCCCGCTGCGCCTGCCCGGCGCTGGCTGTCTGGCCGTTCCCCACACCTGCCTCGGGTTCCTGGGTCTGGCTCGCCCAAACCCAGCCTCTTTCTGCCCCTTGCAGCCTGTGACTGCGGGACACGTCTCTGTGATGAAGTGACAGGGCAGTGCATCTGCCCTCCCCACACCCTGAAGCCAGAGTGTGTTGTCTGTGAGCCCCAAACCTTTGGCTGCCACCCCCTCATCGGCTGTGAGGACTGCAACTGCTCCCAGCCCGGCGTGCAGGAGCTGACAGAGCCAGGCTGTGACGTGGACAGCGGGCAGTGCAGGTGAGGGAGCCCCATCCTGGTGCCGGGGACATCTGGCAGCATCCCTGGTCCCTGCCGGAGTGATGGGACAGCTTGGCAAGCTGAAGGGAGGGAATGTGCAGAATTGGGGTGAGGAAAGCTCTGAAAGCTCTTCTGGCTCTTGTGTCCACCCAGGTGCAAGCCCAACATCATCGGGCGACAGTGTGACCTCTGTGCCCCTGGCTACCACCACTACCCTGAGTGCCGGCGGTGTGACTGCCACCAGGCTGGCACCGAAGCGAGCGTGTGTGACCCGGTCACAGGGCAGTGTCACTGCAAGGTCAGTCCCTCAGGGCCTCCATGTGGTGCCTTTCTCCTTCAGGCTCAACTCTCCTGCTCTGGCAGGGGCTGTGTGGCCCAGCATGCCAGAGGGAGCGGGGAGGCACAAGGAATGTACCTGAGCTGTGCCTGAGGCCACTCAGTGCCTGCCTGAGCTGCAGCCAGCCTGCCCCATGGGGTGGTGGGTTCAGAGCACCCTGGAAAGCTCTTACCTCCTCATCCTTCCTGGCCATGAAGGTTCACTCTTTGGCTGTCACTGGGGGAGATGGCCAGTCTGAATCCAGCCCTGTGTCTGAGCTTGTTGCAGGTGGAGTTGTGAGCCCTATTGGCTCCTGGCTCCATGTCAGCAGAGAAACTCAAACAGCTTCTTGAGTTGCCTGCTCCAGCCTCTTTGTAGAGCTTACAAGTGCTTCCTATAGGAGAATCTAATGTTTGGTGGATGCTGTACAAGCAAACCTGTTTGGGGGACTGCTTTAACATCTTCCAGCACCACAGCATTGTCCTTTGGTCACTCAGACAGCCATCCCTGTCCTCCACTGAGGCCTTGTGAGAAGCTGCTGAAGCTGTTGAGCTTTGCTTGTCTTTCAGGAAAATGTGGAGGGCCTGAGGTGTGATCAGTGCCGCCTGGGGACATTTTCTTTGGATGCCACCAACCCCAAGGGCTGCACCAAATGTTTCTGCTTTGGTGCGACCGATCGCTGCCGCAGCGCCGAGAAGCACCGAGCTGAGGTGAGAGGGACTGGGGGCCACCAGAGCCTGCAGGTCAGGTGTGTTCCCATCCACCTGGCTCCCTGCTGCCCTCGGGTCTCTGTCCTGCATTCATCCTACTGAAGATACACCGTGAGGAGGGTTATCTGTGACTCCCTGTGCCCATATCCTGCTTTCAGCCCCTTTTCCTGGTCTCTGGGGTCTCATGTGCTGGGCAGGGGTGATGGTCAGCTTTTCTGTGGCTTCATCAGGATGCATGTGAGGTGTGAGCCTGACTGTTATTCCCCTTTCTGCTGCTCTGGGACCTGTTCTTCTGGAGCATCAACACCCAAATGCTTTCTGTAACTCCAATAGAAGACCCACAGTTGCTCTTCCCCTCCAGTTTGTCGACATGAATGGGTGGCTCTTGCTGAGCAGCGACCGCCACGAAGTGCCGACAGCTCTGAGCCCACGGGAGCAGCTCGTCACTGCTGACCTCAAAAACCTCCCAGATGCCTACCAGGAACTCTACTGGGTTGCACCCAGCTCCTACCTTGGGGACCAGGTAAGAGAATGGGGAACCACCCTGACCTCACCAGCAGCCTGACATGGAGGCACTGCTCACACTCCAGTTGAGCATACTCTGTCTTGTCTCAGTGATGTGGACTTACAGCAACGTCTGGGATTTGTGTCTCCCTCAGGTTTCCTCCTATGGAGGGCACCTTCGCTATGAGCTGCACTCCAACCCTCGCAGGGGCGACGTGTTCATTCCCATGGAGTCCCGGCCAGACGTGATCCTGAAGGTGCAGCCCGAGAAATTCCCTGGTGCTCCCTGCTAGTGCAGGAGCAGGATGAGGCGATGACTGACACTTTCCTTGCTTTTCCCAGGGAAATCAGATGAGCATCATGTTTCTGGAAGGCACCTACCCATCCCCAGGGGAGGCTCACAAAGGCCGGCTGCAGCTGGTGGAGGTGAGTTTGCACACAGAAATTAAGTGCTCTTATAATGCAGGAAAGGACAAGACTTCATGCAGACAGAGGGGCAGTTGCTTTGAGCTCAGTATCTAGGTGCTGCAGGGCTGATGCAAAGGGGAAAGATTCCAGCAGCAGGGATGTGGAGGCTGGGCTGGATGTTCAGGTGCCTGTGCTTCCTGCCAGTAATGTCAGCTCTCCTCCCACCAGGGTAACTTCAGGCACACAGAGACTCACAACCCTGTGTCCAGAGAGGAGCTCATGATGGTGCTGGCAAACCTGGAGCAGCTGCAGATCCGAGCACTCTTCTCTCAGCTCTCTTCCTCCGTGTCCCTGCACCGTGTGGTGCTGGAGATGGCAACAGACACAGCCACAGGCATCCGTGCCAGCAACGTGGAGCTGTGCTTCTGCCCAGCTAACTACCAGGGAGACTCCTGCCAGGTAAGGAGGAACTGTGCTGTTCAGTCACAGGGGTCACACAGTCATGTTTTGGGTACCAGCTGCCTCCAATCTGGCTCTTAAAGGCTTCAGTTGGGAACAGCTTGGCTCGTTCCCAAGGAAGGAACGTTTCTCCATCACAACGCCATGCACTTGGGAGAGGTGCAGAAGTTTCATCTGCCGTCTTGGAAGGGACATGATGGGGAAATCATTCAGGTGTTGCAGTACCTTGGAATGGGTCCTTCTCTCTGGCAAGTTCTCTCCTGGTTAAAAGGAGCAGGGAGGAACTGCACTGAAAAATCTTCATCCTTGCTTATAATCTTTTCTCCATCAGTACAACCCAGTGGGAATTCTCTCATGGAAACTAATTTAGTTTCTTTGCTTTTCCCAAAAGTATCAGGCTGGTTTTCAGATCTCTGCCTTTTTCTGCCTCCTCAGGAATGTGCTCCAGGTTACTACAGGGACACCAAGGGACTGTTTCTGGGAAAATGCATCCCCTGCCATTGCAATGGCCACTCGGATCAGTGCCTGCCAGGCTCTGGGATATGCCTTGTAAGTAAACAGTGGGGCAGTGTGATATTTTGGAGTTAAGAGGTCTGTAGCATGTGATTCAAAAGCTCTTTACGTACTAGCTGGGCTGGCAGAACCCTGCCTGAGTCAGAGCATTGGCTTCCCTGTTTCAGTGGAGACCCTGCTCAGGGTCAGCTTAGGGTACAAGGCAGTTGTGGGAGAGGGGAAGGGCTGAGGCATCCTGATGGAGAGTTTTTAGTGCATCCACCATTCCTTGTTGTCAGTGCTGAGCCCAGGGCTTTCATTTTCCTTGCAGAACTGCCAGCACAACACAGAGGGAGACCACTGTGAGCGATGCAAGGACGGCTACATGGGCAGCCCCTCTGCCCAAGAGCCCCTGCAGTGTGTTGGGTGCCCATGCCCTCTTTCAGTTGCCTCCAACAAGTAAGCACCTCAGGATGGGATTGCCTGCTTGGCCTCGCTGTTTAACCACTGGAACCACGCTGTGCCCCACAAGGGCAGGTGTCCCAATGCCAGCCTTGTCCTTGCCCCCAAACCACGTTCATGGCCTCTTCCCCACGGCCCCAACAGCCCACAATGAGTGAGCAGCTCCCCTGGCACCACTCCTGGATCAGGAGTAACTGCTCCTCCCTGTGTCCTCATTCTCATTTCAGTTTCGCTGTTGGCTGTGTCCACAAGGGTTCCAACATGCAGTGCCTCTGCAAGCCAGGCTACGCTGGACCAAACTGTGAGCGGTAAGGGAGTGGCAGCCGTGTTTGGGGGGGCCTCAGACACTAACCCTGTACAGCCACTGCTGTGGCAGAGAAGCTGTCTGCTTAAGGACTGCAGCAAAAACAGTTGGCTCTGCCCCTGTGTGCTTTGTTCTGGCAGCATTTCCCTCTGTCCTTTTCAGTCTGCAAATACCCAACTGCTGAAATCCTGTTACTGTGGGTGTGTGACTTAGGTGTGCTTTGCCATGACTTGCAGCCTGTGATAAAGGCACCTTTCTGAGGTATCACGAGGCAAAACACTGAGATCCCTGAGGGCTGCAGCAGTTACAAGTGTTGGATGCTCACACTGTTCCAGTTGTGCAACTCCAGTGCACGGTGCAGGCGCGAGCCACAGGATCCTCACTCGGTTGTAACTTGTGTTTCTCCAGGTGTGCCCCGGGGTACTACGGCAACCCCCTGGTGATTGGCAGCTCGTGCCAGCCCTGTGACTGCAGTGGGAACACGGATCCCAACATGCTGTTCAGCAGCTGTGACTCCCTGACGGGCGCCTGCTCGGGCTGCATGCACCACACAGCCGGCCCGCGCTGCGAGCTCTGCGCGCCCGGCTACTATGGGGATGCTGTGGTAGCCAAGAACTGCACACGTGAGTGGGGCTGGCAGCCAGCCCAGGGGCAAGGGGAGCAGTTCCCAGCACTGCTTCTCTCTCTCTGAGGAACAGCAGCCCTAATGCAGCTTGCAGAAGGGGCCATGGGAATAAGTTGTTGTGAGAAGCAAATGGAGAGAGTCCCTGTCTTAACTTTGACTGGTAGATAAGGGGGAAAGAGGCTTCCCTGTTAGCAGTAAGTGTTGTGAGTGGCTGACAGGCTCTTCAGTGTAATACTGGCTGTATTTTTCCCTGGCAGAGTGCAACTGTTCACCTTGTGGGACTGACTCCTGCCATCCACAGACTGGTCAGTGCTTCTGCAAGACTGGAGTGACAGGCCAGCACTGTGACCGCTGCGAGGTGAGGGTCACCTGGCTGCTGGGATGGTGCCTGTCCTTGTCATGGGGATGGGGGGCAGCCCTGGTGTGTCATCCCCCAGGCCTGTGAACAGAGTAGGGCTGGCTGCCAGCTGGTGAAGGCTGCATTTGCTCCAGCTGTGCTGTACATGGCAAAAGCCGATTAAAGATCTGGCAGCAAGCAGTGGAGGCATCATTTGGGAATCTGCAATGAACCCCATATTCCTGAGTGATCCAGCCTGGGCAAGGGCAGGTTCACAGGGCAGTGCCATGATGTGTCTGTGTTCTCGCTGCAGCTCCACATCTTTACCATGTTACTTTGAATTTTGTGGCTCTCAAAACACACCCAGAAAGGAAAGCCTGGGTCCCCCATCACTGACCCAGGAGAGAGGCACACTTGCTGACCAGGGCATCCATTTCCTGCTTTTCCCTAGGAGGGATCCTATGGCTTTGAGGGATGCTCGGGCTGCCGGAGGTGTGACTGTGACGTGGGTGCTGTGGGAAGCAGCTGCCACGTGCAGAGCGGCCAGTGCAGCTGCCTGCCCGGCGTCAGCGGCGCGCGCTGCCATCAGTGCGCCCCGGGCTACTGGGGCTTCAGCCAGCACGGCTGCACAAGTGAGTGTGGGGTCCCACCCAGGGGCACTGTGACAGGGCTGTGGTGCTGGTCCAGCTGTTGAAGGCAGAAAACAGCTGGCAGCTGTCTGAGGGCCTGTACACGTCGCTGCGTTGCACAGGGAAGCCCTGGCAGCGGCGTGTGGGTGAGCACAGCTGGAATAAAACCGCTCCTTCCCCTCTCTCCAGAGTGGTAAAAGCACAAAATGATTCTCTGTTACTCGACCCTGCAGAGTGTGAGTGCAGAGGGGGCTCCTGTGACCCTCGCACTGGGGAGTGCACGTGCCCCAGCGGGCTCACGGGGAAGCAGTGTGACGTCTGCCTGCGCGAGCACGAGGTCCTGGTGGCAAACGGCCCCGACAGCATGAAGTGTGAAGGTCTGTGTCCCACTGTCCTGGGGAAAGAGGGGAGGGAAGCCAAGGAGAGGGCCTGTGCTGACTGCTGTGTTCCTCTGCAGTGTGTGACAGCTGTGTCCTGCTTCTGCTGGAGGACCTGCAGAGCATCGAGATGTCCTTCCCGTCCATCCGCGGCCAGCTGGTCACCCTCAACGCCAGCTCCATTGCCTGGGCTCGCCTCCACGGCCTCAACGGCACCATAATGGCCATTGCTGTATGTGGAAGGTTTCACATCACCTCCTGCCCATGTTCCCTTGGCCAGTTGGCCTGATTTAGCCTCTTGGTTTTTTTTTATTTCCTAGAACCAGCTCCGTGAGTACCACCGAGCCATGAGCAGGGTCAGGCAAAGGGCTGATGAGCTGGAGGATGAGAACATGGACCTCACACAGGACCTGAATGCACTGCAGCACAAAGTAGGGTATTTCTCCATCTTTCTTTGCCAGAACACAAGTCCCTCTTTTACCAAACCAAGGGCTTTGAAGGTTGTGGGGAGCTTAGTTCAGACAGGTTGGATCTTCTGCTCGACCAGAGCTAAGTTGCAGTGTTATGTTCTCAAGCTGGATTACCTGCTTTTCTCCCTTCGAGAGCTGTTAAACATCTCTTGATACTGGTAGTTTTTGATTTACTGCTTGCTTTTGAGGTGGCTACAACTTTAAGCAGTAAAAGTAAATTCAATCAAGTATCATTTACAGGAGATATATCTATCATTTATAGAAGGGGCATACAGGTAAGGAACATAAAACATCTGGGTCCATCATGGGTGGAATCTATATCCAGTCTAAAACCTAGCAGTTGTGTCTTCAGAGAACTTTAAAAGTGAGCAAGGTTTGGTTTGATTTGATTTGATTTGATTTGATTTGATTTGATTTGATTTATAAACTGCTTAAGTGTTTCCAATCTTAGGGAGAGGGAAAAATCTCTGCTTGATGACATACCTCCCCAGAGAGCTGCAAAGACAAACTGCCCCTGTGTGTTACCCACAGCCAGACTGCAGACCCTTGTCTCTTGATCAGGACCCAGGTGTGCCTGGCTCCAGGCTTTGGAGCTTGTCCTGAGTTAAAAAACTCAGTTAAAACTAAACTAACTGAGTTAAAAGCACAGAACAGCACTGAACTCTGTGGTGTTGGGATTGTTCCAGTGTCCAGAGCCTGATGCATTGGAGCTGTATTTAATACTTGTGCTTCTCTGAAGGTGCTAAATAAGATCATCCTTCAGTGCATTGTAGGACTGCAGCATGGGGCAGGCTCGTTCAAGGACCTCACAAGCTGCACATTCCCAAGCCTTGTGTGCCTTTTGGGAGCAACAGTCCCACTGACAAATCACATGAAATACCATCTCATACTTGAGCTAAACCAGTGTTTTTGTTGCAGATGACCATGACTCACCGAGAGGCGAGTCGTGTTGAGCAGCACACGAGGGACATGTACCAGAGGGGGGAACAGCTCCTGCTGCACATCCAAAGCATCCAGAGGGACATTGCAGGCATGTCAAGAAGGGTCTTCACTTTGGGTTTTTTTCACTGTGATATGCCATGCTCTTGATTTCAACCACTGCCAAGTACTGCAGTGCTTAAAAAAAGCCATGGAGAGAGCAAGGGAAAATGCAGATTAAGATCCCTGCAGAATCCCAGCTTTTACTCTGACCAGGCTTATTGTGAGTCTCAGCTGCTTGGCTGAACACAAGTCTGGGGAAAAAACAAATTAAACTTCCACAAATGTTACTAAAATGCATTAAACAGGGGCAATCTTCACTGCAGCTTCAGGAGAGATTGAGCAAAACAGAGTGGCTGGATCTGGGAGAGGAGGCAAAGCCACAGAAGGATGCTCAGGATGTAGTGTGTGCTGCTGGTGGTGCCAAGGAGGCAGAAACATGGGGCACTGCCTCTGGGTGATCTCAAGCAATTTGCTGAGTGCTGCCTGGAAGCTGTCCGTGGTCTGTGAGGAGAAGGACCTGAGGGAATTGTGAAGGACCTGGTTTGGTCAGTGTGTCAGGGGCTGTGGTTTCTCTGCAGACCTGCTGCGGCAGATGGCCAGGTTCGGGGCAGCGAATGCCAGCACCACGTCCAGCGAGGAGCTCCGGCAGAAGATGGCTGAGGTGGAAAGGATGCTGAGGGAGATGAAGGAGAGGAGCCTGGGAGCCCAGGAGGAGCTGGCAAGGCGTGAACACGAGGAGGCACAGAAGTGTGAGTCCAGCTCAGTGGCCCAGGGCTGCCCAGATCCTGCAGGGTCTGGCTTGGAGCTCACACAGACACTGCACATTGTGGTCGTGTTTAGAGAGCACTGCTAAGAACCAAGCATCCCAGCAATTTTAAAAGGAGTTTCAGAGTCCCCTGTGACACTCCAACGGGATAATTTGTAGTTCCTTTTCCCTTAAGGCAGAACTAACTGGGTAGTTCTGTTTGATGAACAAAAATGACAACACTTAGAACCAGGAATCACCATTATTATGTGATGTATTCACACCACACATGGATGGGAATAAATCACACCATGTTTCTTCCTATTTGCTGACCCCACTAGAGTAACAGCCAGCTGCCAGCACCCACAGTAGCTGTGGTGTCCTGAGGGCCTCCTTGCAGGAGTGAGAGCAGTGAGCACAAGCAGGGATGCTGGCACTGCAGGAAGAGAACACTTCTGATTAACAGGCCCTGTCAAAACAACTCGGCAGCTAAAAGCTGGAATTTTAAAGTAGTTCTTGTTGGAAATAAGTAATTTTTCTCAGTGGAAGTAATCAAAGCCTTAGGTGGGGTTGCTCCATCATCTGGAACTTTTCAGGCACAGCTGTGTCTTTGAAAGAGATCCCATCTCTCACCAGCACTGAGGGTTTGGAGACAGTCAGGGGCAAGATCATGTGCTATCTAGGCTGAGAAGGAAGGAGGGATGAAAGGTGGTCACTTCTGGCCTTGATACGTGCCTAGTGAGACCAGGAGCCAGGCTTTAGAGGCACAGAAAGAGTCTGTTTAACATAGGAAGGAGAACTGAATTGTCATCCCCACCTCGGCAGTGCTGCACCGGGTGAGGAGCGAGCTGCACGCCCGCTGGCAGTCCAACCAGGACCTGGTGAGCCGCATCCAGGAGCAGCTGGCCCAGCACAGCTCCCAGCTCATGGATCTGCGCGATGCCCTCAACGAGGCCGTCAACAAAACCAGGCAGACAGAGGACTTGAACAGCCTGAACCAAAACAACCTGGAGGAGAGTCAGGTAGATCTTCACCACATTCCTGGCCATGCAGTGAGGGGTGGCTGTCCCAGCCTTGCTGGTCCCTAACCCTGGCTCTTTGTGTCCAGCAAAAGAGCCGGGAGCTCCAACAGCAGCATGCGCTGGTGCAGGAGACCCTGCAGATGGCCAAGGACGCCCTTGCCCAGATCTCTGACTTCCTGCAGATGATGGAGCGTGCAAAGGAGGTGAGTGGCAGAGACACTTTGGCGTGGGCAGAGGGAGGTGTGGCAGTCCTCAGCAGTAACAGGTGTCCTTGCAGGCGTACGAGAAGCTGGCGGCGCTGCTGGATGGGGCCAAGTTGCCCCTGTCCGAGCGGGTCAAGAAGTTCTCCCCGGCCAGCAGCAAGATCCCCATCGTGGAGCAGGCAGAGGAGCACGCCCGGCTCCTGGATGAACTCGCAAGGAACCTGTCTGGGTGAGGCACCTGTCCTGACCCTCTCTAGTCAGGCTGTGTCCTACCAGAGCTGGGGAAACTGCAGCCCCACCATGGCAGGGGAACAACGGAGTATCACCTCCAGTTTTCTACTGGAGCACACATTATGCTGAGGAGCCCAGGGGGGTTTGTGTGTGGGGGCATGGACAAGAGCCTGAGTGTTCTCCATGGACTTGATGGCTTCATCTTCCAACACAGCATTATCCAGGACACAAACCAGGACGGCTTTATCCAGCGGGCGGTCGATGCCTCCAATGCCTACGCCAGCATCATTGAAGCTGTGAGGAAAGCAGAGCAAGCAGCCCACGATGCTGACAAGGCAGCCAGGGAGGCCCTGAGGGTACGTGCTGTGGGGAGCCCTGTAAAGACAGGCAGAGAACAAACTCCCTTCCCTCTGGCCCGTGGGCCCTGTGCTCTGTCTCTGGGAGCAGAGTCTGCCACAGCTGAGGCCAGAGTCAGTTTGGGTCTCCCTGTCACACCCCACTGCAGTTGTCTGAATGAGCATTTTTGTGTGCAGTCAGAGCCAGAGATTTGAACTCCTCTTCAGAGTCCCATGTTTGTTTCACAGAATGTCATATCAGAAGACCTTGGGGCCACCTCTAGAACCCTGAAGAGGAACAGTAGCAGTCTGGAGGAGGCTGCGAGGAGGCAGCAGAGCAAACTCAATGGAGGTGAGAGAGTCTTCTCACAGGACCTGATGTCCTTTGGGCTGGATTGAGCTCCAGCAAACAGCATGTGTATTTCTTTAATTGCAGCCATTAAAGGCACTTTGCAGACAGCAAAGGACAAGCTGGCTGACCTCCGTGCAAGGAAGGAGCAGCTTCTGACCCAGCTCCAGGCTGTGCAGGACATGCTGGGCAGGGAGCAAGGTTTGTTCTTTGGGGTAGCTGGACTGATTCTCTCTCTGCTCCCTTCTCTATGCATTGACTGTGACCCAAGGGTGCTTCCTGCCTGCTCCTGGACACCTCAGAGATATTTCTTTCTTTGCAGAGGACACAAAGGACACAATCCAGAATGCCAAAGCAGCTGCTGCTGAGGCCAATGAAACGGCTGCAAGAGTGGAGGATACCCTGAGCAGCATGAAGAAGAACCTGGATGAGTGGAAAGACCAGTATGGAGGCCTCAGAAATGAAGATCTGAACCAGGCAGTCCAGGATGCCAGGAAATCTGGTGAGTGCTGAGCCTGGTGTGCTATCTGCATGCACAGATACCCCCAGAGCTCCAGGTCAAGAGCAGAGGGAGGTAGCCAATACTGGATGCTTTAAGTCCTGGCCCTTTTATTTTAACCTCTCCTGCAATGTCTGTATCACCTGTAGCTTTACTGCAGGAGGTTACATGCACTGGGACATTCTCAGACCCCCTCAAGGCTGTTGGATTTAGGGGGATCTCTCTGTGACTGCTCCCAGCTACCACTGCTGTGACTTACATTTCTCAAACTGCCTGAATTTCGCATTTCCCTTCCTTGCTAACCTCCAAAACTCCTGGCTCCTCTTCAACCCCAGTGTCCAGCCTGGAAAGCACCATTCCTCTGCTGCTGGAGAAGCTGAGCAGCCTGGAGAACAGGAGGAACAAAAATGCCACCGTGTCAGAGAACATCGTGAGGATCCGGCAGCTCATCACACAGGCGAGGAACGCCGCCAGCAAGGTGAGCTCACAGGAGAGTGAGGGCTGGGCACAGTGTGCTGCGGGCCTGGGGTGCAGGAGGGCTTACCTGAGGGTAGCATGCAAAGGGGAGGGTGTTTGGGGCCACCAGGCAGGGTCCCTTTCTCGTGGGATTTGGTAGAACTGGCAGTGACCGGACAGGTGGCAGCAGGTTCAGTGCCACAAGGGCTGCACTTCTCTCCCTGCAGGTGAAAGTGCCCATGAAGTTCAATGGCAGCTCAGGGGTGCAGGTCCGGATGCCCAGCAATCTGCAGGATTTAGCAGCCTACACATCCCTCAAATTCTACATCCAAAACCCTGAGCCCAGGAGCCGGCAGGATGAGGCAGAGGAGGGGCGGTTCGTGTTGTACCTGGGCAGCCAAGAGGTGAGATGGGGCCAGAGGGTGGAGTGAGCCCTTGGTGCATCAGTGATGTCCATGCCTGGACATCAGACCCTCACCTTGTCCCTGAGTGTCTTTGTGGGGAACACAAAGCCCCTGGATGCAGATGTCAGTCTGGGTGGGGAGTAGAATAGGGGCTGTTTGTCCAGTGCAGCCCTGGGAGCATCAGGGAGAGCTCCTGCCTGTCCCAAATGCCAACACGAAGCCCTGTCTCTCCCTGAGTTCAGGCCACTGGAGACTACCTGGGCATTGTGCTCAAGGACCACAGAGTGCATTGGATCTACAAACTGGGAGACGAGGAGCCAACCTCCCTGAGTGTCGACGAGGATATCGGGGAGCAGTTTGTCACCATCAGCATCAACAGGTAGGGCCTTTGCTCAGGGAGGGCAGGGTTTGCTCCTTTGGGGGTCTCCCCTGGCCTTGACCATCCCTCCCTGCTGCAGGATCCTGCAGTACGGACACATGTCGGTGATCGTGGAGAGGCAGAGGGTGCACGAGATCAAGGGAGACAGCGTGGCCAAGGGAGAGCAGGGGCTGCTCAACCTGGACCCACACAACGCAGTCTTCTATGTGGGGGGCTACCCCTCCAGCTTCACGGTGAGGCAGGGACCGGGGAGCGGGCTTTAGGAGGTGTCAGCGATGCCTTTGGAGGTTCTTACAGGAGGGAAAACCTGTTTAACTGTTGGGTTTCATTCCCAGCCTCCTCCTGCTTTGCGCTATCCCAACTACCGCGGGTGCCTGGAGCTGGACACGCTGAACGAGGAGGTGGTGAGCCTGTACAACTTCCAGCACACCTTCGAGCTGGACACGGCTGCCGAGAAACCCTGCGCCAGGTGGGCAGTCCTGCTCAGGGCACTGACAGAGCCCTGCGTGCTCCAGGCCTGGCAGACAGCTTGGGATTGATGCCTCCTGTGTGTCTCAGGTCCAAGTCCACAGGAGACCCCTGGCTCACTGACGGCTCCTACTTCGATGGCACCGGTTACGCGGAGATCAAGTTTGAGAGTCAGTTCGGCACGACCAAGCGCTTCGAGCAGGAGATCCGGGTGGTCTCCTACAACGGCATCATCTTCTTCCTGGAGAACCAGGCAGGTGCTTGCTCCCCTGGGGAGCCTTCATCCCTCAGTGGGTGGGCTGGGACAATCCCAGGCCTGCTTGCTGGCGTTCCCAGTTCAGGACAGTGGGGAGAGGAGAGCTTTGGAGATCTCAGGGCTGCTTGGAGCAGGATTTCAGCACTGTTGTTAAAAGCCATGAGAGGATTGCACTCAAACCTCTCAGCAGTCACTTGGCTGGTGCTGGAGGGGCTCCCCAGAACTTGGAGACCATCCAGGCTGGGCCAGGGTTCACTGGCACAGGCAGTGCTGCAAGGAGCGTTTCCAGCTTGCAGTGTTAACCTTGTGTCCCAGCACAGGGCTGCTGTTTGAAGATAAATCCCAAATAACTGTGACCAGGGCACTGGAAGTGGGACCTGCTCCCACCAGTGCTAAAGGGCAGGTGGGCTCAGTGCCACAGGTGCATCCTGGATACCTGTTGAGTGTCCATCCTGCCTCCCCCAGGGTCAATTCCTGTGTCTGGCCATCCGGGATGGGAAGCTGGCTCTTTACTATGATTTCAGCTCTGGCCTGGAGATGGCAAAACCAAGCAACTCCTCCTTCCTCACCATCAGCAGCACCACAAACAAAGCGGTAAGAGGGAATGGGGCTCACTTGGAGGGAGGGCTCCTCAGGCAGGGTGGGGAGGAACATGGACTCTTGTTTTTGAGGGGGGAAGGGCTGCAAGTTTTTTCCCTTGAGCCATTAACTAGACACTTTGCCCTGCCCTCTGTAATGGACAGACTGCCCCAGACTGACGGAGCATTTCTCACTCTGTCTCCAGATCCAGATTTTCCTCCTCAAAATGAACAACAAGAAGCGCATCCTGGTGCGGGTGGAGCGCCTCACTATCTTTGTGGTGGAGCAGGAGAACTCCCTGGAGAACGCTGTCTCCTATTACCTGGGGGGTGTGCCCCCAGCTGTGCTGCCCCCCAGGTGGGTCCAGCCTGCAGTGGGGTGGGACAATCAGCACGTTCCCCTCGAGTCCCTGGTGGTGGCCCTGGCCCTTTCTCAGCCACATCTGGGGCTGTTGGAACCCTGCTGAAACTGTGGGGGAAGTTTTTCTCTCCCTGTCCATCATCCTGAGCTTTTAAGGATGGTAACATTTCCGTCCCTGGTGACGGATGAGATGCTGATGGGTGTCGCCAAGTCCTCCTTTGCTGTGCTGCGTGTTTCAGAGCAGCCTTGACACCGGAGATACCCGTGACCATCACAATTCATTCCAGTCACCTTGCCTGAAGAGCTGCCAGATCCTGCCCAGAGCTGTGCCCTGCCTGGGGCTGTCCCTGTTAACACTGTCTGCTTCTCCTGCAGTTTGAAATCTCTCTTCCCCACGGGGGGGCCCATCCGGGGCTGCATGAAGGGCTTGAAGGCTCTTGGCAAGTACGTCGACCTGAAACGCATGAGCACCGTGGGCGTCAGCTATGGGTGCACCTCAGACCTCCTGGTGAGCACAGAGCCCTGGCAGCCTGGCCAGCATGCTGGGGAAGGGTCTGTCAGGGAGTACAGGACCCCCAGGACAGGCCCTGTCTCCCCTCACTCCACAGAAATAATCATAAACCTCCAGTGCAGAGGGGTCATGGTGAGGTGCTTTCTCCACATGGTTGGCCATAGCAACAGCCAGACCCAGCAGGGAACCGGAGCTTCTCGCTCATCTCCCAGCACCCCAGCAAGGCCAGGGCCAGGCTCCCACCTTGCCCCCCTGCTGTTTCTCACAGGTTGCCCGCTCGGTCAGCGTCCATGGCCACGGCTACCTGACCCTGGCTCTGACGGATGTGCCAGGGCTGCGGGACTTCTACAGCGGCTTCAGTTTCCAGACAAGCCAGCATGAGGGGCTGCTCTACCACCACTCCACTCAGGTGGGCACCTGCAGGCCCCCTGATATCCCAGCAGTGGTGCTGCTGGGGAGGGTGCTGCTCCCCCTTGGGAAAGAGGGGATTTTGGTAGGGCCAGGATGCGAATCTGCAGTGAGATCTGCACCCTGAGCTCCTGGGGGGCAGCGGGGAAGTGTGCTTTTCCTTGGGGTTCAGCTGCTGAGCTTCTGGGTGATGCTTTCTGCAGGAGGGGACGTGCCAGGTGTCCCTCCAGAGAGGCCATCTGGCCTTGAACCTGCTGGGAAGCAAAGTCACCACTGGCAGTGCCTATGCGGATGGCAGGGCCCACTACGTGGCGTTCTACAGCGATGCCCGTGGGTACGTGTCCTGCCAGGGGTGCTGCTGGGGGGCCGGGGTGCCCACAGGCTCCTGCTGAGCCCCTGCTGCCGCCCCAGGCTCCGGCTGTACGTGGATGACGAGCTGCAGGACACCGGGACAAGCCCCGGGCCCAGCCGGCGGCAGCGGCGCCAGGACGGGCGTGGGCTCTTCCAGCTCGGGGGTTCAGCAGATCCAGGTGCTCTCAGCAACCTCACCGGCTGCATTGGGAATGTCTTCGTCAAGCGGTGAGTGACGCCGTGCCTCTTCACACAGCAGGGCTCAGCCCTTCCCACCTCCCAGCTGCTGTGACAAGGGCCTCTTCTCTCTGTGTGTAGGATGTCAGAGCCACAGATGGTGGTGGACCTGCAGCAGAATGTGGAGAGCATCAATGTCACCATGAGCTGTCCCCTGGGCGAGCAGTCGCAGCAGCTCAGAGTCGCTCCAAAGAAGGACAGGCGGAAACCCAAGGTACCGACTGCTCCAGAACTCCCCACACCCTCCTCCTCATCCTGCTCAGATGCCAGTGCTCAGCTCTGCTGGCACATGCAGGGATGCTGCCCTCACTCCATTCCCTGGTGCACATTGCGTAGGTGCCGGGCAAGCCCGTGCCAAAGGGCCGCCGCCACTACCAGGATGGGCTGTACTGGCTGCAGCCCCAGCCCCGCGCTGCCAGGGACACCTTCCGCTTCGGGGGGACCCCGAGCAGCCGCTGGGAGTTTGATGAGATCCCGGCCTCCTTCAGGTGGAGGTGAGCCTCGCCCCGTGCCCACCCCGTGCCAGCCTGGCCCTGGGATCATGGCCTGGAAGCACATGTCCCCTGCAGCTGCAGGACAGCTGGGTGCTCCCATCACTCCCTGTCCCTGCAGGTCCCATTTCTCCCTGGAGGTGAAGCTGAACTCCTCCAGTGGCCTGCTCTTCTATGTGGCGGGCGAGCGGGGCTCCTCTATGGCGCTCTTTGTCTCCAACGGGCGCTTTGTGTTCCTGCTGGACGTCGGCAGGCGCCGGCTGCGCATCCGCAGCAAGGACAAGTACCGTGACCGGCGGTGGCACACGGTGAGTGGGACCCAGCAGTGCCCCTGCAGGGGTTGGCTCAGGGCAGCCCTGCTCTGGGCATTGCTTCTCGGTTGCACTGCAGTCCCAGGAAAGCAAAGGGCACAGTGAAATCACAGCCCAGGGCTGGCTGAACCTGTGAGCTGAGGCTCGCCTTCCCTGGGCACAGCCCTGGGGCTCCTCCCAATCGAGGAACCCCCCAGTTTTGGTAATGACCTTTGTTCCCTGCAGGTCTTCTTCAGCAGAGACCAGAGCCAGGCCCAGCTGGTCATCGATGGGCTGCGAGCCCAGGGTGCTGCGGTGGCCACTCCAGGGCTCTTTGTGGCCCAGACCCCCTTGTATGTGGGGGGGCTCCCAGCTGGAAAAGCCAAGGCTCACATACCGGTAAGGGCTTGGCAGCCCCTTGGCATCACCCTCTCAGCCTGTTCCCAGTCCATGGCATCACCTCGTGCCTCCCAGCTTTTGCCCCTGCTGCTCAGTGGCCTCTCTCCACAGGCTGCATCGGCCTCCAGCTTTGATGGCTGCCTGAGGAACCCACAGCTGGACGGGAGGCGCCTGGGTCCCCCCTCACGCACTTTTGGGGTGACGCCGTGCTACAAGGGCGCACTGGAGAGCGGCGTCTTCTTCGCTGCGGATGGCGGCTCCATCACCTTAGGTACCTCACTGTGGCCTGGGACAAGGAGGATCCCATTCCATGGGAATCCCCTTGGTCCTCTCCTCACCAGTGGCATTTCTCTTCCAGCTGATGCAGTGATGACTGAGCAGGATTTGGAGGTGACGCTGGAGGTCCGACCCCGCAGTGCCTCTGGCCTCATCTTCCACATTGGCACGAGGAGCAGCCACCATCTCCTGCTCTACATGGAGGAGAAAGAGGTACTGGGAGGGTGGCTATCCCACAGGTTTTCAGAGGGAGTGGGTGTCTCCTGCCTGTCCCTCAGCTCTCCAGCTCTGATGGTTTGTCTCTCCCCAGGTCACTGTGAGAGCAGGTGCTGGGGCTGATGAGTTCTCGGCGTCAGTGACGTTCCCAGCTCTCTGTGACGGACAGTGGCACACCATTGCAGGTGAGGTGACAGCTGCCCTGGTTCTGTGCCTCTGCTCAGCCCACATCTCCTAAGGGAGCTCAGGACAAGCCCAGGCTCAGCAATTTAAGCCCTATCCTCCTGCCACGTGCACTTAATTTGGGAGTTTGTAGGTGCCATGAGGTCAGTTTCCTAATTAACAAGAATTCTTGCCTGGTCTTAGCACTGTCAGCTCTGGCAAGCGGGAGAGACAGGTTGTTTTTCCACTTCATGGAGCTGCTGGCAAGGCCAAGAGCATGCCACAGGACTTGATCCATCCTGGACTGTGCCCAGTTTAAAGTGAAAGCCCAATTTGCTTTGGTGTCAAGTGTGTCCAAAGGGCTTCAAGCCCACAGCTGGGAGCAGGGATGGCAGGATTCATACCTGGACAGGAAACTCAGCCTTCAGTGTAGCTGCCCTTGAGCAAGTGCTGTTTTGCATCAAGCCCTTTTTGGGGGCACAGCTGCAGCCCCATCTCAGCACAGCTCTATTTTCAACCTTCATCTTGTTCAGCCTGCACTGGGTGAGGTTTTGGGGGAGATTGTGTAGATTCTGGGCATTTCCCAAGGGCCAGGCCCTTTGACCCTCCTGGTAGTTTTGCTCTTGCTCCAGCACTGGTCTAGGCTGGCCAGACTGGTCCAGCCAACTAGAGGTGGGTATTTACCCCATGGGTAAAGATCAAGCACTGACTCTTATTTTCTTTTGAAGTTACCAAAAGGAAAAACACAATCCAGGTGGATGTGGACACAGAAGGCAACCACACAGTGGGACCCAGCCAGACTCCTGCACCCAGCACAAGGGCAACCTTCTCCTTGGGGGGGCTGCCAGGTGAGTTGGGAAAGATGTGCTCCCGGGTTAAATACCCCAAGGACAAGGGAGATGCTGTTCCTGGTGCAAGCAAGAGGTGTTTAAGCCTTTGCCAGACTAATGCCTGCTTTTTCTTGTTTCTTCCGCAGAGACAGACACGACCAGGGCAGGGCTGATGTTACATCCCTTCCCTCAATACGTGGGCTGTGTCAGGAACCTGCTGATTAACCAGAGGCACGTGGACCTGCCTCGAGCCGGGGCTGCCCGGGGCGCTGTTGGCCTGAAGGGCTGCCCCGTGCTCTGAGTGCCACATCCACAGACAGCCTGAGGGACAGAACGCTGCTCCGGCCCCGGCGTCACCGCTCCAGAGCACTGACCCTGCTGGGACACGCCTGTCTCCAGTGACTGCGGGCACAAGTCGGGGCCAGAGGGGCCACAAATCCCAGGGGAAGGAGGGCAGGGGAGGACGGTTGGGGAGAAGGGGGCACTTTGGGGATGTTTCACAAATAGAACCAAAAAGTTGCAGTGGGATGTGGTGACAGGTGAGTCCTTCCCGGGTGGTCAGGGATCTGCAGCAGGGCTCGTGCTGCCCTGTGGCTCGTGGTGGGAGCGTGGGCTGGAGCACAGAGCAGCCCTGCAGAACGTCCTGAATCCTGTTCCCTTCACCCCACACGTACAACACACATAGATTTAGTTCACCGAACACTTGAGGCCGTTAATAAATGTCACAGACTGTCTGCTGATAAAGGCTGCAGGCAGTTTCTAGTTTATAATAAATGCAATTAGGACAAACTGGATTAATTCCGTCAGTTTTGGGGTTTTATAAGCAAGGTCACATTTAACCTCCCCCCCAAAGGCAGTCTCAGCTCACCTGCTACTGCTACGCAAAGAGCTCTGCAAGGGGGAACTTGGACAACATTCTGTTCGCAGAATTAGCATCTTCTTATCAGAGTAATTTATAAGAATCAAGAACAGAATAGGCTGGGAGAACTGCTGAGGGCAAGCAGAAAGGCACAACCACCACTGGCTCTGCACTTGCATTCAGCACTGTTAATACACTGACAAAAGTCCTTGTGTGAAGCAAGAAAGGGAAGAAATAGAAAAGTTACCTCCACATCTGGCCAGGTGTGCAGGGGGCACCTGGCCCTCGCCCACCCTGGCTCCTGCTCAGCCTCCCTCAGCCCTGCTCTAGTGCAGTCTCCACTTGAAGCAGCTTTTTTCTCCCAAGACACCCAGGTCACTCGTGCACTTACACGTCATATATATATTTGTGTGTGTATATATATATATCTCTGGCCACTTGGGGACAAAATCTTGCTTCTGAAATGGACTTGTAACTTATATCATTATATTGTGGGGTTTTTTTATGAGGGGTAAATATTGTAAAATGGGTTTTTAACATGTCCATCTTAAATGTAATTATGACCTGTTTTTAAAGTTGTAGTATTAAAGATGGTCTTTGTAAATCACTGGTACATACTTTGGAGTCAAATAAAGTTTTATGTTACTACTCTACCTGGGGAAAGTAAGCATCAGGCTGATGAGGTGGAAGGGGGATAATCAGCACTGTAGGGATACTGTACAGATTGGAAGGAACAGTATGGCAGATAAAGAAAATTCCTTTATTTGTAGATTTATATAAGCATAATATGAAGTTAGTAATCCTACTGCAGTTACTTAAGTTAGTATCTAGGAATATCTGTAAGGAAGAGCAAATAACTTAATCTAAACTCATATCTTCCTCTTCATCTTTCTTGTCCTTAGAGTCTCCTTCCTTTTGGTCTGACTTGACACTGTTCTGCATGGCTTTGGCAAAGGCTTCTACATCTAGAAGTTAAACACAAAAGTTACTGCATTTCCTGGGCTGGAGCTCCTTGCACACACACTTCATTACTTAGAAAGCAAAAAGTGGTTTTAGTATGAATTAGCAGGAGGAAAATTTTAAGCAATAGTAACACACATCCAGATCTCTCTGACACAGCAGTTTATGCACTTGAATTGTGCGTGGGTGTCCCAAGACCAAAATTCTTGCACTTTTGGGAGGGATGCCAAAAGCTCATGAGGGAAAAGGGATCCCCCCACCACCAGAGCTGGCCCTGACTGTGGTCACTGATTTCAGATGAATCATTAAAGATTTTCCCCAAGAAAGGCATTCCTGAGAAAGGTGATTGAGACACCTCCTGGGTCTTTTGTTTCTCTAGCAAGAAAGCAAAGCCAACACATCTCTGCAGAACCCAGCTCCTCTCACTGCACATCACACCTCACTCTGCTGGGAACACCTGTCCCCCCTGCCTTTTCCTTGTAAACATCAGTGCAAGAGTCAGCCTGCAGACTCGAGACTCTCAGAGAGGGAGAGTTAAGAGGGAAGCTGATCCTTACACCCCACATTCATGGTGTGCAGTGCCAACACCCCCAAAACCCCCTCCCTCCTGCTCCCACCAGCACCAGCACTCACCGCCTTTATTTGCTGCATCTACTGCCTCTGCAGGTAGCCCAAACTGGCTCATGAGTGGGCCCAGCTGTCCTGAAGCTAAGGCAGCACTGAACATGCTCAAAGCCTGTGGATTAGAGTCAACAGCATCAAAATAAAGTTTGCATCAGATTCCTGCAGCAGTAACTCCAGGAGGAGAGCAGTCCTGGCAGGGCAGGGCTTGGGAACAGATATGCAATAAAATAATCACCAGTTACCACTTCCTTTTGTCTGCATGGAGGTCGCTACAGCTTAATCTAAAACAGTCATTTAAGCTACTGAAATTCTGCAAATAGACAAATTTCAATCAATTGGTGCAAATTACTAGTTCAAATTGGTCTGTAAGACACCAGCTTTTATCACACACAGTGTCTTGCAATTAAGGACTGCTGTTTCAAGGGATGTAGTAACCATGGCATCTCCTCCCTTCAGTCACCTGAAATTATCTTTAAGGAGCCATTTGGTAAAAGGGAATAATGAATTTGCTACTATTCCTGTCATTTGCCAGAGAGCATTTATAGTAAAGAGAAAGGTAAAACCCAACTCCAAAAGAAAAAGTAAAAATCATTCCCATCTGCCCTTGAGTGACTGCAGGAAGAACTAGTGCTCCATTAAACCATGTCCCTCCTCCTTTCCACATCTACTGAGCACCTTCTCCCTCTGAACAGTGCCAGGAACATGGAAAAGCAGGGCAAGGTGAATCAGGAGGATGGGAAAGGGGGAAGGACAAGTGCACTTCCCCCCAGAGCCAGCATTTACCTGCTGGAACTGAGGAGACGTCAGGGTGTTCTGGATCTCTTCCGCAGTCTGTGGCAGGGATTCCCCTGAGGGAAGGTAAGGCATCAATCGCTCCTGAACTTCAGCGTTGGCCAGGATGGGAGCCATGATCTCGGGAGTCAGAACAGCTGCCAGGTCCACTAGGAGAAAACAAAGTGGCCATTAGACTACACCCCAAACCCCATGTTTTTGTCCTGTACATCAAATAATCTAGTCAGGGTCTGAGTATTAAAATTTAGTAGCACACTGCCACCATCTTTTCTTCCTCTCAGTTTTGGAGTGAGAAAAAGCCTCCTGAAGCAAAGACAGCACTGAAATTAACCAAAAAAACCCCAACAAACCACCAAAAAAACAGGAACAAAAAAATTAAAGAGACCTTTCAAACCAATGTGGAACAGGACAGGACAGTAAAACAGCTCGAAAAGTCTCCTGGATCCAGCAGCTGCCTGGTCAGAGCACTGTTACCTTGTTGTCCTCCTGCTCCAGATGGCACATTCATAGTGGCTAAAATGTTCTGAAGGTCACTCAGTTGAATGGGCTGGGTTGGGCTTGTGGCTGAGCTGGTTCCATTACCCGAACTGGGAACAGGGCTGGGACTGGTCACGGAGGCAGCCGCAGGAACGGACGGGGCAGGCGTTACACGGGTGGAAGAAGTCGTGGAAGATGGAGTCACTGCAGCCGACTGGCTGCGAGAGCTGGGCGAGATCATTAGGACAATTAATTCTCCACAAAAACCTCTTGGACTGTGAAAAGCTTCTTTTCTTACAGTATGAAAAACTCCAACCTCATTATAGAGAGAGAATAAGCAGCCTTGATTCCCACCATAGTCCCCGTTCAGTAAGCCATGATTCCTCCCATAGCAGTGGCAAGTTCATGTTACAGTAGCCCAGACAAGGCCTCCTACCTGGATGATGAGCTGCTGGTTGGGGGTCCCCCACTCCCGAGCAGACTGGCCAGCCCAGGCCCCGTCAGTGCGCCCAGCCCACCTTCCGTAAACATGAAACAACAACAGGTTTAGACATTCATTTCTTCAGGTTTTCTGCACCTCTCTGCTCTGGAGAGGCTGCTCTTGCACCTGAAAGGTTTCATTTGCTAAAACAGAGGAGGGGGAGAAAGAGCCTAACCCACCCTCCCATTCCCTTCTGTAAATTAACAGAATCTTCTTTCCTTATCTTGCATCCCCATGAGAGAGCTGAACGTCTCAAAAATTATTCAGTTTCTAGGTGTACACGAGGATGAAGTTCCTCCAGTTTTGTGCTGTACATACATCACTGTAACACAGCCCTCTCCTCTCATCTGCTATACCAACAATCCAACTTTCCTATGAGCTTCAAAACCAAGGCCCTCAGCAGAAGATCCCAGAGGCGTCTCTGAGTCACCACCACTCTCTGCTCACAGACCAGGGGTTTGCAGCTTCAAACCTAACACAGAGATGCAGCAACAGAATCAACCAAGCTCTTAAACACTTCACAGGCAAATGAAGGACAGCTCCACACACCAAGTGCTCTCAGGGGAGCAGCCAGCAGGAAACCAACACCCCTATCCCAAAGAAACCAGAATCAGCCTCCTCCAGCACACATCCCAACTATCAAGGACTTATCGCAGGGTCAAGAACCTCAGCTGGGAAAAGGCCTGACTGCTGACCCCACTGGAGCTGTCAGGAACTCGACTGTTCCCCTACAACTCCTTTGAGCCACATCAGCCAAACACTCCATTTCCCATCAGCAGTTCCTTACAGCACACCTGACTGTACACACAAAGCACCCACATTTCTCACCCACCTCTGGGAGCACCTGGGAACAGAGGACAGAACAGCAGCACCCAGTGAGCAAACCCAAGGCCAACTGCAGCTGCAGACCCTGGGGGTCAGAATGAGCCCCTGCCAGTCCCTCCTGGCACAGGAACAATCCCATGGAATCAACACTTCCTGTCACTCATCCCGAGCTTCCCCAGCAGCAGGCACGGCAGGTGAAGCTGCACCACACACTGCTCTTCTCCATTTCATGGTAAAAGTGACCCAGGAGCAAGAGACTCCTTTGCAGAGTCCCAAGAGATGCAAACCAGATGTGAAGAAGACGACATTCCCAGGGGAAATGATCCCCAGGGATTCACCACAACCACTGTTTGCAGCAGCAAGCAGATGGTTCTCTTTCTGTTATGTGTCACTCTGGCTTATGGCTGGATGTAAAGGCAAGGAAAGAAGAATTGCTGAGGAAAAGTTGAGAAAAGGAGGACAGTATCAGGATTATGTGAAGCTTCAAGAGAAAGATCTTGTCCACATACATCCTAAAAGGCCAGATTTTACCAACACTAACATGGCATTTGCATCTGAACATCCCACCAATAAGGAACTTGCATCTGCAGCTAAAAAGACACCAGCCAGATCCACAAAAATGGACTTCTTAATGAGCTTAAGCACAGAACCTTTGTCACTGCCACCTGTGTTCCTTTGCCTATTTGCACTCCAGGATCTGACCTGTCAGAAAATGCTGCTGGAGCATGAATAGCATTGAGAACAGAGCACAGCAGGGATTCCAACACAGCCCTCAGCCCCTTCAGCAGCCAGTGATTCCAGCTCTCTCCAGGGCTGCCCAGGAGAGAAAGCCCTGTCCTGAGCCTTGCTCCTCTGACTGGGGAGTGCTGTGGGGTGATACCACTTAAACCTTCCTCTTGAACTCTTTCTACTTTGCACACGAATATTCACTGAATCAGAGACAATACAATTCCACAGCTTGGTAACCCAGTACATTCACCAGAAACAAATCACTGGTTTTCAGCCCCTGCTCCAGTGAATATTTAGGAAGAAAAAGAGGAGTAGAAAAAAACAAGGGAAAAAAGCACAGAAGACTGAGTGCTGCAAGGAGCAGAACCACAGTTCCTTGCAGATCAAGCCCTAAGATGAGTGCTGTGTAGAATCTGGTACCCTTCTTCTGTCCCTGAGCACATCTCTGAGGCAGGGCCTTGCCTTCTCACATGAAAGAAACGCTATTGAGATCAATAGCACTACTTGAAAATATTGTCAGGTAAGATTTAACCTGGCAGGAGAAAATACCATTTTGGCATAAAGATATTAAAGCATTTTACCAAGTCCTCCTAAGCCCGTTGGTCCGATCAGCTGCATGAGCTGGTTATGGCTCATGTTTCCAAGAAGGCTTTGCAAGCCACCCTCACCTAAAAACAAAAACATTCTGAAACACAACATATTCACATAGTTTTTTTTTTCACAGCACTCCAGCTCAAACAGCAGGAGATTAATTGGCATCACATTGTGTATGGAAAAACAGTTTCAAGTGTTTACTGATTCATGGTCTTCATAAAAGATAAATGTAACTTGGCTTCATAAAGAGGTAAGACTCCAGAGAATCTACTGGAAACAAAGAGATTTCTCCTGGCAGTCTTAACTTTTAGCCTAAACCTATTTTAACAGCACAGTTTATTCTACTAAGAGCATGTTTACACTTCTGGTATTAACACTGTCCCCAGCTCACCCTCCACAGCCATCAGGGATTTCTTCCTAGGGAACTCTAGGGGCTTAGTCTAGACATAAATTAAAAAAAAAAAAAAAGCCTCTGACATGAAGGAGCAGAGAATGGACTGTACCTCCTAGTGCTGAGAGCTCATGGCCTCCGCTGGCATTCCCACCCAATGCCCCTGGCATGGGGGGATTGTTGAGATATTCATTCACCTTACGGCAGTGCTCCTCATCCTTGTCCGTCTTCGGCTCCTGCAAGAGAATTGCTCTTGGTATGAGTCATACCAGGGCTATTTTGATTTAAGACCTTTGTCATTGGCTTCCCACAAACCTGCATCCAGAAGAAGAGTCGTTTTGATCCTGCCTTGAACTTCAATACATACACACGGCCTGTGGTACACTGTGGGACTCTCTTGAACTCACAGTCATCAGGAAAAATAATCAAATCCTGGAAAGTGTGTTGGGAGAAACAAATGTTTGAGAAACTACATCAATATTCCTTTTCACCTCCCAAATCCCTCTGCCCTCCTCCAAAAACTTTTTTCCATCTGCTCCTCAAAGCAGAGTGGATGTGGAAGCACAGGTCTGTCGGTGATATTCTCATCACAATTTGTCCTGGAGGAGCTCTTTCCGCAGTGCCAGCAGATCAGAACATAACACCTCAACACTGAGACACAAGCTCATACTCACATCCTCCACGTTGCCCGAAGTTCTGTCCTTCCAGCAGAAGTGAATGAGGGAATCATCAGTTTGCTGGATGTAAACAAGGCCTTTTCTCTTGTCTGGAGTTACAGTGCTGCCTTTCAGGGACATCTTCCCTGCCCGAAATTCCACCAGGTATTTACTCGAGGAGCCCCGAGAGCCTGGCACCAGGCTTGGAAATAATGCACCTGAAGACATCCTGGAAAGAGAGAGGGCAGCAGGTGTGAACCTTCCCATATTCTCTCTTCCCAATATCAAATTTCAACCTTTACCAGGTGGCTTCACAAAAGCAATCTGTCCCACTGCCTGCAGAACTCCAGGGTGATTCAACTGAGCTAAAGCAGAAGCCTGTATGACAACAGGAGGCTCTACAGCCCTCCACTAATAAAGGGCAGCCTGTGTGCTGAGGCATGTTAAAATTAAGCCACCGTCCCCCCCCGGCGCTTCCTTCTTTAGTTCGAACCACGGTTCAAAGCAGGAAGCCGTGCTGTATTTCCAGACTACGGCTCCAGCACTCCCGCAGAGCTCCACAGGCTGCCCCGTGCGCCACTGACCCTCACGGCGACCCCTCACGGCGACCCCCCTCACTGACCGACCCGCGGGCCTGGCGATGCCGGGCCCAGCCGGCCGTGCGGGACTGTGCGGCTGTTCCCGGGGTCGCGCTGCGCTCACAGCCCGGCCGGCCCCGACCCCGCCGCTGGGCAACAGTCGGAGCCGAGCCGGGACAGCGGGGGCTGGCGGCCCGGCCCGGGCACCCCCCCCCTCCCGCCCGCCCAGAGGCCGCGATCTTCTGTCGGCCTCCCCGAGGCCGCCGTGCCGCCGTGCCGCCTTCCCCCCGGCTTCCCCCGGGAGGAGATCCCCAGCCCGGCCGCCGCAGGGCGCATGGTCCCGGGGGTGCCGCGGCGGGTCCCGACCGGTACCTTCAGCTTCCTCCTCCTCCTCCTCCTCCTCCTCCGCCGCCGCCGCCTCAGCTCTTCCTGCCCCGCGCGCCGGAACCCCGCCCCGCGCGGGGCGCGCGCCGCCGCCGCTCAGCGCTATTGGCTGGTGCTGCTGTCAATCAAAAGGGGCGGGGCGAGGTGCCCCTGCTGTGTCACGGAACATGGCGGCGCTCCCCCCTCGCCCCCCCAAGCCCTCATGAGCCCCTCGCCCCCATCCCATCCTTCAGCCAAGCACAGCCCGGGGCCAGCGCGTCTCCAACAACACCTTTAGTCCCGGCATGAGCAGGAAATGGTTGCAAAAAATAAATCCTTCCGCAGGGCCCATGGCCAAAGCCCGGCTTGCCTCATTATTTCAGTATTGCTTCCCTGACCCAAATCGCAGGTGTTCGCAAAGAGCCGGCGGTGTGGGGCCTGGCCAACACAGGTGTGTTAGCAACAGCAGCGCTGGGTGAAAAGTCTTGGGTTTGTTCTTTAAAAGCGGGTTTGGGCGAAAAAATTTACTGGGAAAATGTTTTTAATTATTAAACAAGAATAAATAGTTCTCATTAGTTCTCTTCTCTCTGAGTGATGGTTCCTGTCCCCATTAATCCGGATGACAGCAGTTCTATAAATGCTGTGTGAAATGTGTATAAATGTGTGAAAACCTGCCCCCCATTTACAGCAGGACATTACCTCCTAGATACAAATGCTGTACAGCAACTACCAAGTAAACTTTCACATTTATAACATTTTTTTACCAGAAGTCCACTTTCTGCCCAGCTCCAGCTCACAGCCGGCCTCTCCATCACCACAGCAAGGTGAGGTCTCAGTGCTGGGAGCACTCCCATGGCTCTTCCCGCTGCCAATTCCCGGCACCTGCAGGTTTCGGATCCGGCACCACCAGCACCACACAGCCCTCACAGCTGGCCTCTCCATCACCACAGCAAGGTGAGGTCTCAGTGCTGGGAGCACTCCCATGGCTCTTCCCGCTGCCAATTCCCGGCACCTGCAGGTTTCGGATCCGGCACCACCAGCACCACACAGCCCTCACAACCCGCATCACCCCACGGACTGCAGGGCAAAGGTGCTGAGGAACAGAGCCCCGCTGCACACCTCCACCCACAGCTGCAGCTGTCCAATGCTTCAATTTAAGTCATCTTTGGCCAGCGAACATCACAATGGAATCAAAGTACAGCCCCAGAGCTGGCTGAGCAAAGCCAGAGTCCTCCCCCCCACCCTCCACCCCCATTTGTCCACAAAAATCTCTGTCACCATCCAGAGGCCCAAAGGGTATTTATTAAGTATTTATTATAATTTCTTTCTAGCTAGTTTCTCTATGTAGCTGTAATAACATATACTAACACAGTTATCTTATATACAGTGTTTAATCAAGTTATAAAAGTGACATTCTTTCAAAAGGTGCAAAGTTATTAAATGTTTTGACACGTAAACTACTGAGGCGAGATCTGCATCGAAAATAAAAACTTTTGGACTTTGAGAGCATTAGGAATGCTTGGCTGGCCAAGCAGAGCAGTGTTGGCAGCGCAAGGAAAGGGTTCTGAAAGTGTTGCCAATGAAGAGCAATAAATTAGAAAAATGGGTTTGGAACTAATCTGAAATTTTACTGAAAACCTCAGACTAAAGGAAGGGGAGACGGGGGTGAAGATGTAACTAATGAAGTGTTCTTACACTGGAAATGTTCCTGGTTTCTTTTTATATCCCATGAAGATTCTATAGTGAAGTTTGGATTAAACGTGTTGGTACAATTGTTTCATGCTTTCACATAATGACAAGGCTTTAGTTCTTTGAATTTAAATCCTGGCTTAGACAAAAGGGATGCTAACCTGTACACCTCCTCTTAGAAACAGAACATCTGTACAGTTTTTTTCCATTCAGGCAATTTCTATTTATACGCTTTGTTTTAAAAACATCACTCCAGCATTGAACATACTATGTAATTAAAGCAAGTTTTAAACTCCCACTGGTCTAACATGTGATTCCTTTTAATCCTCACCTAACAAAAAATTCCCTATGGCACACGTGTAGTGGGTTTGGAAAGGGGTTAACAGTGCCTGACACTGTCGTTAAAGCTCAGGTTTTTATCAAAACTATTTTTATGCTGTTCCATGTGGATCAGCAGTGTCTTTTCAGAAGTGTCTGTGCCCGCACTAGGAACAAACACAAACCCCACTGTGCCAGTAAGTCCAGCTCAAGTTCTGAGGACTTCCATTAACACAAGGTACAAATTTTGGCAATAGAATCAAGTTGCCATAAAAAAGTTTCAGACTGTTCCCTTCCTTACTGCCTTGAAGTTTTACAGCGTCTCTTATTTTTCCAGAAATGTAAATTTCTGGAAATTTCCAGAATGTAAATTTCCCAGAAATGTAATCTAACTGTTCTACACAGGATTTGATAGAAGAATTTCTCTATGGATATGCTAATTTTCTTCTGCTTTTTCATCCTGTGGCTGAGAAACACTTCCAAAATCTACTTTCTGGATGAAATCACAGATGTTTTGGACACAAATCAGACCAGTTCTTTCTTGAACTCTTCATGTTGCTGGCACTTAACACCAACAATCTCTAAATTACTGTAAACTTCACAGCAGCACAGCCACTCTCCATTTTCAATGGTTACTCAATTAAAAATTTCATAAAAGAAGCAGCAATATTACAATTAGTTTTAATTACTGGACCTAATTTTTTAAGCTTCTCTCCCCACCCTGGCCCCTGAAGTGTACCACTTGAAAGAAAATTAATGCATCAGTTCAGTAATTGATTATTTCCAGTATTATATGGCTTCGATGGCTTGATGTGGAACAAAAAAAAAATCCCACTCTTTGATATCACGTGCTCACAGGAAACTTGTAATAGGTATAACTCTGCCAAAGCTTTAAATTGATTCTGCTTTATCACAACATACAAAACAGACATGACCTAATAATGAGAAACATGCAAACCAAAACTTGCCCAAAACATGAACCTGTGTGGATACACACACGGAAGTGCTTCCAAAGGAAAGTTTAGTCTAGAAGCATACACAGTGCCAAAGCTGCCAAAGGTAGTGCAGAAGAGTTAAGCCTCCGAGTGGTAGCAAGCGATATATTGTACATTGGAACCACCTGGACATTCCTGCTATTGCTTCCAAAGCTTCTCCTATGGTAAGAACAGCATTTGACCTCAGGAAAAGCACATTTTGGGCGCGCCCTTCCCTTCTAACGTATGCTCTATGGGATTTATCACAGGTATACAGTTTAATGCTCACAGTGTCCCAAAGTTGTGAAGACTCTGTAACAGACTACTACAGTGAGAGAGGCTCGGGCTGGGTTCTGTGTCCCGAGTCTCTCAGTTATGGAATTGTTGAGAGCGGGGCTGGGAGCTCCCGTCCCTGGGGAATGCTACATACAGTACAGGGAGTGTGACAGGACTGGGTTTGATCCTCTTGGTACCATATTGGCTTTTCATCCCTGCTGGGAGTGCCAAAAACTTCAGCTTCTTCGCTATTGTACTAAGTAACAAGGATATTATCTCTATTTTATTGAAGTTAAGTAGTTTTCAAGGATGTTATGTGCTCTACAGATACAGCGTATCCTCCTGCCAGAGAAACTAGGGGAGGAAATGGAGAACCAAAGGTCCCTCTGAAAATTAGTGAAAACTTGATTTCAGGTACAGCTTTATGGAATGAGCACAACAGTATTTAAATATTTGGCAATCCAACATTAGTGATAATTAAATCATTGATTGTTGACTGACAGAATTTCTGTTAAAATTTACTTAGAAAAGCTGGTTTTTGCTATCAACAAAACCAGAGTAACTGGCTTGGAATGAAATCTAGTGACTAGATGTCCGGATGAAATGAGCAATTGGTTCTGGAATTTCAGTATATGTCTGGACAGTCTGAGAAATTTCTATCAAAATAACCACCTGAGTACAGCCAATCTGGAGTCCCAGTGTATGGGTTAGTGCCTTGATGAAACCATCTGTAACACAAAAAAGAAAGAGAAACAATAAAAGAAAAAAGCAATCAGAATGAACAGTTATTAACAGGGAAAAAAAAAAAAACAGGGTTTTGCTTCTTTCATAAAACATTCTAAAAATATGCTGGTATTTCTTATAAAAATTCTCAGGAAATAGTCTGAACATGAAAATCATTGAACTTCCTACACAATTATCACCACCTTGTAGAGAACCTTTTATTTTAGCATAAAGTCAGGGAGTATTAAATGGATTTTAAAATTGCTGTCCTATTCCAAGTAAAAATAACCTTGATACTCTAGATTATATATATTAATTTTTACTTCAAAAGAAGGCCAAGTCAGTTACACAATCATTTTTGGAAATTTGTCCCAAAAGGAAACAGTTTCTGTTCTATTGAGCTGTGTCCTGCACAGAACATCAACAGCTGCTCACTTTTTAACCACATTAACCAAAACCAATTTTGTATTCTCTGGAAGAGATTGTTCAAGGCATTAACTGGAACTAATCTGTAGCTACTCCTCCAGGCTTTGGGAAAAGAATGCTTTCTCTTCTGAATTTCATAAAATCATGGAGCATCCCAAAGTTCTTTCCTTTGAAGAAAACAACTGCAGTGACTGGCCATGAACACACACTTGACTGCACAGCACTGGCAGCTGTGAAAAGCACCCTGTGGGAGCAGCAGCCAAATCACACATCATTCCCTGATGCACTCTGTGACTCAGAAATCACTTGAATATGCAATCAAAAAAGCAATTTCTTTAGTATCCGAGCCAAGAAATCCAAAGAGTGTGAAAATAAAAGACCCTAGAGGGCCACAATGTCTTGCTCAACTTCCAAAAAAGCTGGACAGGAACTGGTTGAAGGAGAGATGACATTTAACATTTTAACACTCATTCTAACAAAAACATGACCTCTGTAGGTTAAAAAAAAATAATCCAGCATTACCACAGTAGTTGATTATGACAGGTTTCAGCATTTATTATTAGATAATTTATCCAGGACAGACTTATCAGCAATTTTGGCTTCCAGCTACATACTTAATTGTTGATCTATCAATGCTCTACATGACACTACAAATTGTGCTGTCGTGGAAGCAATCAGACATGTGCTGTCCTGAATAAAAACAATTCAAGCAGTGTCCCCAACTGTTCCAAGCTAAAACAAACTCCTCTTTCCTTGCTCCTTACCGTGTGTGCCACTCCACATCATCCTTTGCACGTTCCTTGCGAGCAGCTCTTTGTTTCTCTTCTAGTCTCTCTTTCTCTTTGCTTGCCACATCTAGACAATGTTACAAGAGAAATTGGTAATTTAGCAAAAAAGAAACAAAAATGCAGAAAAGGAAAGACCATAGAAATGAAACAGAATTCATTCAAGCACAAGAAAGCATTTGTACACCATCTTTAGCAACAAAAACCTAAAACTCACTTCAGAAAAATTGCTGCCACAAACAGAGCTGAAACTGAAATGTTGGTGTTTTCTCTCTCAGAAACACTGCACTGAGACATCAGGGAAGAACTCAGATTAGGCATAACAGAGAGAGTGGGTTTTTTCACTATTTGGCCATGTGTTTCCTCTGACAAACACCAGAGCAGCAGAGCATGTCTGCTCAACACATGTCTCTCCAGACAAACTCCAGAGCAAGTGGAGCACATCTGCAGCTCCTCCCAAGTTAACAAACATGCAAACACATCCTAACACAGGATAGCAGCCCTGGGATCTACCTGGGATGCATCTGCTCTCCCAGGCTTTTCTGGGAGAAAACAGACATCAAACACTGTTCAAAAGCATGTTCAGTGCACAGGATGAAAAGAGCTAAGGCTGCTCTAGGAATGAGAAACTGAAGACTGTTTCCTGCATCAAGCACATACCCATGTTCCCATTCTCCATGTTCCTGATGTCCGGACGGAGCCGGCAGTCCGTGGGAGCCAATATCGCTTCCATGCCCTTTTCCAGCTCGTTGAGGCTCACAGCAAAACTGGTGAAATTGTACATCTGAAAAGCAAATTAAAGAGAACACAAAAGTTATTCCAGCAAAGCAGTGCTGGCTTTCCTACAATGAATGGGTACAACAAACCTTCCAAGAGAAATTGCTGAGTCAAACCCCTGCTGGCTGCCCTGAAGGCAAGGTTAGCTTCCTACAACACCAGCTGGACTTTTTTGGAGGGAAGGAACAAGAAAGGGCAGATGGGGATAGAAATCATAGCTTTCATTTTCTAAGCAGTCTTTGCTTGTGAGGAATAAGACAGATTTTCTACAATATTGATATTTAACATCATGATTTTTAGGAAAAAGAAGAACAAAACAAAACCACCCACACCTAAAAGACCGAAAAGTCTTGTTGAAACTATGGAAATGAATATCCAGCTGCTCATTTACTGCACCCTGTAGCAGCTTGTCTTGGAACAGCAGGGTCAGCAGAAGAGAATGTATATCCATATTTTAGCCACTCTCAGTGCAAAGATCTCCCAGACAGGTTCACCTCAGTCTCCAGATTCCCAGCTGCACTTGGAGCCTGCATTCCCTGTGCCAGCTCAGGCACTGCAGGGCTGCTTTCAGCACAGGACTGAAGCAGAGCTTGCTGGAGTGTAATTTCAGTGCAGCAAGAAGCACCAGAGCCTGGTCCTATGCCAAGGAGAGACACTGCAACAAGGCTCCCTGGACCATTACTGGTGCTCCCCTAAACAAGTCACCAGCATAGAGCAAGGCACAGGCTGACTGGAAGAGTTACCTGTGATGAGTTTGGTGGCCTACAGTTTATTCTCCAAAGCAATTTACTGCCTGGTATGAACTGCACCGTGTCTTGAACCTCTGGCATATCATCAGCCTCATCATTTTCAGATTTAATATCTTCTTCACTCTGAAACAGAGATAACATTTGGCAGAGGAACAAAGGAACATTGGATTTCATCTAGGATCCTGAAGAATCTGTTCACATTTGAGACATTCCTGTACTCCTGCCTCATCCCTCCTGTTTGCTTTTCCTCATACAGTCCCTCTCATTTTTATCATATCTTGCTCCTGATATCCCTGAATAGTCTCCCAAGACTTAAATAAAACTTAGATATCTGTTTAAAAAAAATCAGTAATAGTAATAAGAGTAAATTAATGTCTTTCAGAAGTGTTTTCTCCAGCTTCCCTTCTATCCTATGCCATAGGTTATTTTCACCTCATATGACCATTATTTCTTCAAGTGCAAATGAGAAGAGACTGAAATTTAAACCAGTTCCCAAGTTAGTTCTTAAGTCATAAATAGGGCACACCTGTTTTTGGATATCTGCAAAACATTCGGATGTGTGGTTAAAAAAAGACAGGCCCTTGTTTCAGTCTGATCCAGACTCCAATCACAATTATCACTGCCAGTTTTCTCACTGTGAGGACTGTGTCCTTAAGTTTATGAATACACTGAGTTTCCTTCAAAGTTCCTTTGTTACCAGCTGCACTGCTGTGCTGCACATAGAAAACTCCAATGGTTCAGGAGGCTGCTCTGAGAATCTGAGAGAATCTGACTGCTGCAGGACACAGACAGCAGCACTGTGGAATTTTAGAGGATTTCACCATGAGAACCCATTTAAAACCACACCAACCAGAAGGGAAGTTTGAGGCAATAACATCCTGGAGTGACAGTAACAGTTTTCCTCACTCCCACCCCCTTTCTATTTTCTTTCTGCCTTCTCTGACATGGCTCATTTGTTTCAATCAAAAATACCCTACTAGGTTAAACAGGGCCTGTTTCATACACTAGAAAACAGCTCCATATGGTTAAGAGTCTAATTTCAATAATTTGGTTTGAGTATTCATTATTTAAAAAGTCACTTCTAGGCTACTTTCCATGTCAACATCTGGTTTACTGTTAGACAGTTCTCCATCTAAATATAGTCTCAACAGGAAGGAAGGAAAGAAAGAGTTGATTTTCTTAAGATGAACAGAACCTTATTATTTTTTTAAAAAGAGTCAAAGTACAAGCCTGTACCATGATGGAATCCAGAGCCAAAAGCAAGGCCTGTTGTTGCTCTAGATTCTTCTGATGTGAATACTTTTAAAGTTTGAGCCTCTTAACAACAAGAGTGATTAGCTTCTGTTTAACTTTTCATTTTCAATGAGTAACTGTTGATATAAGAAAACCCAGAGTTCTCTGCTGCACCATACAATATTTCCCATTTTCCATGTGACACTGAGGTTTTGGCAGCAACTTACCTGACACTGCTTACACATGAAGTAAAACCCCTGCATGTTTCCAGACCTCTTTGTTGTAAAGATTTCCTACATCATAAGTTCTGAAAATCTGCATCACCAAAAAGCATATCTGACTTAAACAAAATTGTGATTGTTTTTAATGCTCAGATCCTAGTATTTTTACTGCTGGAGTTGGAAGTAGAGCCATCTTCCTTACTCAAGGACTGGAAAACATCAGCTTGGGGGTTGATATTTGATGATTTCTCTCTGACCAATCTCTAGCAGACACCATTCCTATGAGATCCTTCCATGCCAGCAGCTCACACTACATCCTGCAAACTCCAAGTGCCAGGTGCCTTCTCACTGCCCCATCCATCCCCTACCAAATGACAGTTTTTATCCTTCATTCACCCAAATAAAATGTTTTGATTTTATTTCAGACATTTCAGAACCTTTTCCTCCCTAAAGAATCCTTCACCTTACCGACTTCTTCTTCTGCTCACCACCTCTCTTCTCACTCTTTTTGTAGGTCTCATATGTGGTGGGATCAGTGCTCCACAAACATTCTGTCCACTTGCCATAGATCACACACAGCTTCTTCCTGCTGCAGAGACAGCAAAGGACACTGAGCTCTTCCTTCTGATTGAGCCTGCTAAGCCAAGCCTTGCAGATTCTGATCTATATTAAATACTCAGCTCCTTACTTCACTGTATTTTATGTTTCTATTTGCAGATTTCACAGAATCACAGAATGGGGGATTCTTAGAAAACACAGATGTTTGATAGGCAAAGTAAAGGTTTCACAGCTCATTCCAGCCCTCCAGAACAGATGCTCATGACAGTCACATGCTTTTGCCACTGTTAAATGAATGTGGGTACATCAAAGCCAATTATAATACAGAGACTCAGAGTCACAAAACAGGTTTGGGTTAATTAAAAACTTATAGCAACCACATTTTCATTCTTTTAAACTGAAGACTGGAATTATGACCAATAGCAAATCATTTGCACCTACTCTGCATTTTCCCTTTATTTCCAAAACATGGACTAGAGAGTTTTTCTAATAATGCTTAAAAATTATCATCCTGGAATCATGGGGTTTAATACTGGCACAGAGAACAAAATGAGTTACAAAGTACATTACCAGCACTTTAAAGTCACATCACTGTGGTCTCTACACCAGCAAAAGAAATGCCCCAGTGCTCAAAAACAGAGAGACCAAGAGGGTTTTATCACTTACTGCTTGTCCTGGATGTATCCCTCTACTCTGTGAAGCTCTTTCCCAAACAGTCCACATGGTTTAAAATTAAGGACACATTTATCTCCAGTACTGTGGAGGAAACAAGTACATGCTTAGAGAAGCAAGCCCCTAAATACACCAGAACATTTATTTTACCTTATTTAGCTTTTTAAATATAGTTACAGTTAGCTGCTGGTTAGTTACATATACATATATAATTATTTTTATTTAACTATGGTTTTTTTTTATCTGACCAGGGCATTAAAAATGGCACATGAATTTCAAAATTCTACAGAACTAACAAATTTTGTGCAAGTACAGGAGACAGGATTACAGATTTGATGCTATGAGAAGTATCAAACAGCAGCTTCTTGGATTGATGCTCTCATTTATTGACAGAGCAATGTGTGCAGGAGTAAACCTCACAAACTTCTTTCCCTCATCAATTTGAAAGTAATTTATTTTATATAAGTAGAAAGCTTTCACACAGACAGTTGGCAGAGCAGTTGACACTCTCTAAGTTCCTATTTCCCAACACTGCAGACATTCTTCTGTGCCATGCCCTTAATTTAAGATATTCTCCATTATCTAAACTAAAAAACTGACAAATCACAATCAACACCATGGAGGTCCAATCTGCCTCTGGCACTTACTCCATGTAGTGGTTCTGGAGTTAAATTTAATTTCTGTTCTCTGGCAAAGGGGCTGAATTTGGATGGGTAACTCACAAATGTAAAACCTTTGCTCTCCATAAGCCATCTGGCTTTGTGCCTTTTCATTAATAATATTATGACAGCAAGCCCAGGACTAGGGAGAGTTTGCATTTGTCAGGAGACAAAAACCAAAATCTGCTCTGTAACACAAATGACCACAACAACCTCTACAGCCCCCAGGTTCATGATCAGCATTACCTGTGATTTACAATTTCTACCACTCCGTACTGTTCTAACCACAGTTTACCAATAATTACATTATGTACACAACAGGTTGGATTTGTCCATGTGTAAGCTTCATTGTGCCTGTCAAGGAAATAAGAGAAAGAAATCATTTTCTTGAGTTTGAGATGGAAGCCTGTTTTCAATTCTGGCAGGGTAAAATATTTAGCACTCCTCTGAAAAGCCAGCACCCAGCTTCAAAACAGAAGAGAAACAGACTTTTCTTTACAAGCCAACAATGTCTTGTATCCAAGCATTAGTGCAAGTTAATAAATTGATATTGCCCTTATTCTTCTCCCTTATGTTTTACAGCTGCTGTGCTCTGGATTACAAATTTCAGCCCAACATAAAGAGCAGGCCAGGAATTAATATTTTTCATTTGCATTTTTTAAGTTTTTAGTGATAAAACATCGTATTTGCAGGAGAACCAGACTAATAAACTAATGCCTCACTGTGTCTTCTATTCAATTGCTGAAGCAGCAGTAAATTGCCTAAGTGGCTTCCAGAAACATGCCACAAGTTTTCTTAACAGTATTTGAGGCCTGTTCCAGTGCCACTGAAGGTAATTTTGGGGGTGTGAGTGGTTTTTGCTTTTTTTCAGTTGATTGTTTAACACCAGTGGGACACAACAGCACTACTGCAAGCTCCACAAACATACCTTTTAAAATTCAGTTCACTACTCAGTTCCATCCTTTCCCCAAAGATCTACTGAGAAGAAGGAAAGATCCTAGAATTGATTACCCACTTGGTTTTATTTTTGGTTTATTTTTTTGTGAAATTCTTTTAAGGTGATTTAACAGATTCTAAATCCTTAAAAGTCATTATTCCATAAATGATCAAAAAGTTACACATCAGGATTCCTACTGCCACTAGCAGAGTCAAAATTCACTCATCTTTCCATGCTGGTAAGAGAAACATTGAAGTTACCTGCTAGGCAGTCAGACCATCTTAGAAAAGCTTGTAAACTCTATTTTAACAGAAAATACAGAAAAAGCAGTGTCCTGTGTAAAAAGTGCCTTGTACTTCTACTTCCAGTTGGTATGGAGAGAACACTCCAATGTAATGTTTCCAACCCATCTGTCATCTTCCAGTGCAGAGAAATAACAGATCGTTGAAGTCTCACTATTTCCCACAGCTCCTTTATTCAAGGAGTCTTTAGAACAATGACTGCTCTTCAGCTGGGGGAAAAAAATACCAGAATCCCTCAAATTCATCCCCCAGCCATTAAACATAGTTTGATTCTTGAACTATTCTGACACCAGAAGCTTTACAGCATAAACCAAAACACAACACAAGGCACTTATGGTTAGGGCTGATGAATTGAAGCACATTTTGTGCGGGAGAAGTGAGAGAAAAGTGTCTTCTAATGCTCTGAAAAATAGTCATGGTTAACAAAAAGGCACAATTTAATACTGACTCACAGCTTTGCTTCCCAAACAGCTCCTTGTTCCCTCAAGCCTTGAGCAGTTCTCAGACTCCTCAAAGCAACAGAGTGGTCTGAATCACAACACTGAGAGACTCAACATTTGATTCCAACTTTTGCTGCTAACTTGAAGCAATTATTTAAAATAAATGTTTTAATTGTTTATATTCCAGTTTAAATCTCAGCCTTGATTAGACTCAGCAAGAATTTTAACAGTCTTCTGAAAGAAAGGCTCTCGAGGAACAAACATTATTTTGGTAACACCTGCATTCTGCACTAACATTCACAGTTCCTTCTACATTCAGATGAAATTTCCTTTACTTCCATCACCATTTATCTCCAACACCAGTTCATATTCCATACTTTGGAATATTAAATACTAACAGCTGAAAAATTAAACCACTTCCAAAACAACGTACACAAAAAGTCAACGCTTGCTATGGGAGACAAGTTGGTTTTTTATTGAAACCAAATATCTAGAACTTTCTTAAGTCAACATTTCAAAACCACCTCAGAATTAGGCCTCAGAAGGGTTTTTATAAAAGCACCAAATGCAGAATACTTTATTTGCAACTGTTCTAGTGCATCCTCATGTCCCACTTGGGAAAGCTCCAGAGTCTTTGTGCCACCAGGACACAAACTCGTGGGACATCACGTAATTTATGAGAGACAAGCCTGGGAGCAATCTGGAGAGCCATTCTTGATTTTAGTAGGAAGCTGATCCTTCTCTGGAAGTGGCAATCCTGACAAGTTTCTCCTGTTCCCTTACCACACAGAACAGTTATTGTGAGATGCAGCTCTTTCCACACAAACCACCAAAACCAACAGCAATACTGAAAATTGAGATGAGCATCAACAGCCCAGTAAAGAATTTTATCTCTATATTTAAATTTTACATGACTTCACAGAATAGCTTTCAGTAGCAACCAATTTGTAAGAAATGCTGATTTTCATGGTGAAAAAACTGGGTCAAATTGCTACAGCTATGGAAACATAACACAAATCAAGAAAAAAAAGCAGCTCTGAAATTAAGCAGTGAAAATTAACTTGTAAATCATTTCTTACAACCTCTTCAGCACGGGGTTTTTAGGTAATCATCTCTGAAAAGCCAACAGGATTATTACAATAAGTAAAAAAAGTTATTTACTTCTCATACTCACTTCAGAAGCTCCAAAGTAATTGTTCCCCGAGGCTCTGCTTCTATACTCTTTCCCCAGAATTTTAGTTTGGGATAGATTGATCCATGAAATATGAAGTCCTTATTGAGGCCTTCAGAATAAAATGCACTAATAGGTGGGTGGTGGCTGACTTGTTCAGATATAAACCTAAATCCTAAGTCCTCCCTGGCAACAACAAAAAAAGAGCATTAAACAGTAAGTGTATTTTTAATATTGCAAGGGAAAAGAGTTGATACTTTAAAAAAAAGTGAGGTATTTTTAGATTAAACTGAAGGTGAGATTTTTCCTTTTCTAGTTCCATGACACATTTACAATTAATGAAATGAAAGGGTTTCTACTCTGAACACTTTCTTTTTATACCCCAAACCAGATTTCTACCCAGAAAAGCAACTAAAGAAGTTTTGCTGAAATAACTCATGAAAATAAAGAAACCTTTTGGGAAACATGAAAAGATCTGTCTGAAAATTCTTTACTCTACTGCAGACATACCACCCATTTATTTGAGGAAGCTCAAAATCCTTCAGACTGATTCCTCTATCTGACATGACAAACAAAACACTATTTAAATTAATTAATAGTGTGTGCTCAGGAAGTGTCTTTGGTGGAAGAACATGAACCAATTTTTCTCTAAATAAATCAAAGAATACTCTGCTTAAACTTCAAAATAAAATTATTAGCTTTTATAAAACCTCTCAGAAATTTGGAGATAGTTTGAGGAAAAGAATTTTAGCTGTACTCAGAAATATACTTTAGTGGTGTTTTACTGCAACCAAACTAGTGTGAGAGTCTGCTAACTCAAGAACACAAACAGCCTCAGCTCCCCAACTTAAAGTAATTAGTACCTGGTTAATTCATAGGTTTCTCCTAACAGTGGGTTAAATGGTTTGCCAGTTCTCTCCCACTGAGAAGCTACAGCAGAAACTGCAAAAGCAGCTACAGCCTGTAAGCAAATTAAGAACACATTGTTATGAGAATAGTGCATTAAAACTCTAAGTTTAATGTACTTTATTTGTTGCACATTACAGTATTTATTATTCCAAAAAGGAATTGCTTTATATTGCTTAAGGCAAAAACATTTGTAAGCCATAGAATAAATGACATAGAAGTCGGGAAATATAAGCACTTATTAAGAATCTAATTTCCAATAGGAATTATTGTCTGTGGTAAATTCTGCCAGATTACACTTTGCCTCACCCACTTCTAGAAGATCAGCCTGGTTTTTTAAATCTACTTTCCACCCCCCAACTTTGCTCCCCACCCTCAGCTCATTGGGAACAGAGCTTCACTTCCCTGCTGCCAGGTAAGAACTATTTCTAGCACAGATGAGATTTCTTGAACCAGGCCAGAAGGTTCAGGTGACACTGAGGAGCTCCTGCAGGCTGTGGAATGGAGCTATGGACCACACAAATACAGGAGCCAAGATAAACACACCAGTTTCACTTGGGTAAAACCAGAGCTGTGAGCAGCACCAGCACAACCTGATGCACACAGCTGTCACCATATTCACTTCCCTGCTCTGAGCCCAGCCAGGTACTGTATCCTACTCCAGTAATAACCAGTTGTGGAGAAGGAAAGAGTGGTAAATTTCTCTCTGTCACGACAATTTTTCATCCAGGAACTTCAAAATCATGAGGCCAAGAAACCAATTTAGAGTGACATAAAGCAAGGATTTCATCCTCACAACACATAAAACCACAAAAAGAGTCACAGTTTAAGAAATGAGTGGAGATCCTGGGGCATGGTCAGTTGTGGCACTTTCCTTTCAAACTCTGCACAGCATGGAGGGTCTAAGTGTCACAAATCTGACACAGCCACTATGAAAGAAGAAACTCATCTAGACAGACAAATTGGGCATTCTTACAGTAACCCCTGAGAAAGAAATACACTCAAGTGAGAAACTGTCTTAAAAATCAAAGACTGAGAGGAAAAAAACTTCTTGTGAATTACCCAGAAGGTGGGGGAGGTTCTTACCTGCATTCTTTCCAGCGGATCTGCATGACTACAAGCCTTATTGATGAGGTATATATGCTCCATATATTCTGTTATCCTTTGAAGGAAACTCAAGGGCTCGTTGAAGACAATGGGCATCGTAATCTTGGACAGCTCCTACATAACCAAAGGGCAGGTTGACTTCTTAGACACAATACTAAATTAACAACTGGCAACAACAAGAATTCTGAAAATAAGTTGTGGGTGAGTTTATTTACAGTATTTCTCAAAGGATATCTGGCAAGCCTGAAGCAGACCTCCAAGTGCTACAGCTGAAAGGGGCTGGAAGCACTGCAGAACCCTACTTGCAATCTGAAATAACAACTTAAAATACTGATCCAGCTAACTTAATAAATTCATAGAGGATGTTACCTTCTCTGCTGTGGTCTGTGTAAAGCAGAAGAGGTTAACATTTCCCTAAGTAGCAGCAATAATGTTCAACCAGCTCCGTGCTGATACTGAAGTGCCACACGCTCCTTGGAAACCCTCACATTCTTATTTGCATACAATCTATCTATTGTACTGCAGCAACCACAAATTATTTTTTGAAAGGAACAGTTACATAAAGAATAGTACTTGAATTGCTCCAACAGATTTTAGTGGCTTTATTTAAGCAACCTGTTATTTGTGTCAGACCATTTCTGGTTTCCCATGTGGATACAAGACAGACATGAAGTTCTCACAGAGATTTCCAAATCCCCAGGTCTTTTACTACACCCAGCAAATCTGGCTGTTTAATTACAAAGTTGCACTCATGCCTGAGCATTAAAACACCAATGTTAGTGCTTAAAACTTAACAGAAAGCAGAATGCCGCTAGATGAAGTTAATGCAACATTTTCCTCACACCTTGGCAGAGGCAAGGGAAGAAAAATGTTAACATTAACTAAGTTAAACTGATTTGATCCAAGCAAAAGGTTTGCGTAGGTAGGTCATTCATCCCACCAAAAGGAGCTTTGAGAGAACAACTGTGTCTCCTAGATGACATGAATTAATAAAATAAAATCCTAAATCACATTTTGCTAAGTAAAGAACAATTAAAAAAGCAGGTAAAAGAGCATTGTGTCAATTAAACACATTTGACTACATTTTAATGGCTTTAGTCTAGTTCTTAAAGGACAGATTCAGAAATGCCAATCCACATGCTCTAACAGCTAAAGAAGATATGGAAATAGTACTGTTAATAAATCAATGTTGAGATTTTGGGAGTTGCAGTTTAAAATTGTTTCCTAGCCAAAAGAAAAGGAAAATGCACCAGGCGATATCCTGTGCCTTGATATTTAAGCAATAAAATTAATCAGCTGACCTTAGGAGACCTAACACAGATGCTTTATCCAAGCTAACTTACCAGTCCAATGCATTTTTTTAATATGCTCCACACACTAAAATCACTTCTAGAAAACATTGGGGCAGGTAATGATGTCCTGTAATGGGAAAAAAAAGAAAATCCAACTGTCATTATCAGCCCATTAAACAACAAGACATTTTCTTTTTTATTGAGGCAACTTATAAATGAAGCAAAGCACCACCCCAGACATGGCACAGGAAGCTGACACATGAACTGACTTTCCAAGCCCAGAGAATTACCCTCTCCCATGAGAACAGCAATGCCCCAAAAGGTATGAGCCAGGACATGCTCACCTCTCATCTCCTATGCAGCTCTATGTGTTTACCTGTGTCTCTTAATCCCATTTTCTTGTATCTCTGTCTCTCCATTATGCTTTCCAGTCCTATTGCTTTGGTGGGGATCTAGATCAAGCATTTCTGGAACTTTATGATTTGCTTCTGAAAAGTCTCCTGAAGAATTGTCAGAATCAAAGCCTGTATGAAAACCAAAAGGCAACAGTTTTCTTAGGAACCTTACCATGCCACAGAGGGCCACTCACATTTTCAAGTCTCACACCTGAAGTAGACTTAGACTAAGTCAGTTTATTTCAAAGAGTATCAGAGTGAAGACCCTTATTAAGTGACCTAATTTCCAGGAGTATTATAAGCCAACTATTATATTAGAATCAAGAATTATCATTTTTCACACTGCTGAATAAAAAACTAATTTAGAATCTTAAAAGCTGTCGAGTAGCTTTTAATTAGCTTTAACTTAATCAGATTAGCTGCACTGTCTCTTTTTCAGAGCTGCAGTGTACTTACAATAATTTGTTTCAGTTATGTAGCTTTCTTCAAAGACGTCAAATAAATTAAACTTACACTGTTAATAGGCAAGGAGAAAAAGAAAAAAAGAAAAGAGAAAATGGCCATTTCACAATGCAAGGACAAACACCCAGACAACTGCAACCACAGAAATGCAGGATATTGAACTTCTTTTTGCCACCCATACGTGCAAACCATCTAACACTTCCCTAATGCTTGCAGCAGGAACATGTGGGCAGCAGGGTGAGTATTCCCTGAGCTCCACAAGTGACCACAGCCTGACCTGCAGGAGGTGGCTGCATTTCCTATGTCCCAAATCCAACCACTTGGTCAAGAGCTACTGGAAACACCATTGTAACCAAACCCCAGCTTGCAGCAAGGTGCTTGGAACAGCTTTCATCCCAAAAATGTTAAACCAGCAGCAATCTGTAGAACACAAACTTGTGTTATCAAGCTGCCCTAAGTAAAAGCTGGACTAAGCCAACAATCCAAGATTCCAGTCTAATGATTTTTAGTCACATAAATTACATGTTGTAATATAAATAATGACAATTCTTGCATATGGCTTTGAATAAGAAGATTTTAAAAGCATTCTATGCACCTCTACACACGCCCTTGGTGTCAATCAACAGCAAGAGGCCTCCCCTCAGTGCTGCTACCCAGACTGACTGCAGGAAAAAACCACTTGTAAACCACAACAGCATCACCACAGAGCACCCTAAAGGATCAATTAATGCAATCCTTCACAACTGCTGCAGCACTACAACAGAAAACATTGCTGATCAATCAATGTAATAAAGGAACATTTTTGCTGACATTAATTCTAAGATCATGAAGTCCTTTCTGAGTGCCAAAGGGGTCAATTCTTCCTCAAGAAAGACTTTAGTTTCCAGCTTCCAATTTAAAAGTCAGAATCAAAAAGCAATATTAATTGTGGGTATTTGCTGGCATACAATTTTTGCCATGGTTTTAAGGAATACATAATTTTTGCATTCCTTTCATTCCAGCTGTCACAACCTGGGCAGCCCCTTGTCTTTGTACTGAGTTCCCATCACACTCAGCTATGGCCTGTCCCAGAGTCCAGCAGTGGGTACAGAAATATTCTGAAATATTACAAACCCTGTAGACACTCTAATGGAGTAAAGAAATCAGTTGTGACTAAGATTATTTCAATTTCAAATAGACTAAAATGCTGTGATCCTCTGCCATTGACTTTTTTTACAAAGCAGTACTTCAACTTTATTTTAACCTCTCCAATGGCTGCTTTTGCTGTATTAGAGCAATTCATGCATGGCACACATTCCAGAAACAAAAAGCTGCACTTTTTTCAGGGATCAAGACCATGGTAATAACATTCAGACATGTACCAGGAAGTCCCAGTGATATAATCTTATTTGGTAAACAGCAGGTGTAATGGGTGATGTCATGTCTCACCCTGTCTCCTACATTTTGATGTCACAAGAATGTAATTATACAGCAATAACCACACCTTGGCACTCTTAGTACTCAACTGGAAACTATGACAGTCACATAAAGATTCAGGTCCTTAAAATGAGAACTACCCTGAAATACCTGTCTTAAAAAAAAACCTTCAGTCAGTTCATAACAAAATATTTATGCTTTTGAAATAGTGTTTTAACCATATATTAGCTTTTTCACAACCTGTTACAGTACAAGCAGCAAAATAACTTATTAGTTTAACTATAAGTTGAGGAAAAAAAAAATTTAAAAAGCGCTTTTTGGTACAATACCCTCACCCCAAAAACTGATCAAGCTCACACAACACAAGGAACAGCATCACTTCAATGAGATTAACACATCTAAATATAAAAGTAAAGTTTCCCAACAGGAATAGTCCACTGGTTTATAGGGGAATAGTTCTGGAAAATGTTACTGTAATTTCAGTCTTTACATTGTACCTGAAACCTGCAAATCCTATCAAATGGTCATTGTGTTTTCCACATCAATGTTTCTGTTTCCTATGATTCAGAATTGTTTTGTCCTGCTCAAGAGGAATTCAGATTCAAGTATATATATTATTTATGGACAACAATATGTCAACTGGTAAGTAAATAAATACCAATTCAAATGAGTCTCTTGCAGACAAATAACAAAAATTAAATCCCTGCTCCAGGAAAGAAAGTACATCAGAAGGGTAAGTTTGTTTTTATTAGACTGCACTTCTCTTAATTAGTTAAAAAAAAACTCAAACCAAAAGCATTATGGTACACAACCAGATAATCATAGACTTTCAACCACACATTCCACCTTAGCATCACATGACTTATCCACTACAAACCCATTGAGAAAATTTCAGAAGATGCTTCTCAATGAAGTTCTAGGTATCACAGTTCTATTAAGAACCATCCAGGCACTGTTTTATGCAGAGGAAGTAGTTCTGGAAGAAAAACAGCTTACAGAAATGATTTGCTGTAGTTGTTCTAAGTTCAAAAAGAGCCTTACACCAGTTGACAATAAAGCTTTGAACTTGAGAAACTGAGTAGGTAAGAGTTACTTACAGGACAGTTTTCACACTGAAAAGCCACTGGGAGTGAGGACAAAAATGCAGATTTAAAAGGAGGATAGGGGATCAGAGACAGAAATACAACACCAACAATTAGCTTAATCAGAAGTTCTGCTTACATGTGTTAAGAGTGAAACAAAAGCTTTAAAAAGTCTTAAACTTTCAAAACAAAATACTTAAGTTGGGTGCCAACATAAATCTATTTCAAGAGCTTAAAGAAAAGTGACTTGCCAGTAACTTTAGTTCTCTTAGCCTTCCTCTTCCACATCCTGGAAATGAAACAAGTGCACTCAGAGTGTGCTGCACATGAGCCAAGGCAGCAGAGCCCTGCTTCTGAGTCATGGACAGAGACACCAGACCTCCCCTCAGGGCAGTCAGCAACTTCCCCAAGTATTAATTAAGCCTTGTCAGCCCAGGCAGAAAGGGAATCAAAACACCTTGGTACTGAGAGCCTTGAGACCTAAAAATGGCATAAGGAGTAGGATAAACATGCTGGAAGTGCAGACAGCAAGTGAAGCAAGAAGTATTGCTTTTCTTTGCCAGAAATTAACCATTCTCCACTTTCCAAAATCAGTCCATTGTCACAAGCTGTAGCTGATGGAGGCAGGTTGGCCTTTCACAACATCTGCAATACTTACAGAGCCATTGATTCTGTCTGATCCAGACAGAATGAAAATATATCAGTTTGGCAGATAACCTCACTTCCTCCTCCCCACGTGAAAGCAACAGAGAACATCCTCACAAATACACACCTGGCTGGATGAACCAGCTGAACCTCGTTGGCACAGAACACATTTCCATAAAACTGCAGGCTAATATTTAATAAAGCAAAATTAAACTATTCATGTTCTCAAAAATAAATTACCCTGGTAAACAGCCAGACACTTTCCTGCTTTGTTGCAACACTTTCACAAAACACTCTGGCAAAAAGATACCAAATGATATCAATGAAGGATACAGCTCTAAAAGAGGTCTCTGATGGCACACAGTCTTTAACAAAGTCTGTGATAACATTAACACACCCAAGGTGACATAGATCAAAGCCATATGCTCCTTGTCTCACAGAAAAATTCAAAGAATCAGAAATTCATCTAAGGATTGACCACCTTTATCCTGATCCAGCCTCAGAGAAGGTGGCCACTGGAATTTAAGAAAAAGCAGATTCTTGACAGCTGGGATGCCTGGAGTTAAGTGAGATCACAGGTAACATTCTCAAGGGATTCCCTAGGGGACTCATTCATGAGGTAAGGATGTCAAGTGTCAGCAATGCTAATAACCTCTGACTGCAAAGGAACTTCTCCCCATGGAAACTCTTTGTCACCAACTCCATCCATCGATATCCCAGCCCATGCTGCTCCTCCACAAGTGCCATCATCACCCAGTCAGGGACAAACCATGTGTCAGGAGGATGATTCCCAATCACACATCACACAATTCCCTCCCATGAGCATGTCTTTTAGATGAGATGGGGACAGTGTCAGAAGCAGGAAACTTCTCAGCCAGGAAGTTAAATCCAGTACCACAAAAATCAGGGGTCTCCTTAGGAGAGATTTGTATTCTACAAGTGGATGTCATTAATTAATAACTATGGAAAAGCTGTGACTTCCTCAAGGAGTGAGTCCATTCTACCTTAGAGGAGGCAGGAAACTACCTGGGCTGCTGCTGAGTGTGATGAAGAATTCTGGAGTAACTCCCACAGAGTCCAAGTGCTCCCAGCCTGGTTTACTCCCTACAGGACACAAACCCCAGTACCCAATTCCTAAAATCAGTGAACTTTGGGAACACACTGCAGCTGCTTCTGGGAAACCAGGACCCAGGGCTCAGCAGGAGCAAGAGAAAAGTCTGGTGCACACACTGTTTTCATCTCAACACTAAAACACAGCTGGAAAAGGTGCTCATTCCTGGCAGCCACATCCCAGTCCTAGACTTGGACCAGATTAAGCACATCTGAAGTGCTGAAGAAGCTTCTGCCCTTCTACTGATCTGACCTAAAAACAAGGAGAGCATCCTTGGAAAGAGCAGACCAAGCAGCCTGCCAAGGGAACTTCATTGTATTTTAATCAAAATTTGGAACTTCAGATCCTGAAGTTTTCATTGGGAAACCTGGAAGCTCACCTTGGTTCAGAAAGGACCGTGACTGTGGACTTGATCTCCTGCCATGACACCTACCATGTCCAGATCATTAAAACATTAGGAGACAGGCAGGCACTATCATTAACACCTAAAAAATCCACTAAAGCACCATGTGAAAGATCCACAGTGTCAGCAGGAGCAGAGAGTTACTACAGACACCAGCAGCCAGGGAACATGAATGCAGAGGCCCATTTATAGTTGTTCTTGGCATCACATTTCTGAATGACCTGGACAAGATACAGCTACGAAGAACTAGGTCTGACTTCACTTGGTCTGTGCAAATAACTCATCAAACTGCCAGCATCTCCTAAAGCACCCAGCTGGAGAAAGGGATTGAGCACCTGTCCTTAAAGACAGACAGTCCTGAGAGAGAACAAATCTGAAGCAAAGTATTCCAAACTTAGCACTCCTCTTAAATCAAGTACCAAGCTCCAAGAAACACACATAACTTATATATAGATAAATTTATCTCCTGCCAGCACATTCCCCCCTGTGGAAGAGTAAGATGAGGATGGAACAAGGAGTGCTCACAACACCCCAGTTCTGAGCAGTCAGCCATGGCTGCAGGTACAAGAACAACTCATGCACAATAGCTCAGTCACCAACACCTGGAGCACTTGCAGGGGCAATCAACCTTTGGGGGTAGAGGAGAATAAGAAGAGAGAAAAGGACAAAAACAGAGTGTCTAAACTCATATGAGTCAAACACCAAGGGCTGTACAGTTCTGCAGCAAGGGACCAACAAATGCATCACCACCAAAGCTGTACAACACAGACCTCGTGTTTAGAGGAACATTTCTTTTCACACCTCTTTCAGTGGAAAAACAAAATCTAGCTCATTTATGGCAGTCACCCTGAGCTCTTGAAACTCAAAGATTACTAGTGACATACAGAAACAACCCATTGTGTTTTCAAGATTTTAATGGTACAATGGTTTGATTTTACAGATGAATTTGGAGTACCAGACCCCATCACTCCCAGCTGGCATGAACACAAACCAAATTTCCTTCTCTCCTCTGTGACATAGTTGTGACAAGTCCTGTACAGTCTGCTGTCAGTCACACTGCTTCACCCAGCCCCCTCTGTTTACTCCTCACATGAATTTCCAACCACCCATGTCTAAGTCTACCTTACCCACTTCTATCTGCCATGCTATTTCCATTCCTTCAGCTTTCACACTCACCATTATTCTCTTTCCCTTCCTGAGATTTTACATTAACCACTGTACACTCAGTACTTCTCCTTTCACCTCTGCTACAGGATTTCTCAAGAGACATTTAAGTGGAAATCTTTACAATTGTTTGAGATCTTTAAGAGGATTTCCTTTTTCTTTATTAAAATACTTCAGGTATTTTATTTCACCACTAAAACTATCTAAAGCTCTTATAAATAACTATTCATCCTTATTAGTTGAAAGCAAAGTATTATTTGATACACTGCTCAAGTGTGAAGTGATTCATGTTTGCTTTTTTAGAAAAAATAGGACTGCAAAGACTTTTGGCTCCCTATCTTGAAAACATATTTTTATAGCAATTTGTTTCTGACTTGAAAAACATTTTCTGCTTCAATTCTTTAGGATAAGTTTTCCATTAAAATAAAAAAAAAAGAAAACAATAACAATAAAAACAACCCATAGGAAATATTTCACCTTTCAAAGGATCTGCTTCTCAAGCTGCTATTAAATTGATTTTCACAGAAAATGAAAGCAAGACCTGGCCACTAAAGGACTGTTATAATGATAAAATAATAACTGGCATTAAGATTTAACAAAAAAAACCCCTCATTTCCAAGCCTGAACACGAGCTACAATTTTCCTTTTCTACTTTTCAGAAAACACCACTATAAGTTTTACCAACACAAGTTTACTTTTGATTTATTATTAACAGCTATATATTACCAGCCCCTTACCACACACACAATGTAATTTATAGGGGTTTTCTTCCCCTTGGCACTGCTCCCATCACTCACCCGTAACGGCATCATAAAACTCTTCTTCACTGTTCATCCTTCAGTGTGAAGTCTCTGTGCAGCCAGTGCAGCTCTCTCTAATGCATCGTTGAATTTGATTTAGAGATTAAGTATCTGTGTGCTGTCAGGGTCTTCTTTTGCAAATACCCAGCTGCTTTAGATGATCTATTTGACAAGACAGGGAAACAGAATTAGCAGCTTCTCCTGTGTATGAACACTCACACTTGACAAACATTAATTTTCCTGTTTCTTCACACGGCAAAAGATGGCTTTTTGCATTCATAAATAAACAGCTTTCTTTGATACCACAGTAATTTTGAAGACAACTACAACCTGCCACAAGAACAGCTGATTTACTGTGTCACACTTCTCTCTGTTTAAACACTTCATACACATTATTGTAAAATGTATCTTATTTACAGCAAGTTAAATTTCAGGCAAATACAGCTTGAAGGAACAGAGAACTGAGAGAAGAAAAAGCCAGCTGGCAAACCAAAAATTCTCCTTAGCAAGAGGATAAGCTTTACTGCATCCTTAACCAAGAAATCTGGGAACAAGAACCTTGGTATCTCAAAGTCTGACCACTGCATGAAAATATTTGGTCTGACTCTACATCATGCAATCAGTGACCCTGAGAGAAGTTTTGTCAGGCTACTGCTATGCACTCTTGAAGAGACAACCAAAGATTTTTCCCTCTAGAAGGAATGTAAAGAACCAACTTTTCCTCAGTAGAACCACACACTCTGCAAATAACTTACAGATTTATGTATCATTCCAGCTCTACTTTACGGATAGATTAAATTAGATTTTTTTCCAGATGGTTGGCAATGGCATATCGCAAATATTTTTACCTCACCCAAATTTAGTTTAAGGAGAAGAATGAGAAAATTTTGTTTTCACTCTCATAAATGTTCACCAGGTTCCAACAACGAGCCAAGTACACAGCAATAAATGACAGCATGGCAATGCTATCGATATCTCCTCCAAAACAACCTCAATCTGTCAGTCTCAATTTTTTCTGATCCTGAAGATTCCACTGTTTTGTGACAGTAGTTTCTCCAGAGTAATTATAACTTGCACAATTCCATTCCAATTAAGAGTAACAAAGCCAGAAGTGCACTCTGCTCCTAGGAGAAGAGTTTACTATGTTTGAAGCCAATTCCTTATTTTTCTCTGCAAGAAACCAGACTCTGTTTCAAGTCTTTTTCCCCTCACTGCCCAGAACAAAAGTTGCTTGAATGTCTCACATACATACAGTTCTTCTAACTGTCCATTCAGAGGGAGGAGCTAAACCAGCCCATTATGGGACTCATCTAGGTTAATTAATTTAGTGTTTGCCTTGAAGCATTTTATGTCTTTCAAGGATATCAGTTAGTCACTTCTCCCTTGGGAACCTCCCATCTCCTTGCTACTATAGGATTGTATATCAATCTCTGCATCAGCAATATCATATTTACAAGTCCTCACTCTCCAAATATCTTTGAAGATGCAAACATTTATGCTTTCAATTGTCTGCAAGCATTGCATCCTTCTAGCAAAACAGCTGCCAGTATTTCCAGGAGGAAGCTTATATATATGTACAAGACACAGCTCTCATGATCAGGACTACAATGACATAATTTTCTCCATGTTTTCTTGCATCTTCCCTTTTTCTGTTTGGTCTTGTATAGAAGGCACTATAAAATAAAAATTATTACTTACAAAACTGTCAAATATCATTAAGAGCCCTAGAATAAATAAGGTCATACAGATGAATGCCAGTTTCTCCTCTCCCCTCTCGTGCACAATAATAATTGCATTACAAAAGGCCTTGTGAAGTGGAGCTACATCCCACAGCATGCAGTTTCACTGCAGAGACAATGCAGCTCTCTTATAAAAACACTCACCAAGAACAAATGAAGAGACCAGAATCAGAGACAAATGAAAAGCAGAGTTATGTTGTGCTCTCCTGACATCTATCTCACACCACACCTGAAACTCACTGCTATTTGAATGTTCAATCATATGCCTGTAAGTTATATACAAAATATTCACTGAAATCACTTTAAATAATTACAGCCACAAATTTTCCTAAGGTGTTAGGAACATTTTAAAAAGGAAAAAAATAATATATTTTGCTGAGTTACACTAGGAATAACTTCTCACTTGTATCACTTCTTTTACATTCTGTTCTTTTATACAGCAGAGATTAACATGAATTTACATGCAGCTGAACACGCAGTGATAACAGCATTCAGCTTTCATGAGCCAAAAAGCTGGGATTAAATCCTGTTCTCTTACTAAGAGCAACAGCAAAAGTTACTTTCAACAAGCCTGAAATACCAGGAGACAAAAACATCCTGGTGGCTTCATTTTCAGTATCTGTAATCTGTATTTCCTCCTCCATTCCCTGATGTTCCCAGAAGAATTCACCTGCACACCAAGTGTGGTTAGCAGCTTTTATCAAAATTACCATTGAAAGAAGGGTGCAGACAGATCTTCAAGAGCTCAGGACCAGCTGCTGTCCTGGAAAAATCTTTCATAAAGCATAAACATCCTGTCATGGTCTCACCTTTCAGTCCTAGAGTGCAGAAGAAACACAAAGTCTGTTTGGACATTCCTGCCTTCCAGAACCACAGGAGAGGGAACAAACAGAAAGGGCTGCTCCTAAACACCAGATAGGTCCCAAAGGAGCTCAGGAGCAAACTCCCCTCTCCCAGTGACCCCTTGATGCAGAGTGTAACAAACTGTTCACCCCACACACAGTTCCAGCCAGGGCCCCATGGCCAAGGAGGAACAAAGTGGTAGCGGCTCTGTCGATCAGCTGGTTGTGAACAATGTCACACCAAGTGATCTGTCAGGCAGAGCTCAACCTGTCACTCAGCAGTGACACATCCCAGGTGATCTGGCTGCCACTGCTCTGCTTTCCAAAGCTCTGTGCAGGCCACAGTGTCCCCTACAAGGTCACAGTCCCCAGCAGAAGAACATACACGAATTCTCTTCCAGAAATACACCAGTCTCAGACTCTGCACAATTCCTATTTTAAACCATTTCCTCCCACTTGAACTTATTTTTAAAACCAGGACAACAAAAGCACAAGACTTTGCAAATCACTTTATAAACTGCCTAATTTGCTCCACGCATTTTGTGACGTGCATGTGAGCATCTCTCTGAGAGGAGATGCACATTCCACCTTCAGGGCTGCTCTCCAAAAACCAGCGTGTGGGAATCCACTGCCTTTATCTTGGTAAATTAGTAATCCCTCAAATTTGTCACTTCGTAGGCTTGTTCCTTCTAAAATTTCACTGCTCAGGAGAAAAATAACAAAAACAACCAACTTATTTCAACCATGATCCTGGGATCCAAGGAACTTCTGCAGCAATTAAAGTACCCCAAGTACTTGTACCCCTGTAAGAGTTTAAATCTGTAACTACCCTAAATTAATTCGACTAGTTCCTCCATCCTAACTTGTTCTTCTAGGTTAACCCTCAACAAAGACCCAGCTGGATAACCAAAAGTTACTCCTCCTTAAAGAAACATTTACATTTCTATAGAAAGACCAGCATTCACAATGAGCAGCTCACTGGGCTGGAATGTGGCTCAGCAAGCTCAGGTTTGAAGCTGGCCAGGCATAGCTGCAGTGCCTTTTTCCTCCAGACCTCAAGCTGAAATTTCTCATCATGCAGCAACTCTGGAAAGCTTTCCTGACATCACCCTTCTAAATTAAAAATCCTATTTTATTTTTTTTTTTTTTGCTTTGAAAGCACATGTTCTAGCTCTACATGACATATAAAACACTTGGTCCTATTCATTACATAGATGAATCTACTTGTGAAATCCAGGAGCATTTAAGTAAAACCAAGTACAGAATCAATAAGCAGTCATTAAAATAACCACAGAGGTTCACCAGCAGGAGCAGGTAGGGTTTTAGGAGTTCAATACCCTGGAATTAAGAGTGCCACCAAAGAATTCATGAACTAGCACATTCATCAGCTTTTTCACATGCCTAACAAGGTTTTGTTGGGTGTGCACTTCCACAGCAAATTTTAAAATTATTTAAGTTTTTTAATGTAAAAAGAAAAAAACTGCAAGAAATTAAGAAAAAGGAAGAAGGAAAAAAAAGTCACTTGGGACCTTCCTCATGAAAAAACATTTTCATCACTTTGATATGACAAGGACAAGGGGGAATGTGAATTTTCAAACTGACAGAGGGTAGGTTCACATTATATATTTAAATGAAATTCTTCCCTGTGAGGGAGTGAGGCCCTGGCACAGGGTGCCCAGAGAAGCTGTGGCTGCCCCTGGATCCCTGGAAGTGCCCAAGGCAGGGCTGGATGGGGCTTGGAGCAGCCTGGGATAGTGGAATGTGTCCCTGCCTGTGGCAGTGGGTGAAATGGGATGAGTTTTAAGGGCCCTTCCAGCCCAAAGCATTCTGTGATTCTGTGACATCCTGAATGTACCTGTTGTCCAGAAAGAAATTCCCAAAGAGCTAACAGAAGATCAAACATCCACATCCTTCATAATAACACCAAAAATAAGAAATGGAGGAAAAAAGAACACAAAATCCTCCAGTCTACAACATAACTGGTGAAATAAGAGCCAACCCCATCATCTTTTGAGTTGCCAGCTGAAATAAAACATAGCTGTAGTACTTCAAGAGATAGAAATAAATAACTTGAAGATAAATATTCATGTGTGTTTAATTCATACACATCTCCTGAAAACATCAAACTGCAGTGTTTCATCTCTGAATGAAAGCTTCAGCAAGGATGAATCTTAATTGACTCACGAAATTAGGTTACCAGCAACACTGGATCTAAAACATCTACAAAAATTAGCCAAGAAGCAAATTTAATTGGCAATTTAGATTAACTGTTACGCACTCAAAATCTCTTCAGCCAGAGAACAGCCACACAGACTGCAGAATCCAGGAGAGGATTCTCTTTACCAAGTGAGATTTGTTTCTTACTCCAAAGTTTGAATATAACACCATCTGCCAGATGTCTTGGCAAGATAAAGCTCCCTCTGCAACCACAGCAAGAGAAGGGCAACTTCCTTCTCAAATCTGTTAAATAAAGTGCAGGGAGGCTGAGTGAAGAGGACCAGCTGAACACTCAGCCCACTGTCACTTTTCCATTTCTTTGGAGATTGCAGCTGTCCCTACCACAGGCTTTTATGTAGTTGGGAGTCATTAAATGGCCTGGGGACAGTTCAGTGCCAGCACTTGTAACAATGATGACAACAAACTGAACATCTGAAAGGTTAGCTCTGAACAAATGAGCTGAGTGATTTATGGCAGGCAGAACCATGTGCTGTTCTCTCAGAAATACCAGTTTTTGATGATGCTTCACAGGAATTAAGAGAAAACTGAAACACTACAAGTCTGGCTTTCAAAGGAGTAAAGGCCACAAAACTTGTTTCTGCATCAGAACAAATGACAGTAATTGTCCCACACACTAATCACTGTCCCAGCCCAAAGCTCCAGTGCTGCTACCAGAAACATTATTTATTTAACATAAAAATCGTAAAGATGAATCTGGACAGAAAATATCCTCCCAGAATGGCACTCAATTATCTATGGAATCAATGGCTATTCTCCACTTCAGCCAAAACTTCTGTTCTACAGCCAAGGATACTGGCTTGCAGAACTTCCTTCAAATCTAACAAACAGACCAAGGAAACTTGATTCCAGCAGATTAATATTTTTTGATGCAAAACACTTCATTGAAATTCATACAGAATTCTGTAAATGTTCTCCTTTCTTAACACTACCTCAATATCTGAGACATTTTTCCACCTGAGAGCATCTGGTACAGCATTTGTCAGACTCTTAACCTTCCCTTGGAAACTATTTCACGGCCCATGACTGTAAAAAATGACAAAATTCTGTTCTGCACACCTCTCCACGCACGATGCATAATGCTAGGTTTGATCAGGAGTGATAAATCAGCTCACTTCTAGCCACACTGTTAAAAAAAATAAATCACTCAATACTGTATTGTAAAACTCGTTATTTCTTAGTTGTTTCCTAAGGATCTGTTTTATCTTGCTTGTAAGAGAGAAGGTGGGAAGTAATCAATAACTTCAAGCACAGTGGCTCTGGACAAAAGTGCAGTAGAAATATAATTAAGCATTTGGGAACACATCTCTGAAGATAAAATTAAGGATGCTTGGGTATTTCTCATCATAATGCAACCACCCCTGCAAATTTATCACTGAAGCTTATGAACATGAAGACAGTTGCAGCACAAAACATCACTGGAGAAAACCCCTAGAACAGCAAAAATAGTTATATGTTTGAGTTCATAGATCTTCCTCCTCAAAGGCAGCTTTGTCTCTGTGGACTCATCCTCTGCAGACAGATGCAGGTTTACATCTGCACAAAGTATTTTGCAAATAATTTTCACAGAGACTGTTAGACAATTGTGGTAGCAATTATATTGCAAATAAAGCAGGAGGATGACAGTGACTAACCCACTGCAAAGCCCTACAGTATAAGAAACTGTATTTTTATGCCTACAGATTCCCCAGCATGAGCTCCTGCACACTGCTAACAGACTATTTGTGAGGGGGGTTTTAAGATGATACCACAAATTTGCAAAAGCTTCACGAAGTCAGAGTTTATTCTATGATTAAATATCCTTTAGAGCTGCATTTATAGTAAATACCTACTGGATTCCAATATAAGGTTGCTACTCCATTTGCTGTTGTCAAGATATTAAAAAAATAAAAATAAAATTAACTTTGACTCCTCAAGACAGGACAAATATCTCCATTTAGAGCCCAGTTTTAATAAAGAATCCACCCAGCTATCTGCTCAGTAACATTAATCCCCTTGGGTAACAAAACGTGCACAGAACTTTGTTGAAAGCAAAACGAGAGCATGTAAACAAAGTTATTTACCCCTCTGAAGATGGGCAGCATTTTTGTTCACTATTAAACAACCACTCACCAGCTTCATTGTTCTAATGCAAAACCTAGAAATAACCCATGCATGGGGCAGTTCTGCTCTCCTGGAAAAGTTCTCTTTCCAGTCAGCACATGCTGCTGAAGGGCCCCTTATGAACAGGCTGGTGAGAGAATTCCTCTGGAGCATTAACACACACAAGTTTCATCACTGACAGCTATTAAAGGGATTCTCATCCTCACTTGATTGCCCTGACACGTTGTAGAGAGCAGAGGAGCTGGTTAGTGAGTTAGTGAGCTGAACAAGAGTGATGTGAACCACAGACACCTCAGAATTCACACACTTTACCACCTTCAACCTCCACTGCCTGTCAGTACCACTAGAATCAAAACACAGTGAGATCTACTAACAGATTCTTCTGGGAGCCCTAAAATAATTTACTCAGAAGTGTAAAAATAACGTCAGTAAAAATATAATGAAGTTATTTATTCAGTCATAAAACACATTTCTTGACAAATACCCTAAGCATGCAAACTTTGCAATACCCCAGAGGTTGACAGCATCCCAAGAGCCTTCATCTCATCCAAAACTGACCAGCACAGCAAAGGAACTGGACTGGAGCAGGAACACCACAGACCAATTTGGTCTAACACCAAGCACAGCCATTCTGTGGCCAACAGAGCAAAGACAGTTTGAGTTTGGGACTATAAAACCAAGAGGGCCAAGTCTAAAAGGTCCAGCTCTGTTTCTGCAGCTGCAGGGACAATTCACCTTTTGTGCACCCTCCCTCTTACCAGATGGATAAACAAACCCATGAGGACAACACTCTGCAGCCTCTGCATTTTCTGAATGGAGAGCTGCTGCAATCTACTACAAACCTGTCTCATTAAATTATGTGCATAATAAAATATACTGAATTAATCTAAATGATCTGTCTAGACCAGCAAATGAATTTCCAATTGTAATTGTATTTAAGGAAAGAAAAAAAAAAAATCAAGTTTAAGTAAGCTGTTTATTCTTGTAACTTATTGATCCTGAAAATTAAGACATTATCCTTGTGCACTGAATCAACAATACATTTTTAAAGAGTATAACTGAAAGTTATGGTAAGCCACATTTGACACATTCTAATTGCTTGTTGCTCTCCTGCAATTTGCTTTTACTAGCCTTTAAGGATACAAAGTAAATAATTACACCATCATACATTTGCACAGTAATTATTAAGATGCAAGGATTGAGACAATGAATTCTTGAATTCCAAGTTCTGTGCTAGTCTATTCCATAAAATAATAAAACCCATTAAAGATCTGCTACAAAGCATAACCTCTATTTTTTTTTTTTTTTTGCAACAGGGAAAACATCAAAGTCCCCTATTTCCAAAGAGGCAGACACAGAGTGACCAACTTGTTCCTTGCTCTCACTTTCCAATTTATTCAGCTTGGAGAAGACACACATGTGATCAGCTACATATCTGCAAGCTCAGCAACAGCAGTAAAGTTCTTGAGCACTCCATATTCAACACATTTTAGTTACTTCACAAAGAAGAGACTAAACACTAAGCATTTTACAACATCATACCAGTGTCAAACACAGACATTTCCAAGAGGCAGGTGACAAAACTGATGCTGAGTGAAGGACTAGAAAAATGGCACCTTGTAAACAGAAGGCCTAGATACGAACAGCATGATGTAACATTGCATTTGTTCAAGGACAAGCTACTTCAAATACCAAAGCTAATAAATTATCTGCTTAAAAATTCAGCATACTTGCAGGCTAATCTTGCTTTCAAACAACAGCAAAAAAAAAAAAAAAATCATCTGACTGGCACTACAAACAGTGATTTAAAAATATTGCCTTATCAAAGCAAAAAAAGCCTGATTGGGATGTCTTCCAGCCAATACTAAGATAACAGAAAGCAAAGCTTTCCACCTTTGTTCTAGGTCAGCATATGTGAAGTTCACACAGTAGAATTCCCAAGAAGAAAGACTGAAAGAAATACCAGTTGAAACAGGTCATAAGACCTGCCAGCAAGTACATATCATGGAAAGCAGTAACAGTATTAAAAGTGACTTAAAGAAAGCATCCAAGAGTGGAAACGATCTTCTGTGATCAGTTACCAAACAACTAATAACCATACTGCTTTTCAATATTTCATCAACTGAAACCTTTATCCCATCTAGTCTTTAACTACCTGTAGGAACAGGGTTTGTTGTGTAATCACTATTTTCTATCTCAAAATTTTGCCTTCTGTTTCTAAGATTATTTTGGCATGGCTGAAGAGCCAGTTCTGGAAGAAAAATGCCATATTTTTTCCTGGACAGCAGACATCTCAGCGTTTCCTTTTGAGGACTTCCTGAAGTTACAAATTCATCATGAGGTGCTGTTGATTCAGGAAAGCAACAATAAGAATCACTCCTGATTCTATCCCAAACATATGTATGGCTCAACCACTATTTTAAGAAGAAGCTGTGTTTACTGTAACTGAAAACCCAAGGGGTTACTTAGGGGGAAAATCAGCGCTCGGAATTTCTTGCTTCCATGCTAGTTTAGCCAGTTCTCCTACTCCCATCCCACAGCACAGCGCTTCATGTTTGGAAGTGACCCAAGTCACTGCTTCCAGAAATTGCCCTGAGGTTTTAGAAGTCCCTGAGCACGCTAGTGTAAAGTTTGTTCAGAAGATAACACATGTGGTTGCCCCCAGATGGTGACATGAACATGGATTTATAGAAGGTTAAGTTGGAATGATCAAATTTATTTTCCCTTGCATGCAAAGCTTTAGAAAAGTAATCACTATGGGAAGACTGGGGTAAATCAACACTGCAGATCCGTGCTTCCTTTTTACTTTTCCTGGAATCTCAATGAAGGCTATGCAATTTAGCTGAGAAAATTCACAGTAAATGGAAGAAGTATCTGCTTACACTCAACATGCTTTGGCAGATACTTCTGAGAGGAAACACAAGGTTATGGCACACATAAAAGCCAGGAGGTGATTTTGAAACTACATTTGAAATTCTGGCCTGCAAGTGCTGCACGGTAACAAACTGCTTCCAAAAGGGATCCTGAATCCAAATATACAGAGAACACAAACATGATCGATAACCAAATTAAATAAATGGTGTCTTATACCTTTACTACCATGCAGAAGTTCTGGTGGCATGTTATTTAAAAAAAAGCCTTTTTTCCTGCTATTTTTCTCATCTTGCTTGTCTCCTTCTCTGTAAGAGAAACATCGAGTAGGTAACTGAAAAACAAAATTAAAAAAAAAGCCAACCCCAAATAAACCCCAACTGCTCAGCTGTGACCTAAAAGGCCCCTTGAGGCTCCTGTACTGTGCTGAAACCGAGCCCAGCACAATCCTATAGGGAGCCGGGTGTCGCAGGCTCCTTTGCTTAACTACCCAGCTGCAAAAGCAATCGGAGAAACAAAATTAGAAATTCGGCAAAAAAAAATCGGCAAAATTAGGAAAAGCCCAAGGCTGGGGCTGCCGGAGCTGCACTGACCCGCACCCTCTGCACAGCAGCGTCCCTCAGCCCCCGCTCCCTGCCCGGCCCGGAGAGCACAGGGATGGGGAACGGGCAGGGCTCGGCCCTGCATGGCACCGGGCACCGGGCACCGGGCACCGGGCAGGGCTCTGCACCGGCAGGATCACAGCACCGGGCACGGCTCTGCACCGGCAGGATTTACAGCACCGGGCAGAACACAGCACCGGGTAGAATCACTGTACCAAACACGGGCTCTGCACCGGGCAGAATCACAGCATCCAGCACGGGCTCAGCACCTCACCCCGACGCTGCCGACGTTGCAGCTCGGGCCTGCGGCCCGCAGCGCCCCGAGACACCCGGGCGGGTCAAGGCACCCTCGGCCACCGGGACGGGAGAGAAGCGCTGGGGCAGCCGCTCCCCTGCCCGCCCCCGCCGCGCTGACAGCGCGGCCCGCTGAGGACGGACCCCCGAGTCGAGCCCGAACGGGGCTGTGGCGGCGCTGGGGCCGGCGACGGGAGCGGAGAGCCCGAGGGAACGGAGCGGGGAGCGGAGCGCGGCGGCCCCGGGCCCGGCCCGCGGCGTTACCTGCACCGGCTCCAGCGACGGCACCGCGGACACCGAGGCGGAAGTGCGGCCCTGGCCGTCGTGGATTGACAGGCACCTCCGCCAATCGCAGAGCGCGGCCGCGCCCCGCCGTTGCCAAAGCGACGAATCGGCTCCCCCGTTCTCCGCTGGGAGGCGGGGCGAATGCTAATGAGGCGCCGAACCTGACCGCCCCGGGCCTCGCCACCGCTGGGGAGACCGCTGGCCAATGGCGCGGGGGCAATTCAGATGAGGGCGTGGCTATGTAAATGAGGCGGTACCGGCAGCCCCCGGGGCGCCGAGAGGCTTCACCGAGCGCGTTCCCAGAGGTTTTTGGGGTTCCCCCCACACGGATGAACGCCTTGTGGCTCCTGTCACCTGTGTGGTTTGTGGGACCCTTGAGACAGCAGCTGATTTCAGAGTGAAGCTTGGCTCGCTGCAATCTTAGTGGAAAGATGTGTCATTCTGAAGGAGAGGTGGAAGGAAAGGCTTTCTCTGCTGTATCAGTCTCCTGATAGTTTGTGAGGATGGGGGTCTTCAGCTGCGTATTTACTTGCAGATACTGTAGATGAGGGCTAATATGAAATCAAGCAGATTCCTGGGGTTATATAACTTAAAGGCCAGCACCCCTGTGATTATGAATTCCTTCATCCCTTTGACATCCTCCATGCCCTGTCTCTTGGAGCAGCTCAGTGGACACCTCGAAACCCCAGAGAAATGGTTCACAAAGCTGTGTATGAGTATGAAATGGTAGGGAGTAAAGGAGGGAGATGAGACACAAATACTTATCCTCAAAATTATCTTTTACCATTGATTCAGCTCTCAGTGCAAAGCAGATACAGGGATGAGCAGATTAATTCTACAGCACAAACTCATTCATCAGAGCTGGATACAGATGTTCTTTAACAAGGGAACAGCTCCAAGGGCAGTGGGGAAAATCATCACAAAATCTGAACCACTCCTTTGCTGCAGAGTTCCCTCCTGCCATCCCCAAATACTTTTGCTGGCGCACTGTTCATTCTGGAGTATTACTCACCCCTAAACGGGCTGACAGCTCCTGGCCAGCAGCCACATGCTGACAATGTACGAGACAAGAATTAACACCGATAATGCTCCTTGCTCTGGCACAAGTGTAAGCATTTAATGAAACCTCCATGGGGAATTTCTCACAGGTATTGGGACTGAGGAGTGTTTCAGGGTGGGCACAGCTGCCTCCAGGGATGTCTGTTGGTCCTTCTCAATCCAGACTTGTCATAACCACGTGTAGTTTCACGTGTTTCATTTACCCAAAGTTCTTGGACTCATCTTTAGGGAGCACAAATCTTTGGCACTAAAGGATAATTTGCATCATTCCAAATATGTTTATAAGGTTTTCCTGATTTGCCCAGAATTACATTTTTTCCCCGTAAGCTCCAATTCAGCTACCCCTCTTGGATTGCTCAACATGATTGTCCCAACATGAAGCACAGAAATATTTCTCCTGCAGCTTTTAAGCAAAGTCCCACAAACAGAAAGTAATCAGAAATTTATTATTCTCTGACAGTGCAGGCCTTTGTCATGACTAAGCAGCTGATCTGGAAGAGTTCTCCAAAAGGACCATGGCAAATCCACTGATTAGATGACCAAGATATACTGAATTTTTGTAGCTTTTTCTGGTCTTAATTGAAGGCATGGACGTCCTTCTCCAGGCCAGTTTGTAAGCATTTCAGTTGTATTTCCATGTTTAACAAAAATGAGGATAATTGACAATTTCTTCCTTTGTTAAATATTCAGGGCTATTCTCTAGCAATCTTACACCATAAAACCCCAAAACTGGACAGGGAGAAGCATTTAACTTTGTATTTGTCTCCCTTCTGCACTGGCAATGAAGGAAGAGAGCCTTACCTTCTAAAGGAGATGTTATGGAAATTTTCCCTTGTTGGCAAAGTTTTGCAATGTTAAAGTAATTAAACAGGGGGTTTACAGTGGAAAGTATTGGGAAACTGTCTCAGGCATAGGTGTAACCATCAGCTCCACCTATAACAAACCCAACTGCTTCCCTCCTGTGGAGAAACAAAATCCACTTAGAAAACTGATTGCAGCAAGCCTTGTCACTGCAGCAGATTTGGGAAACCTAAATGGTGATACAAGGGCAGAAAATGGAAAACCAAAAACATCTAGAGATGTTGATGTAGAGATACTGCAAGGAAATGTGGCACGTTGCAGCAGAAATAGTGATTGTCAGCAGTCAATCCATGGCCCATAGGACATTGGCAGAAACAAAGGCCGCTTCCCTCCTCCTCCGGATCACCCAGTAGCCAAAGCAGTCACTCAGTCCCAACATGTTTGGGCAAGTTGTCCAGCCCTGCCATGGGAAGCTCTTTTTAGTCCGTGACTCCTTGCCAGGGAGTTTCAAAACCAAACCCATTTGTTTAGTGAAGGCTCCAGCATCTCCAGCTCGGTGCTGCATGTCCCTGCTCCCGGCCGGAATTCCCAGCCCCCCGTGCCTGCACAGCCTTTCAGAGCCACAGCAGTGTCCTTACAGCTCTGTGCCAAATGTCCTTGGAAACGCGCCCGGCGCTCCTGCTCACCAACTGCTTCACCTTACAAGAGTGAGGGGCTTGTCCGCACTTGAAAGATTTTTTGGATTGAGGGACAGTGTGAATTGAAAGCAGAATGGGAATCCCAAAATACCTCTGGGGAAAAAAGGCACTGAGTTTTCAGAGCCGTTGATGGAACAGTTTTCAGGGTCTCTCTCTTCCTGCATCCCCATATGAGTGAGCCAGACACTGCTCTGCAATATGGGAAATTCCAAATCTTCCAGAATCCAAATAATAAAGGTTTCCTCCTGCAGTCTACCTCATTTTAAAAGACGGGAATTTTGACTTCTATTACTGCCAATAGAATTCAAAATTCCCCTCTTTTAAAATGTGTTTCGTGCTGCTGGCACTGAAAAAGGGAAGATATTGTGAAAGAGCTACAGTCACAGAAATTTATTTAATATAAGAAAATATTAAAAAAGCACACATTGATAATAGTGATAAGGCTGTAATGAAAAACGTGGTAATGCTGAAACCACATGAATTTTAACCAGTACCTTGAAGAAAAGCAATTCAAGAGAAAAAGGAATCTGTAAATAATGAGGAACATGGCAAAAGCTGAATAAGTAGAAATAGCCAGTCTGTTAAAAGGCTGAATAAGCATGTTCTTTGTAATGGCATGGAAAGGAAAAGACACAACAGCCTGTATCCTCCGCTTCAGTGATAATTTCCCTGGGAGCTGCACCCATTCAGCTGAGGGCAATTCAGGGGCTGAGCAGCTTCCATTCAATATAAAATAAAGTTTCAAGAATCTCTGTGGTCAAAGTTGTGAAAGCTTAAAAACCTGAAAGTGTGAGGGGCTTTCTGCAGGAAGCCAGAAAGTTTATTAAAAACATGTTTTCTCACAAAGTCTAGACACAGTCATAGAATCACAGGATTGTGAAGGTTGGAAAGGACCTTTAAGATCATCAAATCCAACTGTCACCACCATGTTCAGCATTAAAACATATAAAACACAACAGTGCCATATCCACAGGTTTTTGGTATGTGTGATGTACCCCTCTGCTAAACCCTGAATTCTTCTAGCTCCAGGTATGACTTCTGGTGCTGGAAAATCCTGTTCCTGGAGCTGAGTAGAAATGAGCAGGAGCATGTGCTTGGCATAAAAAAATATTTGGGCCAAAGTAGCTCACTTTCACACATCATCTTCCCTGGGATGGAAGTCCATGAGGTTTTTGCATAATCATGGCAGGGAAGATGGGGATGGATCAGACTTAACTCCCAACTTCAGTCCTTCACACACCTGTACAGGATTTGGGGAGCTCACAAGGGGGTTACTGTGGAACCTGACTTTTAGGAACCCCCTCCCAGTAAGGGCTGGTACATGTGAGCCTCAGCCTGATTCCAAGAATAGATTTGAAGAAACTTTATTTTACTTTCTTTTTATTTTGGCTGTGCACCACTGCTGCGAGTTGATCTGTCTTCAGTCAGTGATGCTTTACATACTAAGAGGTGTTCCTTTGTCAAACTTAGCCACAGAAACATCTTATTTAGAATTAATTCCCACATCTGGGTTTAGCTATGTGTACAGCAGCGAGGTGAGTGACCCCTGGACTCTTGGGACCACATTTCCCTCTATGATGTCAGTAGATCAATTCAGCAGCTCATGTGAGGCTTCTTTCTGGAAACTCAAGTCAATAGAAGTTAATTATACTTATTGATGCAAGGTCAGAATTGACGTGGGAGTAAAATTTAACCTGTCTGAGTGCTTCCTTGGTAACTTCCCTCTGTCACCAGGATCTCACTCAGGGAAGCAGCTGAGCAGGTGTGCATGAGGCAGAGAGAAGGAAAGATACTCACAGACAACAGTGGAAGGGATATTTCCTTCTGGTTATTCCCTGTGCCAGGTCAGACAGATTTCTACTGCCCAGGTTAGATGTTACTGGTGTTGGCTAATTTAATTTCATTATTCACTGAATTCAATACTGTTATTTCAGCAGCACAGGCTTTCCCTGAGGCAGCACCAGTTCCCCCTCCATTTTGATGGCTTTGTGGATGAAGGGACAGCACAGAACTGTTCTCTGTGGCATGCACATGTATTTCCCAAGTGTTCCTGATGACATGTGTGCACAGTGCCCCCCTGGAAGAGGTCACAGCACAAAGACAGCTGCCCTGACACCCAGGCTGCCACCTTCTCACGGAGCATCAGAGAGCTCAGGCAGCCACTGACCCCAGGAATGGGTCAGGACAGCTCAGCCCTGCAGTTCTGCAAAAAAATCCCTGGATTTTAACCCCGTGACTTGTGACAACCAGCAACACTTACAAAAAGAAAAAAATGAAAATAGGGATAAAAGAAAAAAACTCACACTGTGTAAAGCAATCTGTCAGCTGTGTTTACTGATATAGATTGTTTTAGCGTGTCGTTTTCTCTTGCTCAGTAAAATTAGCACCTTTGATACAGCAAATATTTATATGCACATATTACTTGCTAGAATTGTCTCCTGCACTTTATAACAAAGTCCTGTCCACTTGTCCCTAGGCAACCACTAGAACAAACTAATTAGTAATTACAAATTCACACATATGCATCAAAACAAGATCCAGGTTAATTTTACGGTGCCACTGTATTTTCTGTGCTTAAAAATTAGCATCTCAACTTTCCCAAAATAAATTATGCTAATCTACAGACTGGTTTTAAAAAGGTCTCATCATGAAATTCCACCCTGAAAAAAAAAGTAATGAAGTAAATAAGATATTTGAGCATGAACAAAAAGAAAAAATCAGATCCTGTCCCAGATCCTGTCCCAGATGGAGTTGGGAAGCTTGGCTCTGGATCTGAAGGCTGCTACACAAGAAATCCCCGACAGGCAGACAAACTAATGTGCCTCCCTCATCAGCTTCTGTGTCAGCTACAGCTGACTCTATTTACTTTTAGCCCAGAGAAGGAGCTGGGAGCAGAAGGAAAAGAAGAGAAACCTTCATTGATATTCACAATGCCGTCTTACATGATCAGCATTATTTTTGTCCAAGGAAGCTCTTTCAGAAAATGGGAGAAAACAAGTGATGAGGTGGAAGAACGGCCATCAGAGGGAAAGAAAGGACTCTGTTGTGGAGGAAGGAGTTTGTTTTATTTTGTATTAAAGTACCATGAATCATTTTGGTTTTTGTTTGTATACTGGGTATCAGAAGAGTGAGGTGGATTCAGTCTGAAAAAAATCCACTTTTTTACCGTAACAAAGCTAAATGTCAAATTAGATACCTCTAACAACAAAGGCGGGTTGGTGGAAATCGCAGCTCACCCTGATGGTGAAAATCCCCACTTGTCCCCATTTCCATGCAAAATAAACGATGTCCTGAAGCCAGAGCAGGGGTGGAAATCCAGGCAGGCACTGGGGGTTGGCAGGAGAGCTGCTGCCCGTGTCTGCCTGCCTGGGCTGGCCAGCGTTTCCCAAACTCCACATTCCCGGCCATCCGGCCCCACTGCAGCAGGAAGGAGCCCTGCCAGCTGGCTTCCAGCAACGAGGGACCATTCTTCCTGCAGCACTGCCCAGGGTTCACATTTCCATGGGTTCTTGTCTCCAGGGATGGGAACCTGGAAGGAGGAGAAGCCGCTTTACCTGCGCGCGGCCGCTCTGCATGCAAAGCACAATGGTGTTTTTCCAGCCTTGCCATTCTGAAGGGGATTTTGCAAGTCCTCTCTCCTTTTTTACACTGAGTGAGGGTTTCTCCCTGGCTGACAGAGCTCAATTTTGGCTCCAAGCATGGCATTTACACTGCTGGGAATAATGTCCAAGAAGGCACGACGGACAGGAAACTTCTAATTGACCACGATGTGATTCATTGGGAGGCTCACACTCTCTGAGTTAAAACAGCATCAATAAAAAAGAGAAATCACTGAAACCCCCAGGCTGTCTGGCAATCAAGTGCCCCAGGAGCCTTGACCTGCTGTTGTGGGATGGCCAGGGCTGTTTGCTGCAGGTGCAGCTGGGCTGGAGCTGCTGCAGCCCCTCACATGCAGCTCAAGCAGGGTCCAGCAATGGCTCTCCAGATGCAGCCGCTGCTCCTTGGGAAGTGGATTTGCACAGGCCAGGAAAAGCAGCCCTTCTGTGGGAGCATGGAGGCAGAAGGAGTAAAGACTGAGGCAGGAAGGAGTGGGGTGAGGAAGGAGCCAATGAGCTTCACGTTTCCTCAAATTAGTCATAGAATCATAGGATTTCCTCAGATTAGTCATAGAATTATAGGATAGTTTGGGTTGGAAGTTTTGGTCCATTCCTTCAAGTAGACCAGGTTGCTCAAAGCCCTGTCCAACCTCACCTTGAACACTTCCAAGGATGGGACATCCATCACATCCATCACTTCTCTGGACAACTTGTTCTGGTATTTTACCAGGCTCATTGTCATTTTTTTCCTTAGTATCTACACTGAATCAATCTTTTTTTTTCAGTTCAAAGCATCACCCATCCTTAGCAGTGCTCAGATCACCCTGGGAGTTCTTCTAACCTGGAGAGAGATGAGTCTGGAGCAGCCCTATGCCAAGAGAGGAGACACAAGTGACCTTTCAGCCAGAGTAAACTTTATTCAGGTTTTATTAGGAAAAAAGCATTATCTGTTCACAAGAGCAGCCTTGTGAGGCTGCACATGCTCTCACTGCCTCAGGCAAACAGAAGTGGAAGGACTTTTTCCTATCTTTTGTGTGTGCAGCCACTATTTAATGTAAATGTACTTACCAGAAATTGAATAACTCCCACACCAGTAATTTCATACCCATCCAACATTTAAATTATGAATGCAATAATCTGCAGCACCACGACTCATAAGGCAAGGCTAGAATTCCCGAGGCAAGAAAAGTCTATTTTTAGAACTTTGCAGTTGAGATTTTTACTAGATGTAGAAATTTGCTCCCTTCTGCTGCCTCAGGGGTTAATTTGCATGCAAACTTTCAGGGTTTTGTTTTTCTGTCGTTCAGGGGGTAAAACCTGAAACCAGCAAAATAAACAAGCTGCTTTCTGGGGAAGGAGTGTGAGAAGAAATCCCCATGCCCGGGTGAGGGATTGCCTAACAGGGTTACTCTGAGGCAGAGAAGTGATGAAATTGGTTGTTCCTCTGAGAGCATCCTCTGGCTGGGCTGTTCCCTGCCTCAGGAGTGGTGTGTGTTCCCCCTGAGCAGGGACTCTGCTGGAATCATTCCATCTTTAGTCCGGGTAGCTGGCAGCAGTTTCACAGAAGATGCTCCTGACTCATATTTGCAAATGTCATTTAAAATCTTGGGTTATTTTCTTCACTATGTTTCTTAAGGGTTTGTTTTTTTTAATCTATTTCAGGGACTCGGTGTCTTACTTGTTGCTTTTCTTCTCTGTGTGGTACCAAGGAGAGACCAAAGCAGTGCAAAACTCTTGTTTCCCTCTGTGGGTGGCAATAGCAGAAAACGAATGAGAAAAAAGGAGCAGATGCACCCCAATAATCAGAAGCTCCTTTCTGCTGGGCCCCACGAGGGATGTGTGTCATGCAGAGAGCATGGAGGCAGCTCTGGTTCAGGCTGTGCAGCTCAGGGTTTCATCACTTTTTGTGTCACATGAAGGCATTTATCAGCAGGGCTTATAATAGCTGGTGGATGAGATGTTGTGCTCCTTCCAAATCAGGACTGTAGAGTAATGTTCTCCATGCCAAGCTCCAGCTGGAATTACAGCCTGGTGAGAAATCCCAGCCCTGGCACTCTCCTTCCTTGACAAATCACCCCAATGCCATTTCTTAATCGAAGGCTGCCAAAATGGGAGCTCTAACACCACCTTGCCTGCCCAAACCCAGCTGAGTGGCTGCTGGGTGGCAAGTTATTTTGTCTCTAAATATCATCTGTAGACCATATACAGAAAAAGATGTTAAATCTCTGTCTTCCAATACCCCATGAAAGGATCTAGCAGAGTAGGTGGACATTAATTTCCTCTCCTCTGCAAAGTAATGCACTGCTTTCCCCGATGTCATCAGGCTTTGGTTGTGCTTGAGGGAAAAAATATTAAAAAAAAAAAAAAAAGAAAAATATTGTGGCAAATGGAGATGCAATTCTTTTTAAACATTGTCTTTTTGAGAGGTAACAGCAACAAAAATTACATGAAGATGAAAGAGAAAAGAGGTTGTACTCAAGGATAACTCAAAAATAATATGGGACAGTTGCTGAGCAACTCTCCAGTGCAAAGTATTGCTATTTTCTGGTCCCTTCCCCCATCTGCACAAGAGAGATGGTGTCTAGTTACTGGTCAAAGAAAAAGTCTGTGTGATTGCCTGGGTACAATTAGATCTAAGGTCTTTGCAAACAGCTCCTATCAATCAGCCTCGAGCCATTGATCTTACATCTAAAGCACTTATTGAGAAATAAATTATGTTTTTTTAATCTAATCCACTATTAAGGATTCCTTTCTTCCTTTTTGAGGCTGGGTAAATAAAATTCTTCCATCAGAACTTGCTTAATAATTATGCTGGACACACAGTGGACCAAATCCTGAGGGTGAAGCAAAGCGAGGACTCAGAAGCTAAAGGCTGATTTCTTTTTCTCTGGTCTTTTCTTTTTTTGTTGGAAGAGCTATTCTTTAACCAGGCATTGCACAGTGCTAAATGCATTCCAATAACCAGGGTATTGTCTGTTATCTGCCTCAAGCTGAGAAGCACATGTGCCACAGGGCCCGAGCACTTTACCTTTCTCCTCCCACAGTGGGTCCGTCCTTGTCCTGCTTTTGTGCAGCTGCTGGCACTTGGTTCCAGATGCAAAAGTGCTTTTTTCCTCCAGGAATGGATTGTCAGTATCCAGCATCAAGATTGCACTGAGACCATCAGATGGAGGGGCAGATGCTGTGACAGCTCCATAGCAGGGCTGGGACACAGCTCAGGTGATACTGCCCCTCACTCAGAGATACTGAGATCTCTGATAACCATGGAAATAAATAATGTCATCTCATTTTATCACAGAAGGGAATAAATTCCTCAGCTCCACCCCAGCCTGCAGAAATGGGGGGGATCACACTTTTCCATCTCCCTGTCCAGCAGGGCAGGATGGAGATGTGACAACATCACATTGTGCTCCCCACTGGGAAGGGTCCCTGTGAGCACCCCGGGAGTGGGGTCAGCCACAGGGTCAGGGCCCACAGAGCCCCTGCTCCACTCCTCTTCCCAGGGGATGGACCTGAGGCAAAACAGATGCTTGACCCACAGCAACATCAGTGTGACAAGGCTTGCCATGCTATTTCCCAGTGTGTTTTGTTTTGTTTTTTTTTAATACCCCTTTGAAAACAGTGCAGCCAGCTCAGCTCTGCCTCTTGGATGCTGGCAGGCTGCCACCCTTTAATTAAGCCTGCTGTTATGTCTAATGCTGGTGGCAGCATTTCAGGGCACCAGCACAGAGGCTGTGGGAGTGGGAGCAGGAGATGAGGTGGCTGCAGAGCTGTGTGGTGACTCGGATGTTCGGGCTAACATGCCAAAGTAAAAGTGTTGATTTTATCCTCCTCACTGGTCAGATCAGCTTGTGAGCACAGATCTAGCCAGGCCACAGAAAAACTCATTTTCCTGCAGGGAGGAGGGCAGCTGAGAGCAGAGAGCATTGGTTTGAAACCTCACCCCTCACTTCATGGCACCAAAGCACTGCCAGAGACTCTCTGAAATCGCCTGGTACCTGGGTGTGTGCACAGAGCCAGCTCAGCAGCTCAGCACTCCTCTCACCTTCAGCCTGTGCACAGGGACCACAGCTGGGAGAATGGACCTGAGCTGAGCTTCCAGCCCAGCTGACAGGAGCAGGGATGGAGACAGGGACAGCTTTAGCATCTCTCCCTGTGCTGGAGGCCAGACTGCAGGTAAAGTCTGGGCAGTTTTCCCTCCTCTTCTGGCTGGTCCACACAGAGCAGCTCAAATTCATGTCAAGTGCATCAGCAAAGTGAGCTGTGGCCAGGTACATTTCACTGCTACACAGCCTCTTTGCTTCAAGTCGTGACTTGATTTCAGTGCATTCTTCAGCCTCAGTCCTCCTCACACAAATCCCAAGAGCACAACTCTGTTCCTTCCTCTCCTCTCCACGCAGCTGCTGTCGTTGTGCAGGATTGGATTTCGATGTCACTGTGCAATGACCATGCACAGGTCAGGATGATGAGGCACAGCCAGGAATGTGCAATCCCAAATCCAGGCTCCTGCAGCTCCCTGTCCCCACAGCCAGCCGTGGATGCTTTGGAAAATCAGCCTCGCATTGCAAAACACGTTGGGATGCAAACTGGGATGTGGGACTCTGCCACCACCAAGTGATCAGTGGAAAGAAGAGAGAACAGCGTGCTCACAGCAGCACTTGTACAACCTCAGACTGGTGCCCAGCACCCTGCAGTTTGTATTCTGCCTCTTGATCTCCAGCAGCTGTGCCCTGCTGCCCCTCCTGATCTCCATCAGGGCAGTTCATCCATCACTCCTCAGCCCCACAAAGCTGAGCTGCTTGCACATAATACCATGGACAGAGCTGTGTTGCAATTAAACACTCTCCCGGTTCTATGCTAATGAGAAGCAGGAACAGAATGCACAATGGCAGATAATCGCAGGTGAACCATTACAGACACAAGCTTCCCTCTTCCTCATCCTTGCACTGTTTTTTCCACTGTTCCACACTTGCTGAGTGCCTCACACAGCGACCAGAGCTCTGAAGATGAGCAGAGCAATAAAAAAGCTCTTTGAAGCACATCCCTGAAGCTCCATGAGCCCTGGTCATCCCTTCATGCCATGTTTCTGCAGCCCTGCTGGCCAGGGTAGTGGGCAGGATGTCCACTTCAGGTGGTCTGAGCTGCTAAAAGTAGTGTCATTAAAAAAACCAACTTAATCATGATAATTGAATTAAAGGAATATTGTGGAATATTTCCTGCTTGTTTCCAAGAGGGCTTGTAACATGCTAAAACTCTTTGAAATCCAACTGCTGTAAATAGCAACTCATGTGCTTTCCCAATCGCTTACCTTTCTTGCTCAATACTGAGTATCTATTTAGGAACTGTTTTTCAAAACACTGTGCACTTTGCACAATTAATTTGGGGAAGTCTGTGGTGTGTCCCAATGCTCAAAAAGTGCTGTGAAAAACTGAGGAGACCACATGTGTAAAGTCAACCTTTAGAAACAGATAAGCACATTTTTATACATGCAATCTCTGTCAGGATTGCTTAGAAATCGTGAATGTTTTAAAACAATGCCATAATATTCTTAAATGCCATGTCACATGAAATATCATTCAGAATCACTTCTCTCTCCTTCCCAACCTGCCTGCAAACAAGTGGGATCTGCACAGCCTGGCTGTGGGTGCTGGGAACAGCATCAGCTGTGAGTGCTGCATTATTAACAACTGGAATTATTAACTCTGTTTCAGAAAGCTGTTCTGTGCCTCTACACAGAGTTGTTTGCAAAATTATTTGGAAAATTCATCCTGCACCTGATCCCTCCCTTTTTTAATGAACCATGTCATGCTGTCAGACAGTGCTGATGGACAGCATAAAGCAAGGAGGAAGGGAAATTGCACCTGAAATGACAGGCAGAGCCTTTCCCACAAAGCACCTCACTCCCAGAGTTAAAGCAGAGCAGAACAAGGGGAGATTAAAAGAGAAATTGCACCGTGGGAGGGAGTGGCAGTGTGGTGGGACCTGTGTCCCTGTGGGGAAGGTGAATATCCCTGTTCCTCACTTACTGCCAAAACCTTTAGCCACCAGGAAGATGCTGATGGTGCCTGGCTCCAGTTTGGTCCCCTCCTCTATTCCCACTTGTCCTGGCTCTGCTTTTCCAGCCACAGCTCCAGTGGCAGCTCCAGGGAGAACCTCTCTGCTCATGGGGCATCGTTGCTTTTTGTCTCCTTCAACATCTGGTTGGAAAGCAGAACTCCCTCTTTGCAGTGACCAGAGATGCCCCTGAGCACCAGGGGAGCTGTATAACCACTGGAACACTCAGCACCCTCACCCCATGCTCAGGTCTGCATCTCATTCCTATTTTTGCTACTCTTCTCTTTTTCCAAGCAAATTACTGAGGAATCCTCCACCTGCCAAGCACCAACACAACTTTCACCAGATAATACTGCCTGCAAAAATTTTGAGGGATTTAAGGGATTTTGTGTGGTTGACTTTGATTTTCAAGCTTCACAGTGTCTTGTAGGCCCTGTAAAAGAAAGGAAAGAGACAGGTGGGAATGATTTGATGCTTCCCCTCCCTGCTAGGGTGATGTGTCTCAGCCTCCACAGGCAGGAGATGTGAGTGAAGCAAAAAGGTAAGAGGAGTTTCTGTGGCCAATGGTTTTGGGATAAGCAGGTACAATTTGTCATGCAGCCTAAAAGGAGATCTGGCTTCTGCATCCCCCAGATTCTTGCTTCTCTACTCTCTGGGCCCACACCATGCAGGAAATTCACTGATTGACCATCATCCTGGAGGTGTTGGATCTGACCAGCGATCCTGCTGTGCTGAGGCAGAGAACAGCCAGAGGGGTGACAGCAAGTACCCTTCAGAAGGATGACCCAGCTCCTGCACATCTTGTTTTCTACAGCTCCTGTTGTTTTCAGTCCGTTAAATTACAGTGTAAGTGATTAATGTTCCTTGTCCCTGACTTCTCCCTCCAGCACGGCTGCACTCTGGTTAGGCAGAGGTCAGGACATGATTATTGGAGAGGGAAGGACTTTCAGTTCTTCTTTTCCCCATTTTTTTTTTGTTCCAGGATGTCTGAACTCAGATCACAGCAGCTGTGATATCCAGAGGCAGCTCTGTAGCATTCAGAGTCCCCCAAGAGAGCTTACCAAGGCAGCTTTCACAAGAAGATCCCTCTCATCATCACAGTCAGGAAGAGGAGAATCCTGTTACTTACAGCCACAGCAAACTCCCTCTCTTCAGGCCAGAAGCCTCAGCAAAGCCCAGGGTGGCTGATGAGATGGATTTATTTGCTAAAACCCTGTTTGCTGCCAGCCAGACCAATAAAGAGACCTGCTGGAGGTCTCAGCTCTCCAGACCCAGGAGGGCTCTGTTTCCTTTGCCCTGTACTATCTTTGCACAAATCTGATACCAAATGATTTTTCTAGAGGTTAAATTAGCTTCAGCAACACGGATTTGGGCTTGGAAGAGGAAGGCAGTAGATAACAGCACAGGCAGAAACATCCTGAGCATCTTTGCAGCTTTTCCTGCAGTGAACTGATGCTTCCTAAATGCTTCATCTTCCTCCTGTCACTGTGTCCCTTTTCACTCCTCTTCCCCATGCCTTTGTAGTTGGATGCCTGGCATACTCTGTTAGTCTCTGCTGCCTTATAATGAACATCAAAAGAATGAAAAGATGATGAATCAGAGATCAGGACCCAGAGCAGTCGTTAATAGAAGGGAATACATTAAGCACACCACGGCTTAATAGGAAATACATTCTCCATCTGCCTTTGTTACACAGATCTAAGGGCAGGCTTGGCATTGTCTCAAGCAGACTGAGATGGGGTTGAGACAAGGTTTTTTATGAGAAAAGCCAGGAGTCAGGGAAAATCCTTGTACAGATGAAGGTCTTTCTAAATTAGAGTGATCTGGAGACTGCAGGGCAGGCTTTGGAAGGCAACGGGCAGGCAGGGGGAGCAGCATCCCTCTGGCAGCAAATTCACAACCGGGGAGCTGAACAGAATCCAGCCCCTTCAGGAATGGAGAAGTGGCCACAGTGGCTGACAGGGTGAGACAGGAAACTTGGCAGAGCTGATGGGGGCTGGAAGGACAGAGGGATGTGTTACCCTCTCCCTAGGAAGGGCATCTTTCTCTGAAGAAAATGTACTTGATAACTGATGCTTAAGGGTTGGACCTCAAACCTTGAGAGGGCTTTTAGAGACACAAACACTTGAAATTCCTGTCTGAAATGGCAGCATCTCCAGGGAGATAACAGAGATGGTGTCTTGGTGAAGGAGGGCTGCCCAAAGGGCCTGGGCAGATGCTGCATCATTTCACAGGAGCCACTGGAGAGGGAGAGAATAACAACAGGCTTCAGCCCCCTCCTAGACACTGCCCAGCACCTGGGGGCACCAGTCTTCATTATCACAGAAGCCAAATGGCCAAATAAACAAGATAAAGTTAGCCAGACTGCTGATTCTCCTAATCTCAGACACAGAGATTTGTTTGCCCTCTACTCTCCAGAGAAATGTGTTTCCCTTTATTCCATGTTTCTTATACAACCACATATGCTTCAGGATGAAGTGTCATACACAAAATACAAGCTTTGGCTTACAGAAAAATCTCTCAAATACAGTGCCTGAAGGACCCTCCAGTTTATAAGACACCTGATGGGAGCCTCTGGGGACAGCTTGTTCTCTCAACTGCCCTGGCATGACCCAGAAAAACTCTTGGTTCAGTTAAGTTGGGCAGAGACGAGAGCAAAGTTGTCTATGTTTGTGTTTGCAAGGGATCTGGCACACCCAGGGCTCCATCATCCTCCCTGAGGCACACAAAGAATTCTCAGATTTGCATCTTTATAAGGGGAAAGAGAATTGGGCCCATGTTGAGCAGCGATAATGAATTAAACTGAATTAAATTTTGATACATATTAGAGATATGTTAGTTACTATATAAAGTAATATACTTAATTAGCCCGGGAAGTCTGTTAAATATTACATAAGGTTACCAATGAGCTCCTGCAGGAAGCGAGTGAGCTGACATTTGTAGGTCTCCTCACATGAGAACCTGGTGGTAGCTCTAGAGACATCCACAGACTCCACAAATGGGCTTAAACTCTCCCCCTCTAATTGCTCAGTGACCCAAAGTTTTATGAAGTCTGATGGAATGCAAAGGAGCCCACTGTGCCACAGCTTGCACCACGGCCCAGAGAAGCCCAGCTCATTTCTCTACAGCTGCTCTGTTTTCCATCTGCCTGGGAACAGAGCTGGCTTTGATTAGAAATGTTTTAGTCCTTCCCAAATCTCTTTTTGTCACTCCTTACCCACACTGCTTGCTGCCATTAAGAGTATTAGAAACAAAAGCCAGCCTTGCCTCTTAAACCAGCCCTTGATGGGATCCATCAGGATGGACCATCCCCAAATTTAATGGATACTTTTTCAACAGAGCTTTAACATTCACTCCTCCATGTGGCAAAATGCTTCCAGTGTGGTTGGTAGCAGCTGCACATGGATTTCACATCCTCATATTCAGACCCTGCTGTCTCTATCAGAAAACATCTATCGTTCTGAACAGCAGCTGCCAACTCAGTCCAAGCTGACAGATGTAGGATGACTTCTGGTTTCACTCCCCACTGTGCTCTGAAATTTTCATTTCAAAATACAATACTGAATTGGCCTTGACAAGAATCAGGTGTGAACTCTGATCAGACAGTTACTTCATTACTAATGGCATTACTCATCCTGCTCTGCGGTGTTTTCCTCCCCCAGAGTCATTAAACTCAGCATTCCCCTGCTCACAAAAGTGCTGTTGGATTGAACAAGTATAGAAATATGACTTTTTGTGGTGACAAGGCGATTTGTAATTTTAAGGAGCTCGTTCCCAAGAAGCCAAAAGAAGTCGTGGCAGTTCAAGACTGTGAACTGTGAAAAGTCTCCCTCTGCTAAAGGATGCATTTTTTAAAGCTTTGAGAGTTTGGATTTGAAGGTTATAGCTGGGAATGGAGACGAAGGAGAGGAAAGAAGGAAGGAGAAGAAAGAAGTGGAAAGGTACAGGGCATGTTTTGAGTGGACACACATTGTGCCTAGATGGGGACAGTTCCTCTCCAGAATTTGTGATCCTTCTCAGGGACACGGTGGCTTTGTGGCCATTTGCAGCTTGCAACACATGTTGCTTTGGGAGTGGAGATGTTAGATCCTCTCACCTTTCTGAAAGCTGACTCACAGGTTATTTCTTAACATTTTCAAGGATTATTCTGGTCATCATCATCTTTGTTTGACATCAGACTCTCTCAATTAATGAATTTTGCAGTATGGTAAGGAAGAGACCTTCTGCCACCAGCAGAAGCTGTTTTGACACCTGGCTGAGCTGGATGAAGCAAATCACCAGGATTTCATCAGCCAGGTTTGAAATGCTGTGCTGGTTTTCAGTCCTGATAGCTCCCCGAGTTTTGCCAGACAAGTTGTTGTTTGGTTTATTTTTCAGAGAAATATATATCAAAGAGTTTCACTGCAAAGGCATCTCCAGCATGAGAAATGCTCCCCTGGCATTTTCTGTGCCCTACTCGTTGGTGCTACAAGTGAAATATTTATACTGAGCGTTTGTGCTGTATCTCAGGGGTCTGGCAAAGGGAAGGAGCTCAAGGGCTCCTTGAAGATTTTGCCCTCAGCCACTCTGGAATCTCTTTCCTCTGCCACACTGCCCTTCTCTTCACCCATGTGTGCTGGTAACTTGTGAAGGGATATCAAAAAAGGGAATTTTCCAAGCAGAATAAACATGTCCCACAATGAAAGGCAGAAGAAAAGGAAATAAAGGGACAGGTTTCATGGTGACAGATACTTGTGTGAATGCCAGAGGACTTTCAACTCTTACCAGTAAAGACATGAACACAAAGAGGTTTTTTAATAATCTCTTTAAGTTTATTTCAGAGACAATCTGGCTTCATGGGACAGAAGTAAGCAATGGAAAAACTACACCTTGTGCATATCCTCCTAGTTGTAGGCTTGTAGAGAGCTACCTGTGGGCAAGATGGTGCAGACAAGAGAAGACTTTTTGACTGTGAGGGCAGTCTGGAGGGCAGCTGGAACAGGTTGTTTGTTATGGAGTCTTCATTCCTGGAGATGTTCAAACCCCAACCAGACAAAGCCCTGGCCAACCTGCTGTGTCTGACCCTGCTGCAGCAGAGGAGTTGGCCTGGAAAATCTCAGCCTGAACCATCCTGTGATCTGCCACCCCCAGCTCCTGCTTCTCAGGCACAACCTCAGAATAAACAGAAATGAGGCTCAGAAGAGCTGGGAGCTGAGCTGCAGCTCTGATCATCTGGGATGGTTCCACTGTACAGATCCACAAGGATTGAGCAGAGATCTCCCTGTCCAGGAGAGGACCCCATGGCCTGATGCAGGGGGATCAGAACACCCTATATGAACCTCAGTGAGCATTTATGAGCATATGGGATATCTGCACATATGTACTGTGTAAGCCAGGTCCAAATGTGAGCTGTCAGACCACCTGCTTGCATGCCTGAGTGTGATTGGCTTTAAATACAGGTTGTGTGATTTCCTTTATTAACAAGATGGCACATTTCCTGAAATACATTAGAAATACACTTGTCCTGTCTGCTGAAGCAAGAGAGGAACATCAGGATCAGGAAACCTGTAATGTGAGCTCTATCACCTCTTATTTATCTAACAATCCTGGCAATTTACTCTGGATAAACAATAACTGTGATTTGTCCACATTGTATTGGATCACTTTATAAATTATCTCAGGTACAAAGTAGGAGCTTTGCTTTCTATCTGGATGGTGAAAATTCTGAATAATGGATGACAGCTAACAAACAGCAAACTGCTCCTAGGGATAGAAGCTGCATGGCACACACTCCATCGTTTGGAATTTGTAATCATTTCAATGAATACTAATGCTTGACTGAGTAGCTGGAGAATACAAATAACACCAGATCACAAACAGCCGCACAGTGAAAGTGGTTCGTGGGTTCATTAAACATCACAGCCGTCAAAAAATTATAAAACTGCTTCTCCATCACACCTGCGGTGATGGGCAAAAAATTCATGTCCTCTCTTCTGCTGCTGCCCAGCTGGGCTGTGGTGAAATCGCGGCCCAGCCAGGTGGGTGGTTAGGTCTGATCACCCCCAAAGCACGAAGCCTCTCCAAGGCGTTTTCCCCTGCCCGGGGCAGCCCTGGCTCGCAGCATCCTCATCTCCGCGAGCCCACAGTGACATCCTCAGTCGGGATGCGGCAGCAGCGGAGCCCGAGCCGTGCCCGGAGCGGCGGGGCTTGGGGACACTCGTGTGTGTCCCCGAGGAAGGGGACGGGCGTGCGGGCGGCTGCAGGCTCCCGGTGAGCGCGGCGGTGACACGGAGCCAGCGCGCTGTCCCCGTGCCTGCGGGACAGGATGGGGCTGGCTCTTGCCGGTGCCACCCTTTGCTGGGTGCCACAAAGGGCGGCCCTGCGGGAGGGCTGAGAAGCGTTCGCGGGGCTCGGCGAGGCTCTGCCGGCTGCAGATGATTCACGGCGATGCCAGAGAGCCCTCCCGGCCCCTCCCGGCAGGAGCAGCAGCCGCTGCCAGGACAGAGGCTGTGCTTGAACAGGAATTCTGTGAGGCTCGAATAGTTCCTGAGGTGAAAATAGCTTTTGGAGCAATCAGAACGTGGCAAACCCCCTGGGCATTAACTACAGGCTTGTTTCACAGTTTTCTTGCTTTGCCTATGTTCTCTCTGTTCCTCACAACTTATTGGAATAGACAGAAGGTCAGGGTCTCCAGCCAGCACCCTTCTCTGTTTTGCAGCTGCTGTTCTGCACATCCCTGTGCTGTTCTCCGAACAGCAGAACCGATCCTGTCCCTGTCACAATACCCGTGAGGATGTTTCCCCACTGCCGCCTGGAGCAGGCACCGTGCACAGGGGTTGTGCAGTGGTTGGCAACTTCATCCTGCACAATCACCAGCTGAAACAAGCCCTCAGACAAAAGTTACTCCTTTTAGCTGTGAAGAGTGAAAAAGCGGTGGAAGAGGGAAGAGGTAATCACCTCCCTGGAGCTGGGGCTGGAGCCACAAGGACCTCTTGGTTTGCAAACCAAGAATTGCCTGCACCACAGCAGCTTAACCTCTTCCTTCTGCTGCCCATGAGGATCAGAGGCAAAATCATTACCCTCTATGTTCCACCTGCCCAGGGAGCCCTCCTGGCTGATTAAAAGGCAAATGAAGTTCTGCCTTCGCTTCTGTTCATTAAGGCACAGACCTCACGGCAGGAGCAATAATGGTGGGCGCTTTGGAGAGGTGCAGGAATGTTTCTGTGCAGAATGCAAGGATGATCTGGGAGAATACAAGGATGCTTCTGAGCTGAGAGGGGAAAGAGAAATGTAGAGATGTTCTCGGGGGTAGCAAGGATACTTTGAGGTAACTCAGTGATGCTCCAGGTTTGAGAAAGGAAGGGAAATGGGAGAAGACTCTTGGAGGGATTCAGGGGCGCTCTGGGGTAATGCAAGGATGCTACCAGGCTGAGAGGGGACTGTGTGGATCCTCATGGATGTTCTGGAGTAGTAGAAAGACGCTCCCGGGCTGAGAGGGTGCGTGGGGATGCGCAGACGCTCAGGGATGCTCTCGCGGCATGCAGAGCGCTTGGGAGGCTTTAGGGATGCTCTGGGGGTTTCGGGGCTGCTCGGGAGGGTGCTGGGGGCCGGGGCGGGAGGCGGGAGCGGGCGGGGCGGGGAGGGGCAGCAGCCCCGCGGCGGCGGCTCGGCGGGAGCGCTGCGGGCCATGGAGAGCGGCGGGGCGCTGAACGGCACCGCCACCGCCACCGGCCGCTTCCCCGCCGCGGGCACGGCAGCGCTGGGAGCGCTCATGGCCCTGCTCATCGCCGTCACCGTGGCGGGCAACGCGCTGGTCATGCTGGCCTTCGTGGCGGACTCCAGCCTGCGCACCCAGAACAACTTCTTCCTCCTCAACCTGGCCATCTCGGATTTCCTCGTAGGTAAAGTGCCGCCCGCGGGGCGCCCGCCGCACCGGCACGGCCCGGCAGCAACTCGGCACCGGCGGGGCGGGCAGAGCTCCCGGGGCTCCGGCTGCCGCTCCCGGGGCTCCGGCTGCCGCCCCCGGGGCTCCGGCTGCCGCCCCCAGGGCTCCGGCTGCTCCCCCCGGGGCTCCGGCTGCTGCCCCCGGGGCTCCGGCTGCCGCCCCCGGGGCTCCGGCTGCCGCTCCCGGGGCTCCGGCTGCCGCTCCCGGGGCTCCGGCTGCTCCCCCCGGGGCTCCGGCTGCTCCCCCCGGGGCTCCGGCTGCCGCCCCCGGGCCGTGCCGCCCCTCCGGTGCCGCTCCTGCCCCCGACACCCTCCCGCAGTCCCCGCTCCCCTCCCGCTGCCCCCCGGCCGCTCCCTCCGTCCGGGAGCGCCGGGGGAAGGAAGGACCCGCCCGGGTCCCTCGGGGCAGAGCCCGAGTCCCACCGGGAACGGACCCCTCCGCTTGCAGGTGCCTTCTGCATCCCCCTGTACGTGCCCTATGTGCTGACGGGGAGATGGATCTTCGGGAGAAGCCTCTGCAAACTCTGGCTGGTGGTTGATTACTTGCTGTGCACCTCTTCGGTCTTCAACATCGTGCTGATTAGCTACGACAGATTCCTCTCGGTGACAAGAGCGGTGAGTCCTGTCATGGCAGCTGGGAGGGACACAACTCTCCTCCTGCTTTATTCTGTGCAATAATTAAAAGTTCTTCGAATCCTCCAGAAATGACGAATCTTTCCGCCTGGAAGGCAATAATCATCCACAAATACATATTTCAGCTGTGGTTTCAGATTAGTATTCCTGGCATAATTAAATCACTTAATGCTCAGTCCCCGTTGTGCAGGTGCTCCCTTCCCAGGTGACAGGATAGTAGTGTACAAGCAAGCCAGCCAGGTAAGCAGACTTTTAACTAACTTGCAAGAGTTTATTATCCCCAGGACAAACAAGGGGATTGCAGTCAGACTCACAGCTTCTCCCTGGCTAGCACAGCAGCAGATTGCACGGCTGTAGCAGGGAATGTGGTGAGGTCTCTGAGTGTGTGGGAGATCAAAATGCTCGGCCTTTTGCAGGAGATAATGAGCAGTTCACAGGCAGATCTGACCCACTGCTGTTCGTTCCCTGACTACAAAAACAACGCGGATTTAGCCCAGGAGTTTGTCAAGTCCCTCTCCTTGACTTGCAGGGAGTAGCTGGGGACAGCTCAGGTAAGTGGTGGCTGCAGACACTGCCAGGCTCCAGCCAAGTCAGTACATTTCCACTTAGCAGACACCATATTTTGGAGCTGTAAAAGGAGAGTTCTAAATCTTCCCTGTAAGAGTGTGATTTATCTAGCAATTGCTCCTGTTGCCTACAGCATATCAATTTGTTGGACTGCTGGGATATCGCCTAGCAACTTTACCAGGAATGCTAATAGTCCATTTGTGAGGAGCCTCAGCCAGCTGGGGTGTGGGACTGTGTGTAAGAAAAGGCTTTCCTCTTGCAGGTCGCCTACAGAGCCCAGCAAGGCAATACCAGGCAAGCAGTGCTGAAGATGATGATGGTGTGGGTGTTGGCATTCCTGCTGTACGGACCTGCCATTATCAGCTGGGAGTACATATCAGGCCAGAGCATCATCCCCATCGGGGAATGCTACGCCGAGTTCTTCTACAACTGGTATTTCCTCATGACAGCCTCCACGCTGGAGTTTTTCACCCCTTTCATCAGCGTGATGTTTTTCAACCTGAGCATTTACCTGAACATACAGAAGCGCACCAAAATGCGCCTGGATGTTTTCCACGAAGTGCACAACCAGTCCTTCACTGAAGAGATGGAAAGGAGCCCAGAAGCAAAGCTTTCTTTGAAATGCTGTAAGTGGGAGCAGAAGGAGTCAGATGAAGCCCTCGACCTCTCTAAGAGCAAAGCTCAAGCAGCAACCTCCACTTCCAGCCTGGATGCCAAAGACCTGCTGGCAACAAGCTCGGAGAGCTCCAGGAAACCCAAGTGTTGCAACAAAAAGAGCTGTAAAAATTCAGCCTCCACTCTGTCCTCAGAGAAACAGGTGAAGATCATGTCCCAGAGCACAACTCAACGCTTCAGGCTCTCTAGAGACAAGAAAGTGGCCAAATCACTGGCAATCATTGTGGGCATTTTTGGGATTTGCTGGGCACCGTACACTCTCCTGATGATCATCCGTGCTGGCTGCCATGGCCAGTGCATCTCTGAGTTCTGGTATGAGACTTCTTTTTGGCTGCTGTGGATCAACTCAGCTGTCAACCCTGTCCTGTACCCTCTCTGCCACTCCACCTTCAGAAGGGCTTTTATTAAACTCCTTTGTCCCAAGAAGCTGAAGATTCAGCCTCACAGTGCCCTTCAGAACTACTGAAAGTGAAGCCAGCCCAGTGTGAGGATGAGAAAAGCCTTGGTTTACTTCTGCTGTGGGACTGGATCTTGTTTCCTTGGAAGAACCCAAGAGCAGTGGTGTGGGGCAGGTGAGGAAGGCAGAAGAGAGCCCACTATTAACTTCTTTTAGTGCATCAATAACAAAATCCCACTGCAAAGAAGGATAAAGGGGTTTATTGACATTAAGCACAGGTGGTGAAATCTGTGTCCACCACTTGCTGGTGCCACAAAAGAGCTCTGCTGCCACCTAGTCAGCCTGAGCAGCACCAGCATTTTGCTCCAATAAACTCAAAACAGAAAAAAAATAGGTAATAAAAATAAATATATATCTTAAATTACTGCTCTAAACTACAGCTTAGCTGTTAGCACACCTGATCTTTATCATAAATGGGAGCATTTTCTCCTCACACCTATTACACATAGATGATGATACAGAAAGAAAAGAACAACCCTCAGAAGGAAAACATCTCATTTATCATTTTTGTCACAGCAGCTGTAGCCATAATCTGGATCCCTGTTTCATGGGGTGCAATAGATGTCCCTTCCACACCCCAAGAAGGGACAGATCTCTGCCCTAAGCAGTTTACAGCCAGGCTCTGAGGCATTGAGCATCTTGGAGCGTGCTGTTGGCATTGCCTGAACCCTCCCTGCTTCAAAACTGCTCTGGTTTCCTCTGGGTGCTGCCACACCCTGCCCAGGGCTCCCAAGGGAGTTCTTCCCTCTGTCCAGAGCCAGGCAGAGGGAGCAGGTCCTGAAAGGCCCCTAGAAAAGGGTTCCTGTGCCTGTGTGAAAGGTGCCAGCACAGTACCAGCTTCTCCACAGGCTCCATCCTGAGTCTGACTCAGGATGTCAGAAAAGGCATTTCAAATCTCTTCTGCAGGACCTTAAAGATAAACTTCTGGCACTGTGTTAGGGAATGACAAGCTCAGAGAGAAACAAATCTTGTGCTGTTTTTTTTGTGCTCCTTTTTTTAATGTTCCTTTCAGACCTCTTAAATTTTTCAAGTTTCAGAACTCTTGCATTCTTTTAAAATACCTCACTTCGTTGGAGATCTGGGGTTGAGCTGGTTCAGTCAACACAAGCATCAATTATTTTACTGTTTAATTTTAAATTTCTTTTAGAGTTGTCAACTAATTACACAGATAGAGACCAGGGCTCTAGCCTTGGTCTCACAGTAAAATCCTGGGTATTATGTCTCTGCTTCCCATCTCATGCTTCATCACAGTTGCCCATTTGTTCTGCAACCTCTTTGGGCACAGAGGCAGTAATACCAAAAAGCAGATTAATTCCACTGCTGGCACTGCTCAGTGATGTAGTAACACAAATAAGTAATTAGTTGCCATGGCAAATGCTCGTATTTAACAGTATTGCACAGGGAAGCTCAAGATCCTAAGTCTTAAAACTACATTTACAAATAGAAACCCAAATGTTGTAAAGTAGTATCCAAAAGCTTATGATGTTGTGATTGCCAATTACATTTTGCTGTTGCAAGCAAACTGCTTTTTGGCTGCTGCTATGAGTAAAAGAAAATGCATCTGACTGTATCTCAGTGATATTTGTCAAGTAGATCAGTATTGTCATCTGAAGTCAGGTTTTAAATGATGTCTTGTCTTGTGTATGTGATATTTCAGATTTGTGATGTGTTCTGTCAGTCTGTTATATATGGGTTAAAATACACCCCTCAAAGTACATGTGCTATGAAATGACAGGATAAATGTAGAACCTGCTCGTACCTTTCCCTGTGTCTGCTCCCCTCTGAAAACTTCAATAAAGTATTTTTATAAGAAGCTTGCTGAATATTTTATGGTGAAAAAGGTGTTGTTATATTATAAAATTGTAAATTGTTGTTAAATTATAAAATCCAGCTGGAAGCAAAACACCTATGGATTTGCCTGAGGAGGCAGATATACATGTCAGAGAAAAACCAGCTCCTGGAACAGCTGAGTTTCTCTTACCTGTGGTGAGCAGGCTCCTGACAGCCCCCTGAGGGTGTGGTGAGTGCACATCACTCAATTCTCTCCAGCTTCTGGTCTTTTCCAGAGCATGTTTCATGCAGCTGGGATCTGCAGAGGTTCCATCAGCAATAACTCTTCCTGGAACTTACAAACCCCACTGGTCTACTTAAAAAAGCCATAATGTGACCAAGGCACCAGTTTCCAGCTGTGGCTCTCTTCAGCTGCTCATCAGGAGAGGTGGAACCACTAGATCATTCATTCTGACAGAAAAACCTGCCTGTTGTGACACCTTCCTCTCCCACAGGGTAGAAAGGGACATATTTCTTTGTGAGCCTTTTGCACAGTATTTTCATGGTCTCTGACTTCCATGTGGGCAGAATTACCTACACTTGGCTGAAAGTAATTTTACTCATTGTTGGATTTTGCTGGGAAGATACTTATATTCCTTCCTGAAATAAGAGCTCTTGCTCTGCCAGATAAAAAGGAAAACTAACTATTTATGCCTGGACATGAGGTCACACCTGAGCCTGGTTTTCATACTGAAAACCTTGGGAACTGCTCTGAAGTTTCAGAGTAGCTGACGATTAATTCAAATATGCTTTAAAAAGTATTTGAATTCTGCTGATTTTCAGAGTTCAGAATATAAATGTCTAGATGTATTTGGAAGAGGCAGGGACTAGGGAGCTTCTAGGCATAATCCAGTATGAATTGTGAAAATGCATAACCACTAGAGAAGGCAGGGCTGCTTGTCAACCAGCCCAGCAAAACACCTGTGTATCATTTATTTACCATACCTGCTAAAAAAACACCTTTTCCTATTGTCTAGGTGTAAGCAAAGCAGGCAGGACCTGCTTTCAACAACCATGAAGGCAGACTTGCTATAATTATAAATATGATTCAAATATTTGGGGAGGCACATGGCCTTCATTTCCACAGCATATCTCCACAGAGATAAGAAACCTGGCTAATTCCAGAGAGAAGCATCCAATTTATGCAGGGAGTGTTGGTAAACAGCATTCACACAGCTGCCAGTCATGCCTGGGAGCTTTTTGGGTAAGTGACTTCCCACAGGAGCAGTGTGGAGGTGATGCCAGTTCCCCTCTCTCCATACCAACCAACACTCCATTAACTCGAGGAAATAAAGGCTGCCCTAATGAGGTCTGTGGTCTTTTCCTACAGCAGCATCTGCATATCAATAAACTATCAAAAACCTTGATTTTTTTTAAGCACAGCTACTTTCTTTCTGTCTCTCTAAATGCTTCCTCCCTAATCACCAGTGATGAGAGATCTCTTTACACAGACAGAGGAACTTTGCTCCCGCAGCCTCTCCTCTGGCCCCTCCTCAATTACCATCTCTTATTTGTTCTCTCCAACCTGCAGTTACAGAAATTGCTCCATTGTTCCACAGACATCATTGGAGCTTCATTAGCTCAACTAGGAGGCTGGAGAAGAAGAGAGAATGCAAGAAGGAGCTTTTGTTGCAAAACACCTGTCTGTGATAATTAATGAGATTTGCTGGGAGGAAAAGGCTTTGAAATTAGCAAGATGTGATTGTATTTTGATTTGAAAGAATGCTAATGGTTTGTAAATGACCGTTCATTTTCATAGCAGAACTAGAATGGAAAGACCAGAGGTTAACATCCTTGCCAGAAAGAACTTTAACAATATGATTTCTATGAGGGAGGATTAATTTTTCACAACCCCAGCTGCTGAGCAGTGACATCAGTACAGACCTGGTCCTAAAACAGACCTCCTGCACTCTACTGAACTTGTTCTGCAAATAGATGAGGCACAATAAGGAGTGTTATATTTCCTTCTGATGTGAGAATTGCAGACAAGAATAAAATGTCTGCGAGCTGCCCTGGATGAGTGCTACAAAAGAGAAAAGCTCTCTCAATTTCTGACACCACAAAGCCAGCCTTTCATGCAAGATTGCACAAATGTTCCTGTGGACAGTAGGGAACTCAAAGCACTTCTCTGTTCCCTCAACCTTTAAGTCTCCTCCTTTCCTCCTTACAACAATTTTCTGTCAATATAGTTGCATTTGCAGGATTAAGGAATTATGGGGCTTTAGAAAAGCCATCAGGAATTCTTCAGGGTGAAAGGTCTTACCTGTAACCCAGTACCACCATTTTATTGAGATTTAAAACTGTCATTGGCATTTACTTCAACAAACCCACCACTGCCCAAGGGAAGAACACTTGTGAACACCTCAGAGGCAAAAATATCCAGCTCTGTTCCTGCACCTCTTGTTGCCAGCTCAGGAATATCAATTTTGTTTGTTTTTTAATGACTTAGAGGTACTAAGCAGGACCTTTGGCTGGGCTGTAAAGGCTTCATGACAAAACCAGAGTTTTTTTATATGCAGACTGGACCCACAACTTAAACAGCTGTTCTTTTAAGCACAAAAATGTGTCTGTGATGTGACACTGACTTTGGAATTATTTTTAACACAATATCCTAGGATTTAGCAGCACAATTAACACTGAAGGAAAACTGATTGCAATGTAAGTTAATAATCTCACTCAAGATCTCTCTGAGAATTCACAAACAGCAAGCTCTCTGCTAGGCAGGCAACAACAGTTCTGGCAATTTTTTTAGCTGTTAACTAACAGCTCACACACAGCTTTAGCCTTTAGAAGCTTTAGAAGTTTCTTGAAGAACAAACAATGATGGGGGTTTCATATAAACCCTTGAACATGAGGCTGCAAGTACACCCTGCAGTGTCCATGAATTGAAGACAGATTCACCAAGCGGAGAAATCACCCTCCATTATAAAAATAATTTATATTTTATACTCTAAAAAGCACAAATTTAATAGACCACTATGGTTAAAGCACTATTTAATATCTCTGATACAGCTTGTATTCAAAATATACAGGGATAAAATAATACATGTAATACTTTCATGAAACCTATGGTCAGTGCTCTGGGAATTAAGCTGTTATCCAAGAGTTTTCATGAAAGGAAGAAGATCTTTTGTTGCTGCCACTAAAGCCTTTAATCAAAATGAAGGTTGCAGAAGACTTTATGGAATTGTACAAGCAGAGGAATGCTGACACACAGCTAATTCCTGAGTAAGGAAAAGACTGAGGTCAAATATGATGACTGTCATTGGAAGAATGCAGCACCAGGGCAATATAAAACCTCAGCAGAGGAGCAAAATGCCCAACACATCCTTCCTGAAGCTCTCACTGGGAAGAGCTCATGCAGACAGAAGCCTGCAGAATATTTCATCTTTATTTCAGACATAAAGAGCTGAAATACCTTAGAAATCCCCCCCTCACAAGTGCCACATGCTCCTGTCCTCTACCATGAAGTGACAACCTGAAAAATGAGATAATCCCTGGGAACACAGGGATTACACTGATTTCCCTTGAAAACACCCAGGTGTTCAACCTTCTTTCACTCACCTCTTGAGAGAAGCTCCAGCAGTATTGAACAAATGACTAAAAGCTGGGGAAATCAGGAATTTAAGGTCATTATGACTGACTCATCTTAATAACCACGTTTTCACCTCAGCAGTTATTTCACTGGGACCCAAGGCTGTGCACCACTTCAGAAAAGTGCCTTCCAGTCACCATTTGTAAATAGGAAGTATTTGTAATCAATATTAAGCACTCCCAACAGTGGCATAACAAGTTATCAAATCAGAATTGTCTCCTTCACAACTGAAGAACACAGAACATAAATTTTATTTGGCCTAAATGCCACTTTTACAACAGACTGAAGAGGTATTTGTGTGCTGAAAGAATCTATCAAATTGCCTTTGAAAAAGCAGATATATTAACTGAAAGACCAGAATGGGCATAGCATTTTCGGAGAAAATCTGAATAAGTTCCTTCTTTATTCAATCAATTTGTGGCCCTCTGCAATTATTTTCTCCATTAATATATGAGCACTCAGGCTTTCCTGGCATTAAAGAGGGCATATAGCGATTTTTTAGCTTGAATATTAATTAAAAGCAAATCTTCTACTCTGCATCCATTCATCAAGTGCCCTGGTTAGCTAAATGTGATATCAGTTTTATTTCAGGCTAAATACATTAGGAAAATAACTTCTTCAGCACTAATTTAATTTAGTCTGAACATACAATTCTAGAAGTGTTCTGTTGATCAGCTTCTTTTTGATAAGCCACTTCAAACCATTGAATAACAATTACAAAAATCACTATCTTTAGAACGTTTAATTAGTGATAATTACATCAATTAGTAGCACCAGTTAGTAAATTGTCCATGTTTCACATAGCAATTGTTGGTACCCATCTACAGAATAAGTTTTATCTACTGTGAAGGAATCTCTGAATGTCTTAAAAAATACATAGGAGATGTGTGAGTGATGTCTCCTAAAGCTCCTAAACACTGCCATGGACTGCAGTTCCATGAAGAGGTTAAAGTGGATACTGGAGCATTATTTCCCAAATTCCAGGTCACCTGTCTTGCCACACAGTATCTGTGTGACTCTGCAAGTTTCTAGGGTCCCAATCCAGACAGATATTTTAATTCAAAATGTTTGAAATTCAGTGGGCTTTTCCAAGCCTGGCTAAGTTTGGACCTCAGCCTCCCATGATTCAGTTTCTACCAGCAGAAGAGTAAAAAAAATCACTCAGAAACAAAGTACTGTAATTGAAAAAAAAAATAAAAATATTTAAACCCATGAAATTTTCATCCATCAAAACCATTTTCCTAATGGCCATAAATTAGTTAATGAAGCTGGAAAATTTTGGTTGATTTAGAAACAGAGATGTGCTAGCTTGCCAAAATAAAATACATTTTTTTGGTCTATAGATACAAGGGGCACAAGTGCAGCTCATGTGGCACCCAAGCCATCACATGGTGGGGCAAACTTCAAACCCACAGCTCCTGGCTCTGGAGTTATTTAATGTTATCAGATTTTGGTTTTCTTAGACAAAGCTCAGCATCCCAGTAATTGTCTGTTTGCACCATTGCTTTAAACTTCCATTACATGTCTGCTGTGGGGGTGGACAAGTGAAGAGAAGAAACATTTTCTAAAGCCATGTAGTAAGAAAATATTGATTTAAAAGAGTGACATTTTACCAGGTTACTTTTTAAATGTGATAAATGTGTTTCTTGTCTGGACAAAGTACTCTAGCTGCCCAAACTCATCTTTCTGATTTATAAGGGAGGAAAACAACAGGAAATGAGGAACCACAAACCAGTATGATTTCATGAATAAGATAATCAAAATAGGGATACTTCATCCGTAATATCACAGATGTCTTCTTGACAACCAGTGTTTTAGCAATTCCATTGCCTCATGCAAATATTTTTCATCATAAGCATTTTCCACTTTTAGTGGAAGATTAATTTATCTGGATTTAGAGAGGGAATAGGAGCTTCTGTCAATGGCTGATTAGTGTGGGTACAAAGGAAGCACTGGGTGGGGATTCACAAGTCTGTGGGAAACGATGTTCCAGTCTCAAAGGTAATTAAGCACCAAGAACCCAAATGCCAAGATTCAAATGAGAAATCTTTAATCCATGACAAAGCTTTTCCATATGCAAAAATTGATCCCAAACCATCAGATGCTTTCTGAAATATTGACTGTTACCAGCACATTGCCTATTGATTTCTCCAGTTACAAAGACAAAAAAAGGCCCCATGTAGGATTTGAATAACAAAAGATAATTTGTTCAGCAGTTCATTTTCAGATTTTCAATCAGTTTTAGTAAGTCTGGATCTAAAGTGCATTTCTAAACATGCATTTTAAAAGGTGGTTGTGTCTGTATAAAACATTTTCAGCGTATGTGAATAAGCACAAGGCTCTTCATGTTTTGTGTCTTGTACTCACTCATCATGACATAAAATAACAGCATTTGAGTGCTGCAGTGCTACAGTCAGGTTAAAAGCCCAACAGACTGAACCCAGGTCACCACTGCATTATGCCACTCACTCCAATTAAATGAATTGAATGTCACCAGAATAAATGGATTGTAACAAAGTAACCAACCACAACCCTCTTATTGAACTGGAATATGCAGACACGAGTGAGTTATTAAACCATAATTATATGGATTTGTAGTATGGTTGGTCTTCTCACTCATCAGTCAGGATATGTGTATAAAATACACAAATACACACCCTCACCTGGCATAACAATATAGCAACATGCAAAGAAGAGAGCTGAGCAAGAACACGGCTTTAGGAACTTGGTGCTGTCACCTCAGAGCAGGTGGCTGAAGTGCTAAGAACAAAGAACCAACTCCAGGATCAATGGCACACTCCTGGGAGGTGTCAGGAAACCTGCTGTGCTTTCTGCACACCAGTAAACAACACTGCTCTTCCTGCAAGAACTGAAGGTACCTGAGCACTAAAGGGAGGGTGAAAGCTCCTCAGAGTACTGAGGCTTTTGAAACAGCCTTTGGCACTCTCAACACAGCCAGAGAGCGTGCAAAGCATCTCTGGGTATTAAATAATCTGCTAAGAAACTGCACCAGCTTCGGTGTTCAGGCAACCTTCCCCTGGTTTTATTAAAAGTGGATGAAAAGCATGTAGCAATAGCAGAAAAAACAGCAGTGAAGCCTAAAAATGCCACACAAATCCAAACAGAAGAACTGAACTGAATATTAAATTTCTATTTAATTCAACTCAGTAAATCCCAGGGATGAAGCAAAACATTAGAGAGACTTTAGGATTTAATACTAGTTTTGCTTTTTGCCTCATCCTATTCTTACCAGCATCACTGCTTATAATGCACAGATTACTTCCCACACCTGATCACAAACAGATAAACTCAGAATGAGAATTTAGGAGTGGGAATCACTTGGTTTGCCATAATTTATTAATCAGTTCAGGCTTTCAAGTTGACCTGTACTTTTTCAGAGTTAAAACCCTGCTTTTAAGGATGTTCCATGCAGAAGCATTAGACTACCAGGGATAAAATCAAAAATGTGAAGTGAAAGAAGCAGAGACAATAATCACCTTCACTGTGGTTAGAGATTACAGCTGAGTGTTTTTTCATATCCACTCAACAATTTCCTCTATTTCTGACAATGTTTGTGTCTCAGCACCCCACAAGCCTGTTCAGGTGTCTTATCAAAAAATTTAATAATATGCTTTGATGAATTTTGACTTTCCATTATGAAGATAATAATCTTTTACAGAAAATATAACCACAGTATACAGAAGCAGCTCTTTTTTCAGTATGAGGAGGGGGCAAAGATCACGGTTCTAAATTAAGATTCCTGAATTCCTGAAGCTTAAGAACACAGTCCATAAAGTGACATAGTTAAAAAAAGAGGGGGAACACACACACATAAAGAACTGTTTCTTTTATTTGATGTATCTAAGCCTAGGATTTCTCAGAACACTGCCTGAGATTCCTAAATGGGAGAACTCAGATGTGAGTCTCAAACAGCTGGTTCCTGGTCAGTTTATTCAGCTACTTAGCGCCTGCCAGCATTTAAATATAGTAAATTATTTATATTAATGAGGATGTCATTTCAGTCATTAATTGCAGGTCTTTCATGCTCCTCCTCTCTAAAATTACTGAGCTGTGCCTCCTCTGAGGAAAAAAACCCACACCAAAGCACAACAGGAGAAAAGTTTTAAGACACAACTGAAATTTGCCATCATATAAAAACAGATAAACACTGGAGCACCTGATTTTATTTCAGAACTTTTGATTAGTGAAAATTGAGAAAGCCACTTCACTATACTTCATAAAATAAGCCAACATCTCCTGCAGATTCTGAATTTCAGTCATTTCTACTAGAGAGCATTCTCTTCATTCCACAGTATGCCAAACAAGAGCCAGGTTTCCAGTTCAACACCCACCATGATTACAATTTTCAAGCTTTGTTGTAAAACTTCAGAGACACCTCAAAGGTGAACAAATAAATAAAACAATCTTTCCAAAGCAGCAGTCCAGAATCAATCTCCATGATGTGACCTTCCATTTTAACAAAGAAAACAACCACAAGAAGCCCAGATCACAGAGATGCAGTCAAATCAAGCTGCTACTTTAACTTTGTTCTCCTTTCCAGCACAGTTCACAGCAGTTGTGGCTTCTACCACTTGACTGGGCTTTGTCCTTGTGCCTGTTCTGTCCTCACATAAGTGTCATACAGTTCTCTCAGATGCAACAGCAGCTCCTCCAAGTTGTCTCCTGTCAGCGCAGACAACGCGATGACCCTGTCAGCAACCTGCTCCCTAAGGAGTGGCAGATTGATCCTGGACTGAGCAAGGTCAATCTTATTCCCAACCACAACACAAGGCCTCTCAGACAAGCCTTTTTCATATGCTTCCAGTTCATTTTTCAAGTCTTGCAGCTGGATCCACGGCTGAGGCACGGAGAGATCCACCACGTACAAGAGGAAGCGGCAGCGCTCAATGTGCTTTAGGAAAGCCATCCCCAGCCCACGGTTCTGATGAGCACCTTTGATCAGGCCAGGAATGTCAGCAACTGTAAGAGAAATTTCACAGAGAATCCAGCAGATCCAATAAAAACCCCCCAAAAAATTCCCCAGTCTTTTACTGGTCAGTGTCAGTACTTTTAGAATTATGCCTCGGTGCTTCAATACTGAAGCACAACTCACACTAAGTTTACTGCTGTTATCTTTTAAAACACCTAAATTTAGATGACTCCAGTGCAGACAGGATACAGACTGACAGTTTGGCACTAAGGGTACCCACAAGTAAAGGTGAAAAGGGCCTTCAGCAGAGTTTTGGTTGAAGTTCTTGAGAACTAGCAGGAAGTCTACGGAACTGAACCTATCTCTGCAGCATTTTAAAGCATTTAAAAAGGTGACACAAATTACTATCAAGGTACAACAAACTTCAAATTCTTACCTGCCACTTGTTCATAGTCTTGATAGTGGACAATGCCAACATGAGGGTTTAGGGTTGTGAATGGATAGGCAGCCACAGCTGGCTTTGCCCGGGAGATGGCTCTCAAAAGTGAGGATTTGCCAGCATTGGGAAAGCCCACCTGGAATACAAGCACTCAAATTTCTCAATCTTTCAACAAATCTGCAAAATTCTGCTAGACCAGACAGTTATCCTGCAATTCTGCAAGAACATTTTGCATCAAAGCATAACTTTCACAGCTTTGCCAGCTGGTGTTAGAATATTGCCATGCCCGAAACCAAAAATAGCTTAAGCTCAAAGTTGACTCAGCATTTTTCACTTCAGAGGATGATAAACCTGGCTCTAACAAGGTCAAATGTAGTATCTGTAAACAGAAAAATGCAAGGATGAAACAGATGATTTGAACTTTATAATTTAGGGAAAAAAAAAAACCCAAAACAAGAAAACAAACCAATTTAAAAGAATTCCTAAAAGAATTCCTAAAAGAATTCTCTAAACTGTACTGTTCTCTGCAGAACCAGCAGACAAAGCTGCTGTACATCATCAGCAATCACTGATGGATCTTGTTTCTCTATGTATAGTATGGATTTTAGCAGAAGTAGGACAACACCAAGCAGCATGAGAGTGACAGCTCTGTGAATGACTTTGGACACCCCTCTACCAAGTAACAGCAATAAGGCAGCGAGCTGCAGCTCCAAACAAGCAAGCCAAGGGCTAAGACGTTATCACACATTATTTCTTCAGTCAGTCAAGTGTCATCCTACCACCAAATGGAAGCTGCACCCACAGAAACTCACCAATCCTGCATGAGCTGCTGTCTTGAGCTCCAGATGAAGGACCCTCTCCTGACCTGGCTCTCCTGGAGTAAATAATGTCGGAGCGCGGTTTTCATTGGAGAGAAAGAAGCGATTCCCTTTGCCTCCAGCTCCTCCGTAAGCTGCAATGTACTCTTCTCCATGCTGAGTGAGGTCAGCCACAACTTTGCCATCCTCCTTCACCAAAGTACCTACAGGGACCTCCAAGTGAAGAGAAACAAGCATTACACTGAAGCTCAAAGCCTGCAGCAGATCCTCCACCAGCCAATTTCAGATTTGCTAAAAATAATTCCTGCATATTCTCAAGGTAAGGAACCCAAAACGATAATTGTATTTCATGAAACTCACTTTTTGAACTCAAACAGCACTGTCAGATATTTACCCTTCATTACACATGAGATTTGCTCACAATAAGGTCCTCCATCTTGAAAATCAGGCATGTATCAAGCAGGCAGGCAACACCCACTGACTTACTTTAACATACATGTGTGCACCATTAGCTCCATAACAGTTTTTGCTTCCTCCTCTCTCTCCGTTAAAACCATGATAGAAGGGGAACACTGAAGAAAGTGATTTCATTTGCTGGTCAGCTGTAAAGCAAAAGACACACAGTTTGAACACATTGCTTTAGTAAAACAGGCACAGAAAAGCCATCTCTTGACTGTTCTCTCCCTTCCTGAATATTGTATGAGTGCACATCCTATTTACTGTCTCAACAATAACGTATCAGGGAAGACCAACATTAATCTAAGTCACAATGAAGTTTAACTGTCTGTACTTAGCTGCTTAGGTTTATTAATGTAGCCATTCCAAACCAAAATTAATTTGCTAGATTAGATTTTACAGCAGGTTGGTGGTAGAAGCAGCTTTATTCATCTTAAGAGGAAAATTTAATCAGATCCCAGCCTCAATAAAACACAGTCAGGCACCAGCACTGAAGTATCTGCAAAATACCTCGCTTTTCAAAATTCTTTCCAAGGCTGTCAGTGTCATTTATGTCCTCCTTACCACAGCTCAGGACAAAACTTCAAAAGCAAATATATCTTATACAGAAATAACCACCTACATCTTTTTGCCCTTTACCATTTCTTACCATCCATATAGGGCTGTTTTTTTCTGGGGCGGGGTGTTAAGCAATAAGACAAATTAACAAAACAGAAACACAGAACAGATTAAGTGAGGCTTACCTTTAAAAATTACATGACCCCCATCACCTCCATTTCCACCATCAGGACCTCCAAATACTTTTCTGGGCTCACTGTAGAAGGAATGGCCCCCTCCTCCTCCTTGTCCTCCAACCACGCGCACTTTCCGCTGATCCACGAAATAACGTGTCTGCAACGAGGGTGGGGGTTCTTCCCTTTAAGTACAATTTATCAGACTCATCTTCCAAAAAGTTTCAGTTAATAGACAGACCTGCTGTTTTTAGCCATGATGAGTTCCATTCAACTCAAGTAAAAAAAATAAATCAGAACTCTGAATCAGAATTCTGCTGCCATTCACAGACCAACTAGATGCAGTGTACTGAGTGTAATAATAAAGAAAAATAGATCTCATCTTTCAAGTGTTTTTAAGAAAGTTTTTAAAAGCAAATACCTAACTTTATCTATGTCCAGAAAAGGGGCTGAAATTCCCAATGGAAAATATTAGAGAAGTACATTCATTGACAGGTGGAATTGCTTACACAGAGGGATGAAAAGAGAAAGCATGACCATGATCACAGTAACTTTCAAATTCTGTCATTTACTAAGGGACTTCATAATGAGAATGGGCTTTAAGGGTCACTTTAGATAAACAGCATAAACAGTACGTGAGGGAGAAAAGGTCTTATTAGTGTTATGATACCGAAGATAAGCAACTGAAAAAAAACAAACCCTCTCAACTGAACTTTTCATAATCAAACTTATACTACTACTAAAAAGCCTCTTTTAGAAAGTATCTGGCACCACCACACGGCGAGACAGTAAACTATGGCTTTCAATGGGAAGTGATTTATGGATCATTAGAAAATAAGATTTTCCAGAGACGTGTACATATAAAAAATAAGATGAAGAATAACTTCTAGGACTCTGAAGCTTCCCTGACATAAAGTGATGCTTGTTTGGCAGATGCCTACACCGTAAGACTAAAAAACCAGTGATAAACAAAACAGTATTTTAGATTTAAAGCTAAAATTTCATTTTCGAGCTTTAGCTTTAAAAAGACTTTTTGCTTTCAAGATTTATGGATGCCTCCAGCCCAAATAGGCCAAAGAGAAAGGGACCGCTACTACGATCACGGTGAACACCGAGAATATCGCGGGGTAGACTCATTTCCTCACTATTCTGGAAGTCAGTTGTATTTTAGCCAGTATTTCCTCACTCCAGAAGCGCCAGCGGCAGGAGCTGTGTCTGAGACACCCCGAACTCGCACGGAGCCCAGCACTTACCAGCTGCCGCTCCGAAATGGCTCTTTTTTGCCTCAGCCGCCTGTCCTTGGCGCACCGGGCGCAGGTCGTGGAGAAAGCCGGCGGGCTGAGCAGGAGCAGGACCGGCTTCCAGGGCCTGCAGCTGCGAGTCTCAGCGAGCCTCAGCGAGCGGCCCAGCACGGCCCCACACAGCACCGCCATGAGGGGACGGCCACGGCCCCGCCTCGGCCTCCCGGGCGCAGCTGCTGCGGCGAAGCCACGCCCTCCGGGCCCGCCTCAGCCCCGCCTCAGCCCCGCCCATCCCCGCCTCAGCCCCGCCCATCCTCGCCTCAGCCCCGCCCATCCCCGCCTCAGCCCCGCCCATCCTCGCCTCAGCTCGGGCCCGAGTGTGCCGGGAAGGTGTGAGGGCTGAAGCAGCCCGCGAGCCACAGAATCCGAAATAGCTTGGGTTGGAAGGGACCTTAAAGATCATCTCCTTCCACTCCACCCCTTCCACCCTCCCAGGCTGCACCAAGCCCCGTCCAGCCTGAGCATTTCCAGGGGTCGAGCAGCCACAGCTTCTCTGGGCAACCTGTGCCAGGGCCTCCCAACCCTCACAGTACCGAGCATCCTCCTAATGCCCCATCTAACCCTGCCCTCTGCCCGTTTGAAGCCATTCCTCCTTGTCTTGTCACACCAGGCCTTTGTAAATAGTCTCCCGTCTTTCTTACAGCTCCCTTCAGGCACTGAAAGGCTACAATTAAGGCACCCCGAAGCTCCCCTAACAAGGCTGAGCAAACCCCATTCTCTCAGCCTTATATATATATATATATATATATATATAAGGCACGTCCAGCTCGCACCCACCAGCACCCCAAGGAAAGGGTAACCTGAGCTACCCATTCCATCTGCCGCAAGAAAAGTACCACCAAATCCACTTTCAGATAATATTTAAACTAAACAGTTTTCAAGCATTCTGTATTACAAAACAGAAAATGATACAATTCATGGAAGAAGTCAAAATGCTGGCATCACTTTGTTTCCACATTAATACATAAAAATGGACGACACATTAAATAAATGTTTTGTTATTAACAATTAGAAATATTAACACCAAAAATCATGTATAAATTAGGAAATAAATGTACAAACTATTTCCAAAGTGCTCTTTCAAATACATTATATACACAACATTCACGAAGTTCTTAATGTAAGACATTTCAGATTGATGTAATGTTGCTGTTTCAGTTTAAGTGTTGTTCATATTCTCTCAAAAGCATTTCAGCACTTTCAAAAACCACATAAAAGGCATATTCCCAAACTGGCAAAGAGCAATATTGCATTCTTCTGGCTACCTGTAATAGTAATTATTATAAAGAAAACAATCTTACTTCCTTTCTGTTCCTTGCTATTTGAGAGTACTTATTTGTATGAAAACACCAGCAGGAAAGATGAGAAAAATGAGAACTGACTAAAAAAATGTCTTCAATTTTATCAGTAGTTGAAATTATTAACATACAAAGGACAGTGCTTGGATAGCATTTGATAGTAAACTCTCTAGTTGTCCAGTTAAAGATGTTCTTCTAAAGGAAAAAAAAGTAACGAATTGAGAGATGTTTTGTTTCCCTTGTGGTCTCCATTTTTCAAAATATAAAGTACTCAAAATCCCTTAAATAACATCATTCAGACAAAGAAAAGGAGAAAATCCTACAGAGTGTATTTACTTTAGATTGTAAATTTGCAGTAAATCTCATATCAAAAAATGCTTGTGGGGTACAGCCACCCCAGCTTCTTGCTTCAGAGAAATTTGGTCACAGTATTTTGTTCAACACTTATATAAGCACTTTAAAAGTGCCTTTTTTTTTTCAAACCCCCCCCCCCCCCCAAAAAAAGACTTTATAAGAACATATAAAACTGAATAGAAGTGACTTACATTGTTCATACTGATTTTTACATACCACTAGGTTTTCTCTCTAAATTCTCCCTCTATAGGTATTCTCTCACTGGTTGACCCCATTAATAACTCCCCTCTCTATATGCATAATAGTGTCTCACTATTAAAGCTGAATTTAATTGCTTGTATGCAATAAAGATGCATTTTTTTCTTTTACCTCTGAACTATTTTTCTGTCAAGCTACGATAGGAAAATAAAAGTGATCACGAGCTGTAAGAACAACAGACCAACAAATTTGACAATATTCATGGTTATAATGCTTGCTGGGGAATCTGAGCAAGGGCAGCGCAAGAATCAGAATAAAGAAGGATGCCAGCCACCTGCTTGCAAAATTTGGCACAAAAAATGTATATGCATGTTATAAAATTTGGAGTAGGATATTCAAGATGGGACTTCTGCCAGATGTTTTTCTCAGCTAAGCATGATATGAAGCAATATTGACATCGAACAGGCTGACACTGCAGGTCTCAGAGCTCCCTTCTGGTTTTCTTTCCACGACAGAAATACCTTTGTTTATATGGACATATAAAAGGTGCCTCTATTTATTAATATTTCATAGGTTTGGATCCTCTTTCTGTAGCTTTCACAACACAAATGAGGACTTATGCTGATTACTGAATTATAGGATTTGGGTAGGGTAGGTATTACAGACGTTGCAGTTATTTTTTTGTCATATAACATAGAACAGTCTTTTTATAAGGAATGTCTCCATCCCCTTGTTCTGTAGAAATAAACTGAAGAACCATGAAGTTTGGAGGCTGGCAGGTAATCTTCAATGCATCCAGTAAAGAAAAGACAACTTACCACAGGGAACTTCCCTGGACTGAGATGTGACTGATGGGCTTTGCATTGAGCCAGACTGCAGAACAACCTGGCTGTTTTCCAGAACGGGGCACAACTGTGATCTAATGATCCTAAAGCTATTCAGAAACATCAAGAATGGGACAAGAGGGGGTAAATGGAAAACTTCTGCGTTGTATCAACATACAGTACTATACACAGCACCAAATATCAAACCATTAAAGCATTGTCTTGTTACCAGTAGTGCACTGCTTCATATCCAGCATGAAATGAACACTGTTCACATACAGACGCTGCTTTGTGCTAAGGGGTAACCAACATATTACAATTAATCAAAACTGCCTGTACATCCAGTTCAAAAGATTGAGATACTATTGAAAGGAATCTGACACAGCACTGTATTCTTTTATTGCTGGTAATTTCCATATTGTCCCTGTTAAAAAAAGAGAAAGAAATAGAAATGTTGAAGGACAATATATTGGAGGCTTACTGCGAGTTAGGCAATTTCTTTTGGTCTGTGAATTTTACAAGACCTACTGAAATATCACGCATATACCTGCACCAAATTATCAGACAGATTTACAGACAGAGCTAACAGCCAGATCTGCTCTTTCAGAGCAGAGATTTAGACAATTTACCTGCTCATAGCCATAAGGCCTCTGTTGCTGAGCGGATGGGCCTGTCTGGGAAGCTCTGTAACTTCCATATTGCTGCCCCTGTCCCTGTTGGTAGCTGGAATACTGTGAAGAGGCTCCTTGTGCAGGACCTGAGAGGACAGTAAAATCCATTACCAGGCAGTAAAATCCATTACAGGCTTGATTTGCTGTGGGAGTTCATAGAGTTAACACAATCTAGAACATGATGCTAACGAAGTAAGCTCTGTGAGTAAGAACTGTGGGTAAATTCTGCCCAGACCTCCCCTCTAGGTTTACACTGGAGGTGTTAATACCAATAATGATGTAGTTGCAGCAGTGTAGTTGCTTCAGGTTTTAAACTTAACTCAAAAAATGTCATAATACTTCTAAGTGAAGCCTCTCTGAAATCTGTATTGGCACAGATCAGTTATGACCTCTATGCAGACTACCTGGCCTTTATTTTAGTAACAACTTCCCATTTAAATTCCTATCTAACCTTGCTGTGCCACCATAAGCAACAGAGGAGTGATTCTCTGGAGTACTGATGTTCTTTTTCATGTCAGTTCAGAAGAACTAGGTGTGTAGGAGGCCTGGGAACCCAGGCAGTGACCTCCTGATGATGTTCAGCACAAAGTCAACATGAAGAGAATGTGTATTTTCTAACTTCTACCAAAGAGAGGGATTCAGGATGGAACGCAGTGCTATACTAATGTATGTTACTGCCCAGAATCCCTATACTAGATCTTTGGGTAATTTTGGTACATTGTTAATCCAGAGTTAATCAAGGAAATAGTTTACAGCCTATTTTATCTTAGGACTAGAGGTATCAGGGTGAAACACTGCAAACACTTGAGCAGCCACTGAGAGTTTTCTTACCATATCCTTGTTGCTGTCCTGGGTAACTCTGTTGATTTGGGTATTGCTGCTGGGAATATGTTTGCTGTTGTGCAGCTCCCTGTTGGTATCCTGCCTGCTGTTGGCTGTACTGAGAATTTCCTGGAGAGGGAAATATTGGAATGGTTTGGTCATAGATGAGGCAGGTATTTCACTGTACACGTGGATCATAAAGAAAACAAAGGCGGAAGGAGCCTTGGTCTGAAACTCATACACAAATACTTTTCTTAGAAACACATTATTGGATTTTGCCAAGCAAGATGTTTATTTCTCCAGTGAATTTTACTTCCTTTGAATAGAAGAGTTGCTTATTTATATACATCCATAAACAAACAAAAAACCTTCTCCCCAAAGGATTTTTTTTTAACCTGAAGGGCTTCAGAAGAAAAAGTCTCAAAGATAAGTCTGCCAGGGTAAATAACTGCTTTCTCAAGAAGCCCTCTCATTGTATTTTCTTCTAGATAATGATGTTTATTCATATATCCCAGAAAGACCACTTATCTAGTTGCTGCTGGTATTTTTTTTCAAATACCTATGATGGAAATTCCATTTGCTGTATCCTGAAATAATAAAATTAACAGAGGCTCTATAGATGACATTGCTTCTCCTAAATGCCACCTTGCTGCATCATAATCCAGTCAATATTTCCAGTTAATTTAGAGTTCATCTACCTTAATAATATGTTGAATTTACAGTTAAGATTTTGCTGCATTTTCCTACCTCCTTCATAATAGTGTTGTGTAGAGTCGTCAAACGACCGGTCGTAGCTCTGTTCAGTATAGGATGACTGCTGATAGGCATAATCACCATGTCCTGCAAGGAATCACAGAGATCTGTCAGATACATTCTTAATGGGACCATAGACATAGTGTTGAATAGATATTGAATATATATTATGAAGCTGCTTATGCACCAAGATGAGGCTAAGAGCAAATATAGACCCCTTAGGGAGAACATCAAACACAGGGCAAGGAAAGTCACACCAATGGATAAAATTCTTGTGTTTACTAATCCAAACTGGGCTTTGGGCACTTTTTGGAGCAGTTTATATAGCAGGGTGCACTGATGTGCACCCATCCCCTGGGATTCTCATTTTCCAGCATTTAAATTGGAAATGAAGCATGAAGGTTTGTCCTTGGATGTGGCAGTGGTGGTGCTCTGCACTTTATCAGTATCACAGTGAGCCCAGCTCAGAGGAATTACCATCTGGATAGTATTGCTGATTCATAGGTTCTGAGGAGCCTTGGCCATGACTGTACTGCTCACTGTAATATTCTTCCTGACCCATGTACTGCTGCGAGGAACCTGCAAGGCACAAGACAAGGCAAACTGAGCCTGTGGACTCCCAAGGGATGGGTTTCTCTCATCCAATATTTTTTTTTTAAGAAAACAAGGTTCATGTCTGGATAAACAAACAATTGAGAGTGGTTATAAAGATGTTTTGCTCACTAGAAAAATGAAAATAAATTTGCATTCTCAGAAAAAAATGGTTGAAATTGAAATCAGACAATAGTCAGTAACACATCCTAGAATCACTTCTGTAGCAACACCAATTTCATCTACTAATCTGAGCACAGGAATGGATTCCATGCTCAAGAGATTGTCAGAATTAAATATATTTTCATTAAATACATTTTCATTAATACATTAATTTGTTTTTTAGTAAAATTCAGTTTATTTTAGAATCAGTCTAGCAGCTTTATTACCTCTTAGAACTGTATGCAGAGAGGTCTTAGAGCATGTTAGTTATCCTCTGGTGTTTTCCATTCCTTGGCCTAATTTTTGATTCTAATTGCTGGCAAATTGTATCTTCTTTCCATAAATGTGCTCCTTGCTAACTATGCCATGTTAGAGCTGATCCAACACCATGGGAAAGAATTTATTAGATTCCCAGTGGCTTGAACGAGCTGTATATCAAATTGCTCATCTTTTCTGTAGAGATTTATGATCCCTTTTAGACAGAATTATTGTTCTAAACACCTGAAATAGTTAAATATCTTGAAAACAGATTCAGGATCATCTCATTGTCACGATACTTGCACCATTCAGGACTTCCTGTGCTCCTGCCTGGGATTCTCTATTTGTAAATGTGACTTGGAAATTTTGGTGACTTATGTACCCCCCAGGACAGACTGAGTATCATCCATCTAATGAGAGTTCTATCAATAATCTGATAGCAGTTTTACCTTGCTGTGAAGCTCTGTAAGGGCCCATGGGTCGCTGCCCCATCATGCTGTTGCCTTGGTTGCTCTGGCTCATCATGGCAATGGAGGATTGTCCCTGGTAGTGCTGGCTCCCTCCTTGTGCAGAGTTGTAATGTGACGTTGCTGCTTGCTGGTGCATCATGGAGACTACAATGGACATGGAAAAGATTGTTTTCCAAAGATGGGGAAGTTCTCTGCTACTCTCTTTGGAAGCAAGTTAAAACCTTCAGCTAACATGCATCCTGATAATTCTGTGAATTTTCCACAGGGGGAGATGTTTTCCTACTGGATTTATTTACTCTTCTGCACTGGAATCCAGAAAGGATCTTATTACATGGTCAGTTCTTGCCATTTGCTTCAGCAGATATTTAAAAATACACCCAGCCTTGATTATTATTAGCTTATTTAAAAGAATGTAAACCTTATTGCAGTAGGGTTAAAGAAAGAAACAATAAATTATGTTTGTTCCTGTCTACCTCCTGACTATTTCATTGCTGCATTTCTCTGCTAATATACTCTTTCTTCTGCTTCCATCTTCTCATACACCTGATCATTACAGAATTTAAGTAAACTGATATTCTAGGATTTATTTGATTCCTAAATTTCATGCTGCTGTAAAGACCTCTAAAGCATCAGACATCCCATTCAATGTGATTGATCTAGCAAACTTCTTTTTAAAATAAGAGATTGAGGTGTCTGCTAGCCTCTTAATGCCCAGCAAACAATGTAAAATACCAATAAAATAACAAAATGGGGTAGTAATGTAAACATTAAAAATGGGGTAGTGAACAGTAAATGTGTTATACCCTGGCAGGTTCTTAGTGCTTGGGTAAAGATGCTGCTCCAATCCCTCCCACAGCTGTGGGATTTGCTGCCAGGGCTATCAGACAGTGCTGCTGCACCTCTACCAAACCCCTTTTTCCCAGTTCAGCCCTAACCATGGCGAATCAGCCTAAGTTAAAGCAAGAGTGAAGCTGTTCTGACTTACACCGGTGCCTGAAAATTCAGAGATGTCTTAAAGCTGTCTATTCCTCTAGTACACTTCTCACTGTCTACAGAAAATATTTACAGAGCAAAGTCATGTGTGGTAAACCCTGTGAGGTCAGTGGAAAGTCAAGGTGGCCCAGGAGGAGGAAGAGGGTGTTTACCTGGATTAGACTGCATGTTGATGTTTGTTCGAGAGACATAATTGCCTATTGAGCCCTGGCCTTGCATTGGCACATTCTGAGATGCAGGCACTGTGTGGCTGTAACCAGGGCCAGTCCCATGGCTGCTGACAGTCATACTCAGAGAGGTCGTGGGCATGGTGCTCTGGCCTGACTGCTGCATAGACACGTGGTTAGGACCTGCAGAAATCAGAGAGAGCAGCAAGAAACTCTGAGCTATTATTGGCAATGAACAGTGAGCATGAGGCCTCGTGGCCTTTTTGAAATAACTTATGATAAGGCAAAATAAAAACCCCCAAAATCCTCACTATTAAAACTCACTGTTATCTACAGACAAATTAAAACCGTGTGCTTCACAGTTAGAGTGATCCTCCTCTTCCTGGCAGCCAAATCCAGGCTGTACAGGATTGCAGATGAGAAGAACAAAACCAACAGCAGTGCCCTACAACCACTTCCAGATTTAAAAAATGCCAGTAATTTCAGGTACTTCAGAAAATACATGGACTCTGGAAACATCCCAGCCTTTTGAAATTTGTTCTTTCCTTCCTCTTGTCCTGTAGCTGATTCCTTTTCCCCTTTCACACAAGCAGTGACAATGGGAATACACAGTAGTGTCTGAGAGACACTTTGCACATTGCTGCATCCACTGGATTTCTCTATAACCAGCTCTATAACATGAAGCTTGACTCAAAGTACCTCAGAGGAAGATAAATTTTTCAAATCACCATAGCAATCCAAGTTGTTACTCCCTTTCCAACATCAGAATGTAATCATCAGACTGCTCCAGATACATCCTGGGTTTGTATCATCCTGCTTATCTGGCAGTGTGCTTATTTTTCAGAATTCTCTTGCAGTTGGGTAGCTAATACTGGGGGAAGTGGGGCTCTTATTTGTTGTTTATTGCTGTATATAGTTTTATGAATGAGATTTGGAAAGTTGTTTTCACTGTATGTTGTTACTATCCAAGTTGTGATGGTGCATATTGTTGTCTATCTAAATTCAGTCATATTGTTGTCAATCTCAATTAATTTATGTAGAATGCAGAATCCTTAGAAGAGGCACAATTATGTTGTAATGTTTAAATAATGATATTTTAATTCAGGGTTATTAAGTGTATCTGCAGCCTCTAAAAAACGTCTAACTCATTTAGTACAAACCTCATTAATTACCCTTAATGGTTTTCATAGACATCAAAATGAGAACATTTACTGTAAATTATATTTTCCTCTGATGAAGAGGTGCAAGCAGCAGTTTCAACTAGAGATAAAGAGAGGTCTCCTGATATCAGTGAAGCTGGGTCAAAATGCAGCTACAGAAAATGATCTCTGTGTTTTTCTCTGGTTTGTTTAAGTTGTGAAGCTGATCCTTGTGCAACACGAGGTCACACAGTGTGTGAATGGAGATAGCAGTTGCCTTCAGTGAGAGATGGAGTGAAGCAAGTGTTGGTAAACCTTGCCTTATTTGCATGGGAAAAATTAGAGATTCTTGGCCTCCTTTAAAATAAGAAAATAAAAAACGTTGGCTAATTTGTGATTGTAAGGGAAAATATGTGGATGAGTCCAGTTCTCAGGACTTCCACTCCGGTTCTGTCAATCAGCAGCAAATTATTACAAAGATCTGGAGGAGGCTGGGGAGCAAATCAGAAAACCAACAACAGTAGCACTGAAAAAGTCTATTCTTAATAACACAAAATGATGTTTTGACTGACTTAATATATTACTCATACTCAGTATTAAATCCTTCAAAACAAAGGCCCTGAAAAATTTAGTAAGTTCACTTTGCAGGTTGTTGCTGTTTAAAACAGGTCCCTTATCCATTTCTTTTAAAGGTACTATAGGTTTGACCACAAAGGCATTTTTAAAATCTCAGAAGTAATTTCATGGCTTGTATCTGCTCCTGAGTCCCCTTGCCAAGGTCTGCGATTTTACAATCAGATATTTTTATTTATAGAAAGTGGTTTTGCTCTCTGTCACTCTGGGAGACACCCACAGAAACAACTGACTGAATAACTATGATCTACAAAATAAACAGATTATTCATAATACGAAATGCACATATTAAAAAATTGGTTTTCAATTAGTTTAGCTGCATGAACAAAACCAAACAGACAGATTATATTATCTTATTAATATGAAATGTCTGTGCAAATTCTTTGACTGTGTAGTACAGTCTCTGCAAGCTTCTGTAGAGGACAAAGACTGGTGCAACACCAATTGATTTGTAAGGAGAAATATATCCTGGAAGGTCTTTGCAATCTGAAGCCTTGGTTGTGTGGTTAGTCATGCAAGCAATTCCATTTTACCCTGGCCAACCCCACCACTTCCAGGAGAAAAATACTGCAACATGTAATTTTTCTTACTAAAAACTTGGATGCTTCTTTACTCAGTGATTTTCATCATGCATTTTTTAAAAAAAAAAAAAAGTCTTTAATTTCCTCTGCAGAAACACAAAGCCCTCTGCAGAAGCCAACATCATTCCTGCCTGTAGCCATTTTGTGGTGATTTCAGCATGTGCCTGAAATCCCCATATGCCTGAAAGGTGAGTTAGGAGAGGTCTTTTCCAGCTCTCTAAGTATATTCTGCATTAATGATTTTGTTGCCAGGCAACAGCAAAGCAGCACAAAGGGGACCAAAGCTCACCATTGCTAATCTGACTCTGCATGAGGGAGGAAGGAGGAAGGCCGGTCCCGATGGCATCGCTGAGATTGCTCTGGGAGTGGAGGGATTGGTTGGATGCGCTCTGACTCATCCCTCCTGGGCCCAAGTTTATATTTTGCGTTGGTGGCTGCGAAACAACAAGGAGGAAAAGCAAGTTCTTTGGTTAGGTTTTTAATTAGAAAAATAGCAGCCCCCCCCCCCCAAATTAGCCTGATTATGACTAAAAACTGCCTGGGCCTAAATACGTGTTTGCTTTTTGGGTAAACCTTTCTTGGTTTGACTCCTCTGTGTGAATGACATTGAGCATGACAGAGCAGATGACAGGCAGCAGCACAGTGAAGGGCTTGAAATTGCGTTTGTCACAGAGTGTGGCTTCTGTGCTCGTTCCTCTGCACTCACATGGATTTCCAAACACAACCACTGTGGGAAATGCATTAGCAAAGACAACACAGGAGTGTGGTGACAGATTGACCTTTGCCAAGCTATGCTGCAGTTTGTGTTATGTGTGGTACTTCCCAAATCAATCCACTGAGCAGGAATAACAACATGTGTAAAGACAAACCAATGTCCGAGTGCGTGTTGAATTAGATTTTTGACATAAAACAACAGCATTTTTTTTCCCCCAAGTAAAGAATATGGTAAGAACAGGTAAGAATATTGAATCTGGAACAAATGGAGCTTTTCAGATCTGTACTACTGCATCATAAACCTTGTGCTATGGGACAGAGATTAACAAAAATGTTCCAAAGAACATAATTTAAACACAGCAGAAGTAACTTTTTATTTGTTTGGTTGCCTACTTGGACACTTCAAAACTTTCAGCTGGAAAAATACTAAAAAATGGTTCATTTATAGAGATCAGTGACAGAATCAAAGAACATTTCCCTCTGGAATAGCTAATGTATCTGAGGGAAATAACTATGGTATTAGTTATGCTAATAACTAATCATTAGTTACAGTAATTGTACTGGTACTTACAGCAGGAAGCAAGGACTGCATATTCTGGTTAGAGTCTGCTATTGTTGCCAAATAAACCAAGTTTCTGTGCAAGATTTGTTGGTATCTACAGAACAAGGAGTAAAGCTTATTTTGGAAAGGGTTAACAATACACAAAATTCCAAGTCTTTATCTTTTTTTTTTTTTTTTTCCTATTTACAGATGGTTAGTTAAATTACCTTAACCCATTTTTTAATCTGTCCTAATAAACAGCAGTAGCAATGAGCCATGTCTGTGCTGTCATGTTTCCCATCAAGGATCAGTGTGCTCAACACCTCTTTTACAAAAGGATGAACTTTTGAGGGAAGGAAGAGGTAAAATACACCCTCCTTTGAAAGCACTTTGAACTGTGGAGCTGGGACCTCAATCTTTGAGGACTGACACTGAGTCAGCTGCTCCAACAATCACTTTTCCTTTCTCTGTCTAGCAAAGGCCCTGATAGGAGTGAAATTCCAGAACTCCAAAGCCCAAAACCTGTTTTCCCTGCCAGCAAGCCACGAAGAACATGATTTTCTTCAAGAGTGCTCTAACTGGAGTGTTTACTCAAGTAAGCACCACCAGAACCATTTATGCTTCTTCACAGTTCTCCATGAACTGGAAAAGCTCCTAAAAAGGAGCAGGAGTCTTTCCAAGAGCAAACCAACAGCTGTGCCACTGAGCAAAGGGAAGAGTCAGACTTGAGGAAGCATTTCTAACAAACTCCCGAATTCGTAATACTCACTGAGTACATTCTGCAGTTTTCCCCTTGCTCTGATAATCCATAATACATTGTATTAGGTGGTGATTTTCATCCAGCATCTGCATAAAAGAAACAGGATCAAAACACATTACTATGAAAATTGTATAAAAATCCTGTATTTTTGTGATCCTCCACCCTCCTTGGCACTGGATGATGTTTTGTGCAGTTTTGTGCAGTTTTAAATGACCTACACAATAAATTACTTTATTAAGCCACAAGGCTGAATCACTTCTAAGCAGTTATCTTTAAAGCAGTTACTTGAAATACCCTTACAGAAGAATTAATGGAATTACCTTGTTCCTTTTATGGCAGATAAATTCTGATGCTGAAGAAGGAAAACACTTTCACCATGAGGTTACCTCTGCCTCATCCCAAAATATCACCCAACCCTTTCCAAAACATCAGATATTACTAACATGCCAACTTTTGAGTAAGAAACAAACTTTCAAACAATTAAACCTACTCATTTTCCTGCCCAGGACTAAGAGCATGCTGACAGCTGAAATATAAAATTTGCATCACTGCACCTAGTGAAACCATGTCTAAGAGAATTACATCCCAATATGTCCTTACTTTTATTTAATGAACTCATAATATGACTAAAAGCTTAAAATACCCTTTGCTTTGTTTTGGAATTTCAGATAGATTAGTTTGTCTCTTTCCCCCAGATTTCTTGTGAATGCAGCACACCTTCTCCAGGTAAATTAATAAAAAAAATACCAGCATGTAGAAATTTAGATTTGCCTCTGGCATATTAGAGCTTGTAGACACCACTGCTATCAAGTGCTTGCAGGACTGGGCCCTTGAACCACTGTGTCATCAGAAGAGGAGAGCTCTTGAGAAAGGAACCATTTCTGGTTCAGGACCAAATTTTACTGCCCTGGAACTGCAATTTGATGAACTATTTTAGAGGAGCACCACCACTGCTCTATTGCCAAAAGCTCTAACTTTCTCCATGTGAAATCTATTTTAAGAATGTTTGATACTGGGAAAAGAACAGCTTTGAAAGATATTAAAATTGAGTTAAAGAAAAATAAGCTGCTTATATAATACGAATGCAAATAAGAATAATCTTTTTCATTGAAATTTGTGTATGTTCTCAAAAGCTCACTTTAATGAGGATTTTGGAGGGCTTTTTTTCCCTGCTCTCTCTGCTCCATTTCCATCTTTGACTATAAATCCCATCCAGTTCCTGTGCCTGCAAGTCTCTTCTTTCTCAGCATTGCTGTTTGCCAAAGAGAAAATCACTGCCAAGAGCCCAGCACTGATGGACAGTCCCAAAGTAACCTGCCAGCAAATGCAGCTGAGACTGGAGATTGTTTCACTCATTATTTTTAAAGAAAGGACATTGTGAAGCTTCCATGAAGTTTATGAATATGCAAAAAGGGTAGAAGAAGATACTTTATCTGCCCTTTGTCTGTGGGTACAGGTTTAATTACGAACTATCTGGATTATGAAATAATTCCAACTGATTTGGAGGTTAGAGGAAAACTTATTCACCGAGTCCGAAATCTTTCAGTATTTAAAATGAATTGGTTCACAACACCACGTGCTGCAAGAGCTGCACAAAATGGGATGTTTCCAAACAGTCTCCCGAGATGCAAGTCATCTCTCTAGCCTCTCCTGGCAGTTTGTTCTGCCTTCATCTCTGCTCTGTCACACGCTGCCACCGAGGGGATTTTTCCCCCCAGGAATCATAAATTGGCACCAGATCACAGCTTGGCTGCACAACCCCTGGTGATGGGTTAATTGCTGTCTTGGCAGTGGCATTTCTGCACTGAGCGAAGGGAGCTCACACCTGGCTGCCAGCACAGCACGGGAACATCACCTGAGCCCTGGGGAACGGCCAAAATCACAGCAAAAGTACAAATGGCAAACAGCAGGGACAGGACAAACACGCATGTCCTCTATTGGCATCTCCAGCCTCGTCACTCCTGACCGTCACCTTCTGCAGGAGGAAGGGTCTGCCTGTGTGTGCAGCCCCTGCTGCCAGCCCTGGCTAATAGGAAACAATAACTTCCCAACTCAGCACCCTCTGCTCTGGCCCCCACATGAGACCCATGTGGGCATCTCCTCTCCAGAGAAAATCTTTCAAAACCTTTGTTATTAAACATCAATAAACACATCACAATAATAATATTAATAATAGTTTATCAAAAATACCAGCGGCTGCTGCTCCCTCTGTCTTCTGAGAGATTAAAATTCTGCATCCAGATACAAAAGAAAACCCTTGCAAATCCAGTATTTTATTTCAATTCATTTTTTTAGGTTGGATTCTTTGGGGGCCAGAAGCTGACATACCATCATAAATTAATCGCCTATTTGCAAATGTTATTGCCGTTTCCCAATGTATGCTTGGCAGCGAATCCCCTTGGCGAGCAGCAGGGCTAACGTGCCATCCCGGTTTTATTCCCTGCGTCCTTCTCTCGCTCTCTTTGCAGCGATCTGAGCACCTTTGCTTTGTTCCACCTCCTCCTCCTCCTCCTCCTTCCCCCACCTCTCTCTCTCCAGCTGTCCATCTCTGCAGCCCTCGCAAATTCACGAGTTTTCCTGATCGCCCTAGAAATCAGCCTCCAGCTGCAGGAGCATGGACAGAATAAATGTCTAAAATTGTCTGTATAAAAGCATGCTCTTTTACCTTCTGGATAGTTTGCTGGGTGACCTCTCCTTTGCCTCTTGGGCGAGCAGAAGCAAAGGCAACCGACATGGTGGGGGTTTTTTATGTGTCTATAATATATCGGTTCCAGGCTCTAATAATATTGTTATTATCTGGCTGCTATTGCCGTGCGAGGATTCTCCGCAGTGCACGGGGAGGGGGGCGGCCGCAGATGGTACGATCTGCGCCCCGCGAACACCCGCGGGCGCCGCGCCCCGCGCCGCCGGGCACCGCCCCCGCCGCGCCCCCCCGAGCCCCCGCGGCGGCGGGGCAGGGGCGGCGGCCGCGGTGCGCGGAGGGAACGGGAGCGGCGCCGCCGCCGCCTCCCCGCCGCCCGCACATGGTGCGGTCCCGGCCGCCGGGCTCCCGCCGCCTCGGCCGCGCCGCCCGCTGCGCCAACTGCGTACGCCAGCCGCGTACGCCAAGTGCGCCAGAGCGGGGAGAGGCGCGGGGCCGCCTACGCCAAGTGCGTAGCGCGCGGTGGCGCGTGCGGCGGGGGGACAGCGGGAGCGGGGGGACAGAGAGCGGCCGGAGCGGCCGCACAGCGCGGCGACACCGGGACAGGCATGGAGCTCCTCTGCTGCCGCGAGCGAACCGGGCTGTTCACACTGCCGTCGGGGTGACCTAATTGTGGCTCTGCAGTACCTCGAGGGGACTCACAGCGAGGATGGGGCAAGGCTCTTTACAAGAGAGTGGAGTGACAGGACAAGGGGAATGGGTTCAAATTGAAAAAGAGTAGGTTTGGGTTAGATAGTAGGAAAATCTTCCCTGCGAGGGCGGCGAGGCCCTGGCACAGGTTGCTCAGAGAAGCCGTGGTTGCCCCAAGCCTAGAAATGTCCAAGGCCAGGCTGCACGGGGCTGGACGGGGCCTGGCACAGCCTGGCACAGCTGGCACAGCGGCCGGGGTCCCTGCCCGGGCTCCTTTTTGAGGTCCCTTCCACCCCAAACCCTTCCGGCTCCCCTGCGGCAGCGCGGGGCGTGCCGGCCGCTGCGCAAGCTGCGCCGAGTGCGTACGCCAAGTGCGCAGCGCAGGAGCGCAGCGGCCCCGCCCCCGGCCCGCCCGGATGACGGTGCGGGTTCTGCCGGAGCCATGAGCTACGACCGCGCCATCACCGTCTTCTCCCCGGACGGGCACCTCTTCCAGGTGGAGTACGCGCAGGAGGCGGTCAAGAAGGGCTCCACCGCGGTGAGTCGGCGGCCGCGGCGTTGGCGGGGCGGCGGCTGAGGGGGGCTCGCGGCGGGGCCTGCGGCGCGCTGCGCGCCCGGCCTGGCGGGCCCGGGAGGCCGCGGGAGCGGCGGGATCCGCTCCGGGGAGATTCCCTGGGGTGCATCTGCCGCCGCTGGAGCTGCCCAAAGGCATCGCCTCCTGCGGGGCTCCGGCGTTGTGTCAGGCCCGCAGGGATCCTCTCTTCCCTTGGTCTGTACGTGCTGCAGATTGTGGTATTTTATATTTGTGCACGAGGCAGATTCCCGGTGGATTGGGAAACGCGTCGGTAAAAGCGCTTAGAAGGACATTGCTGGCTCCCAGCTTCCAGTTGTCCCAAGCTTTTCCTCAATGAAAGTTTTATTTCATTTAGGGGAGAAGAAAAAAAGTATTAGTTGGCAAATAACATCGTATTAGTGATTGTAATAAGTTATAGCAATAATAAGTTTTAATTTTTAAAAGTCATAACTTTATTAATAGGTGCAGTATGTTTTAATTGCCATTACTAAAAGGAAAATATACCATCTTTGGGGTGGGAATGATTGTAACAAGATTTAGTGCCAAATAGATTCTTTGTTTTATTTTCAGAAGTTAAAAATACTCTAAAAATGCAGACAGCATGCAGTATAACCACCCGTCTTGTCTCTTGTTGAGTGTAATGTTTTTGGAAACATTTGGAACGTGCTGACAGCAGGGCCACCCTGTAAGAAAAAATTATTCCCATCCCCTTGTGATAAACAGTGGGAATGAAGGGGAAGGGTCAAGGGTTCTTTGAAAAGGTGTATTCAAGGTATGAATTAGGACATTAAGGCAGCTACTGACAGAACATTTTGGCAGCTGTAGGTGTTTCTTGGCCTGATCTTCAGTGCCTTAGGCTCTTGAGTTGAGCAGTGCCACTGGACTAGTTGGGTTTTCCTTGTTCATCCTGGCTCCTTGGCTGTGAAGTCACAGATGGTGCTGTTGGAGAAGAGACAGTTTGTAAGAGGAGCTGGAATCTGTCTCTTGGGAGCCACAGGGATGTAGGCTGGTATAAACTGATGATGAAACTGCACCCTGAAATGCATTGCAATTTTTGTTACATCAATCCTGCCTCTGCGTTCAGTGGGAAATAAAATCCTGACTTCAAGCTGAGGTAATGGTTGCAGTGTGGGGGTTTGTGCTTGGTTACTGATGATTTGAGTAGTCCACAGCTATGAGGATTTTTGGGCCTAGGTTAACTTTTTTACTTCTGCTTTTCATGCATGGAAGGTTGGAGTTAGAGGGAAGGATATTGTTGTCCTTGGTGTGGAGAAGAAGTCAGTGGCAAAACTCCAGGATGAAAGAACTGTCCGGAAGATCTGTGCTCTGGATGACAATGTCTGCATGGCTTTTGCAGGTACCTGGTCACTTCAGAGGTTGTAGCAGTTCCTGGGGCACCTTTGGGCTTATTTATGGAACACCAAAATACACGGTGTAACTGGCTGAGAACTGTGGAAAACATGGTATTTCCACAGTAGCTTTTTTTTTTTTTTTAATATGGAGAAATAGAGTGTCAGTGTCAATAATATTTTTAAGGGGAGATCTGATTTAACTGACTAAAACAACAGGGTTTAGCTTGGGTGTGCAGGAATGAGAGGCTCAGTTCTTTCTCCTGCCTTGCTCCCTTAGCCAGGGTCTGGGATATGTGCAGGGGTGTTCACAAACTTGAGGAAAAATTCTCTAATAAAAACAAGGCTGTAAATGAAAAATGGCAGCATTAGCTAAAACATAAAATAAAAATTCTATTTCTTCAAAATCATTTTTTAAAGGGTCTCACACTTTTGTCAGCTAACATCATGCTGCTGTAGCCTCACTAACTAGATGAGATTTGCTGGGCAGATGAAACTGGACTACATGAGGAATGATGTGTGTGAGAATAAGCATTGCAGGTTTGCTGGGATATGGAATGCTGTCAGTAATATTCCCATTACCTGGTTCAGAATTATGTGTGTCACCTAACTCATAAACATGGAAGCTGTAAACTAAATACTTTAGTTATTTTTGTGCATTAGCTACTTTCTGCTGCCTTACAAGTGCTCTTGCTCAGGAAACCTGAGAGTTTGAGCTCTGCTTTGATTTTCCCTTGCTGCTGACACTGAGCCCCTGGGCGTTTTAGGGCCAGATTGGTGTTCTGAGGTATTTTTCTGCCTCTGAGGCCACTCTGTCGTTTCAGGGCTGACAGCTGATGCCAGGATAGTCATAAACAGAGCTCGGGTGGAGTGTCAGAGCCACAGGCTCACTGTGGAAGATCCTGTCACCGTGGAGTACATCACACGCTACATTGCCAGCCTGAAACAGGTACTTGGGGCTGCACAGAGCTGCTGAAGATGTGTCCTGACCTGACAGAGATGTTACATGTGCTGTTACATCAGCCTGTGTTATGCATAATGTGCAGCTTGGGTGTGTAACAGGTGTGTAGCACGTGGGATTAGAGTGTCAAACGTGTAGCATGGAGCATCTGACACTTCTTCAAGCTGTGTAAATGTCTGTCCTCTGGCCTGATTCCACTTACCTGGTACAAAACACATTCTGGGTGTTTATTGGGAATGGGGATGTAACAATGGAAAGGAATGACTGAGTGCTGTTTGAGGTTTTTTTCCCCCAAGATAAAGCAATTAGAGCTTGTAAGGGCTGCACGGTTCCATGTGTTATGTCATCAGGAACACACTGCTCACCTCACTCCCAGAACAGTGGGCCTGGGTTACTGTCTTTCCTTCATGGCTCCTGGTAGTTTTTCCTCCTGCAAAGCCATTGCAGGGATGGGTAAGAGGGGAGCAAACTGATGCAGTATTTAATGTTTTGCACTCGATAGTCATGAATTTAGAATAAATTGCAGCATCAAAGTACACCCAGCTGCATTCTGTGAGAAAATTACTCATTTGCCAGTGTATTAAACTGATTTTCAGCCACTAGCGAGAATTAGAGAAAATCTAATTTACTTATGCACAGATGTGTTGGAACAGTGGTGATGGTAAATAATGTGATTCTTGTAATAATCACTAGTCTATCAGAGCAAGACACCACTTCCCAAAGTTTCACTTTATTCCTTTATCCAGTCTCACATTTGTGTCTATGTTTTTGGCACATTCACCATTTCTCTGTTGCAAACACACCTGGCTCAGCTCCTGCTGCCCTGGTGCTGTGGGTGTCAGCCCTCCTGCTGGGTGGCAGTGACTTCACTAGCAGTGTCCCAAGAGGGCTGTGACATGGCTCCAGGGTAACCTGCTTACAGTCACAGAGCTGCTGTGATTCCCTGTGGAATCAGTGCAAATCATTGGTGAAAACTGCGTTCAGGTGTCCTCATGGTAATTTTTGGCACACTGGGGCTTGCAGATGTGACTCTGGCTGCCTCAGCACCACTCAGGAGGTGGGGAGCTGCTTCTGGAAGCTGTAACCAGGTGTGGGAACAGGGGTTGCACAGGAACCACCTCTCACTTGCCTGCCTTAGGGGCTCTGTGAGATGTGGAGTCCTGACCAATGGACAGAGCCAGCTGAAAGTGTTTCTGGTGGCTCTCCTGGTTGTAACTGCTCCAGAGTCTGCTTTCCACCCTAGAAATGTTTTCAGAACTGCTTGTGAGTGTGTCCTTTGTGCTCAGAGGTACACACAGAGCAACGGCCGCAGACCCTTTGGGATCTCCGCCCTCATCGTGGGCTTTGACTTCGATGGGACCCCACGGCTGTACCAGACTGACCCCTCTGGCACATACCATGCTTGGAAGGTGAGTGGGTTCAGTCCCTGGTGGAAATGGAATATTTGTGAGTTAATGTCTCCTTTAAAGTGGGATTAGGGTAGAGGAGATCTCGCTGGCCAGATGGTGCTGTCTCACAGCTGCAAAAATCCTTAATGATCAAATGTACTGAGAGTGGCCATCTGCAGTTCAACTTTCCTTGGGAAGTCTCGTCCTGCTTTCAAAAAAAACCCCAGAACCAATCCACCTGTGCCAGACAACTGTCTTTGTGTGTGACAGATTATGCAATTGTACAACTTTGTGTTTCCTTCTGACTCTGCAAATTAAATCTTTCCTAAACTCCCATTCATTTTCTTTTTCCCCTTAATGTTTCCAGGCTAATGCCATTGGCAGAGGAGCCAAGTCTGTGCGTGAGTTCCTGGAGAAAAACTACACTGATGAGGCCATTGAAACGGATGATCTGACTATTAAACTTGTCATCAAGGCTCTTCTCGAGGTCAGGCTGTTTCACATCTCTTCTGTGGCTTTTCACTGTGTCCAGATTCACTTCTTAGATGTGAATATGGGAAAATATTTGTGGATGTCCCAAGGAAGTACTGCAGAGGATCTGTGAGAATTGTTTGCTGTAGGCTGTGGGTGTTGGATTGAATTCAAGGTTCAGAATATTTGGGGTATAACAATTTCCATAATTTACACAGAACTTCCTAGCAGCTCTGGGGAGAAGAACAGACTTCAGTTGTGGGCATTGACATAAATGAACCAAAGATGTGCTAAAGCACATGCTGAATATTTTACTTTTTAAGTGAAGCTTAAAATAAGCTTCCCTCTGCCTCACCCAGGTGGTGCAGTCTGGTGGGAAGAACATCGAGCTGGCAGTCATGAGACGGGAGCAGCCACTGAAGGTGAGGCTGTTGTTTGCTTCTCTTCCCTCAAGCCCGTCTGATACTGTCCTTGTTGATCTGCCTTAACTTCCAGCCCTTAATCTCACATTTTGCACTGACAAATACTTCAGTTTATTCTTAGTGGCCAAGGAATGTTGTTGTGTCTGCAGCAGGTACCTGCTTCCAGATAAACAGCAGTTAACGTTCTGCCCATGGCAGAACTAGAATCACCTCCATGAATGTCTCTTCACTTCATTGGTATGCTGAAGGTCACACATGTTTCTGTTTTAGATCCTAAACCCTGAAGAAATTGAGAAGTATGTGGCTGAAATTGAAAAGGAAAAGGAAGAAAATGAAAAGAAAAAACAGAAGAAAACATCATGATGAATGAAATGCACCTGCTTAGCTGCTGCTTTTTAATTCAAGTGATGGGTTATTCTGTATAGACATGTAGGCATTCCAGTTACTCATACTGTGCTCTCTTGAGACCTACAATAAACCTACTGATTTTTTTTTAAAGCTGTTATTTAAAAAAACCTGTCTGTTCCTTGGATTTTAATTACCCAGGATGATCTGGTTGGCTACAGAACAGCAGTAGTGACCCATTAAAGGACAGAGACTTTGCTTGCATTTTTTTCCCTGGACACTTCACTTTGTTTAATGGTTCTTTTCTGCACTCAGTTCTCAGCATGTCCCTTTTTTTACCTTAAGTAGCTGTCTTGGGGGTTGTGTTATGTGTCCTAACTAGTATGGAGTTGGGGTTTTCATTCCCTAAGGGACATCTTTCATGGTGAAAAGGCTGGGTCTGCTTTGGACAGGACAGAGATGGGGAGTTGTGTTTTGGGGGGAGTGTGCATGAGAGTGTGCTGCTGCAGGCAGATTCTCAGGGCAGAGGTGTATGAGCTGATGCTTCCAAGTCTGGTTCAGATTAAAGCATAAGTCTCAGTACTTGAAGCAATAGGAACAGGTGCTCCTTTATTGCAAAAGTTTCCCCATTTCTATCCAGCAAGCAGGTGGAACCAAACTGCCCTTGGAAGCAGCTCTTCAGTCTGCTCTTGCACACCCAGAGAGGGTGTGACAGGGTCACAGCAGGACGGGGGTGGCAGCAGGCACAGCAAGGATTAAATGTGGCCCAGGAGCCTGCAAGAGGCAGCTCTGGTACTTGAGCCCCTGCCCAGGACACCTCAGTGCCAAGAGGCTGCAGGGCAGGGCTGCCCAGGCAGCAGAGCTCACACACCCAGGAGCTGTTTACAGGGAAATGCTGCCCAGCAAAGTGTGGGCAGAGGATCCCACGGGAGTCAAGGACAGGGAAGCAGCAGTGCTGCTGCTGCTCAGGGACACATAAACCACATGAGCCAGAGGAAGCATGGTCCTGGAACACCAGGTTGTTTAATTCATCAGCCCTTTGGCTGGAATGTACAATTCAAAAAAGCTGCACTTGGTTCCCTGCTCAAGTCACTACAATTGTTCCCACACACTGGGAGTTTTCCATGGGGAAGCTGCTAGGGCTGCAGGTGAGCCCACAGTGCTCCTGGGGAAGAAGGGCTCACAGGTAACAAGCCCTGGGGCTGAGCCACAGCCACCAGTCCCCTCTGCTCCCAGACAGCAGGAGCCAGGCCAGCACTTGGCTCAGAGGTGGGACACAAACCTCAGCAGTGTCAAGGATGTGTTTGTGCCCAGGATCTGAGGCTTTACTGTGGAAACAAGAATTGATCCCACTCAACTAAAAAGGCACATGTGAATAATGGTGATTATGCAGGAGCAGTGAGGTTTATCATCCCATCCTCTGCCAGGGCAGTACAATTCCATCTCCACACTTAGAGCCACAGTTGCTGCTTTGCCAGCAGAGAAATTAGAGCAGCTCTGAGTGAGCCCTTTCAGCAGGGCCCAGAGGTGTGAGCCAGGTCCTGTAGCAGCAGCCCTGGCTCCTGACAGGCTCCTAGGGAGCCCCACCAGCCCAGGGACTCCCTCTGCCAGGTGGAGTAACATAACCCTCCTTAGGCTGAGTCCCAGCATGGGAACCAGGGCAACAGAACAACCTACAGTGCCTGGATTTGGGTGTTCCAGCCCTTTTCCAATACTATGGAAAGTGTAACACTTCCAGGTCTGGCAGCCAGGTTTTCTCCAGCTTGGATGGGAGCCCTGCAAGGACGGGTGCCAGAGGAGTTGTAGGGAGTGATGTTATGGAGCTATGTACAGAACAGAGATGGAGGGAAACATTAAACATTTACATGTTTATTATAATTACAATTTACATTACTCCAAAGAGCAGCCCCACTGCTATGTTCTAATTCTCAGCAATAAAGTCCTACAAAAATAAATCCAAGCTTTTACAGTAACCTAGGTCAATGCATAACTAAAAAAACTTGAGCTATGTAAGGGGTTCAGTCATCAAGGTGCTTTTTCAACAAAATTCCCTACCAACCAAAAATGGGACACATGCCTATAGCAATTTAACCCACTTATTTCATGCAAACAAAGGTAACCCCTCCCTCCCAGCCCTCTCCCCACATACAGATTCTTAAAAACAAAAGAAAAACAACTAAACTATTTACAGTATGGGGGTATAGAGGAAAGAAATTAAACATGCCCATCTGTTAAGCTTCATTATATGGTCTCCCATCCCTAGTTGAATGAAAACATTCCAAAGAGTTCCACCACAGTCTACAGAGTACAGAGAACTGTTTGCATTTGGTGCTGCCTCCAGCGAGGTACAAACCGAGGCAAACAAGTCAGAGCTGCAGGTCTCCTTCCCACACAGTCACCACTGCCAAAAGCTCTGCACACAAGCGGGGACAGTCACTGCTCCCATCCCACTTTGTGTCCCCACACTCCAGCCAGGAGCTCCAGGCCCCAGGCACTCCCAACACCTTCAGCTCAAGGCAGAGCCATGGTCCTGTGGTACCTCCAGCCCAGCACCAGCCCACAAACAGCTGTACAGTCAGAAACACTACTACATGATCAACACTCCAGTATTCCCAAGTGACAATATACACAACCCCTCAGCATCAGGAATCCATTTCTCCAGATACCAAGTGCTACTTCACACCTGCTGCCAAGATCCGTGAGACCAGCAGCACCAAAGGATCCATTTGGTTACTCAGAACAAATTATAGCTGGTTTGTTTCAAGTGAGCTTTGGTTCCGTGTTAAAACAGCATGATTTCTCTTCTCCAGGGTTCAGAAAAGGAGTCTGACTTTGAGCTTAGACTATAGCAGCCTTGAGAGACCCAGAAAGAAGAACTGTGTAAGTTAGTCTGCACTTGAAAAACACAAACAAAAAGAAAAGACACCCTGAAGAAGGTACCCCTGAACACATTCCCTCTTCCAAAAAAATATTCCAGCAGACAGTGGCTGGTCCAAAGTAAGTCCAAAATATAAGCAGTAGTACATGAAATTCTGTCGCTTGAGCTGAGACAGTAAACAATATGAACCATTTTCCCACATTAGTGCAGCAGTTGGTTGTTTTCTTTCTATATACAGTTTCATCCTCTCAGGAGAGATGTTTGAACCTATTCACAAAAAAGGTAGAATTAGATTTGATATTATGGGGTTCTTCTCCTAAGAAGAAAAAAAGTAAAGCTCACACCTCTGTACCAGCTGAAATGCTTAGTTAGAAACCAAAAGCTACATGCTTGAGCTAAGCCCTTTCTCAGACAGGTGAAACCAAGAAACCAACAGAACAATCAGCATGTTAAACTACTCCCATCTCCTTCTGCCCTTCAGAAATATCAATAAAATCCAGTAAGGAACATTTCTTGATATATCCATGAGACTGGCGGGTGAAATAGAAAGTTCAGGCAAGCAGTAAGAGACAAACCTGGATCAAAGAGTATTACTCTTGCTAGAGCACTTGCCTCTGAAGTTACACTCTGCCAGTACCAGCTCTGTGAGTGGTTTGGTTTCTCCTTGCTGCTCCACTCCCCCTTCCACCTCGAAATCCACCTCGAAAGCTGCGGCCACGAAGGAACCGTCCAGACACCCCAAACGTCTCTGTATTGAGCTTCCTTTCCTCAGCCCACGTGGTGCGCCTGGAACTGAACAAGGCTGAGTTCAGGTTGAATGCAAACACTGGGCCAGCCCACTTAGAGAGGAAGCCTCAAACCCCTGATTTTGTTGAGCTGCACTGTAACAAACACCAGCTGCGGTATACATGCTCTAACCCAACCCCTCTGCAGCCACAGAGCAGAGGGAATCCCTCATGCTGACACTAAAGGGATGTCTCATTTCTCCAGGCACTTGATAACATCAGTGGTGGCAGTGAAAGCTGAAGCTTTCCCTTCATACTCCCAACATTTAACCTAATGCATTTCCATAGCCAGAGCTGACCTCTCTGCCCCACCTCCAGGCTTAGCTCACTCCTGGCTGCTAGCTGCACCTTCAGTACAGCATGACCCTGATGCCTCCTCTCCCACAAGCCAGATAAGGAATTTGTTTAAAATCAATGGGTTCAAAGTCAGTACTGGGAAAGAGAAATGGAAACTCCTCAATCATATTTTAGGCAAGTGTATCATATCAGCTGAAGCACTTTTTGTTTGATCCCACTGCATGGAGCTGGGTTCACATCACTCGTGAGCCACCAAATGCATGGCAATATTCCCTGTCTAAAGTCTGTTCTAAATTTTTTAAGTAATTAAACCATGTCATATAGATTATGTCTGAAATTTTATGCCTAAAACTCCATTTAAAAAACAAGCTTTTAGAAAACACTCACCTAGATTTCAGTTCTGAAGAAATGTTGTCAAAGAAAGACTTGGATTTATCATAATAGCAGTTGGGCCCCAGCAGGTCCTCCTCTGCATTACCATCATTGTTTTGGGTTGCCACTCCAGGATCCCCCTTTTCTTCCCCCGTCTCTGCTTTGTCATCTGAAGATAATGAAATGTATTACACTTCCTTGAGGAACACACTGCAGAGCCATCTGTTCTCTTGCTCTCTCAAACAAGATTTGAGAAGTAATCATACAGTTTCTTAGAACCATTTGTCTATGCAGTGTTTACTACTAGCTCAGCAATTCATATTTAATGAAGGCACAAACCTTTAAAGTTTAGTTTCTTCTTGAATTCTTTATCAAGTTCCTCTCTGTTGAATTGTGCATTTGCACTTTCAAAGTCAAAGTCACCTTCAAACTTTATAGTATTTTCCTTCACAGTAGTTGGTCTGTTTTGTCCTCTAGAACGGTTTCTGGTTCTCCTGTTTCCTGAAAGCAGGAGAGTTTAAACACTTGGTAACGCACAGGGAGGTTACATGACTTGCTCAAGACCAGAGGAAACCAGGGATAGAACTCAGGAGTTTCTGGCTTCCAGTCCTGTGGTTAGGCCACACCTCTTTGAAAGCAACTTCTGATTTTGGCTGTAGAAGACACATTACAGCAACACTTTAACTTTCTGAGCAGCATTCCTGGATGTCAGTCTTACCACTAAGACAGAGTGCACCCGACTTTCCTTCCAGTGTGCAGAGAGGAAGTCAGAACAAGCATTACAGCAAGAAAAGCTGAGGGAGGTGGGGAAAATTATCTTTCCTGTCTGCTCTTCACCTGCAAACACAGCACTGTAATTAGCCTAAAACCTGTCGTAACGGCAAAGAGGAGGTCTCAGAAAATCCAGCAAAAGACTTATCTACTCACAAAGGGAATTTGTATTCTGTCTAGTTTCTGGTTTCCAACTGAGATGCTATCCACTCCTTTTTGGAAAAGCTATAACCCAGTCTACACATAAATTTGAAGCCCTGAGAGTCTGAAGTGTTTTTTCCTGTCTTTTCTCATTTTACTTGAGCAGAAACCTCTTTGAATTTCACTTTCTTCTGACCCATGCTTGTACTGCCACTTGGATACAAGAATTCTGCTCTATGGAGGTGAGTATTTCATAGTTCCTCTGTTATAAAAGCTCTGGAAAGTCTCAGACAGGCTGCCTTCTCCCAGTAAAAATACTTGAGGTTTCAGAGAAATCCAGTTGCTGCTGCCAAGTCACAGCATTGATTTTTATGACATACCTTCAACTTTCTAGAAAAGGCGCTAGAACTCTGTCCCTGGAATGTTCTGAACTTCTGCGACTCCAGAAGCTGTTTTGTTAGGGAAGCATCTCTGGATGCCCAAAGCTTTCTCTCAATCTTCTGTCAGTTAATCCTTCACTGAAGTTAACACCACTTGCCTTCACAGGCTGTTGCGATTGTTTTTAGCATCAGCTTAACCTACCCGATCTTCTCCTTTGAGGTCTTCTGTTTTCATCATTCACCTGTCCTTGGGTTTGCACAGGTGCTGCCTGAACTGTATCTACTGAACAAGAAGGATAAACTTTAAAGGAGCACAAGAACAATCCCCAACCAGCTCAGTGTTGCAGTACACCTTAGAAGGGTGCTCCAGCCCAGTGCTTGGGGCTGAAGGGGTCTGTACTTACCGCTCGCTTTGCTGTTGGCTGGCGCGGCCTGCCGGGCACTGCGCGGAATCCCCGGAGTCACCTTCACTGGGGGCAGCTTTTGGGAATTCATACTGTCAACTGGGCCAGTCTGGACAGCCTGCTCTACCATGGGGCTTTTACGGACTGGGTGAACAGAAGGAAAGCCAGCACCTGGAAAAAATCCCAATGACTAAGTGCCACTTGGAAAATGCGCCAACACCATTCAAACCCTGCCCACTTCTAGCAAGATACCGTTCGGGCAAGAATGACTCAAAGCCTTGAGTATGCATCATTACAGGCCAAGTTTAAGTGGCACCAGGTAAGGCACCACCACCATACAAGTCATGGCTCTCACATCCAGAGCCTCAGTTTCAGGAAATATACCCATTTATTTCTTATATCAAGTTAGACAAACATTAAACAACCAAGCCAAGTCAGTCTCTCAGACAGTTCATACCAAAACCTAATTTCTACGTTATGCAGGATTTTACTTTACATGATAACTTTAAATCTGAAATAAAAATTCATCATTTTGAAACTGTTCAAGCAAGTTTCCCCACTTCGTCAAAAAGGTCTTGCAGCAAAAGCTTAAGCACCTCAGCTACATCCCCTTTTGTAAGCCGCTTTTAGAAATTCTTCAACTTCATTGCTTATTGTTAGAGCTTTCAGACAAAGAAAACCTGAAACCAGACCAGGATCTCAAAGTTACCCTTTTAAATTCCTTCTTGGTCAAGGCCAAAGTGTTACCAAGACTTCTGTTGCTCTTCCATCCAGGCTTATTTATTCACACTACAAAACATGTAAATACTTTTCATGGTTTGGTATACCTTACACCAATTATATTAAAAAGTGACAGTCTTCAGTACTCAGAAGAAACACTGCATTCTAGGTTTAATTAGAAGGTTTGGAGTACTACAGGTTCATGTAGTTATGCATAAGAACTGCTTGGAAGCAAACTTTAACTGAATATATTAAAAGAGCAAGAAAGGTGAAAAGCTGAAGAGTTCACACAAACCAAGCCACTGACACTTCTGGGTCACCCAAGTCCACATGAGATATACCCAGTAGGTTACATCATGCAGGTTCCCAGTTAATGTACACCTGGAAAACTTGCAAGGAAGACAGACATATCCTAAGGATTATTGAGTAGGACAAAGCTGATGTGCAAATTTAACATGAGAAAGTTTCAAAGTTTAGCCAGAGTATTGAGAAACTATGTACATATAGATGGCCAAAAGCAGAGAGTAAGTAAAAAGCTTCATGCCAACACAAGCATACATGCTCAAGCTAAAACCAAATGAAACTAATTATCATGTTTAAATGCAGGCTGCACCTGGTCACCCTGCCCTGAGGATGGTTAGCATGGTATCTCAACTCAACCTTCTTTGAAGGTTTTACACATAGAAGCAAGCATCCAGAACTGTGTTATCTCTGCTACTCAGGAATTGCCTACTGTTAGTCATGCTTAACTAACTGAGAGTCTGGACAAGGTACAATGCCCCATCATGCATGAAATCTACCCTGATGTTTCCTCGATTATAGAAAATACTCCCGAATTTTTGATCAGCCTAAGTTCTCCAACCACAAGGCCACCCACAATTTAAGCAGTGTATTTCTTCCAAGAAAGGCTGACCAATTTCTCACCCAAACCCTATGGTGACATATGTTCCTGGACAGGATGCAGGACATTAGCATCTCTACACTTCATCCTTCTCCTGATACTTACACAAGAGGATCCACTGTCCTGGACTTTTCCTTTCTCCTGTCTCTCTAATTGATACTTCTAGGACAGGAGGAATCACACTCCACATAATGAAAGGCAAAGAAAAGCTGAGAACAAACTAGTTCTACTGTCATTACCCATATGAGCACTATCATTCTAGGAGGGGTTAACAAGAACAGTGTTTGCAAGTGCCATGCAGTTCTTCCAAATATTTGGAGTCCTCAAACTGCTGTTACCCTTGGAAGAGAGCTGATGGGGCTCTGAAGACATGTCAGGCTCTGAAACAGGTTGTGGAGACGGAGAAGAACTAGGGCTGGAAGCAGCTGCTGATGCTGGAGGGCTTACCAATTTCTCTAAAGAGATAGAGGGAAGAAGAGAGAGCAGAGATACATGGATAAGATACAAGGTAGTGAAACATCTGAAGGACTTGGAAAGAGATACAAGATTCTCTAGAACAGCATTAGAGCAGCTTATTTACAGTCCTTTCTGGAAATACAAGTCCTTTTTACATGTGAGGTATGTTGGGTTAGAAATGAACTGGCCTCAACTGTCAGGTATTCCAATTGATTTCAGAAAGAAACTTCAGCTATTTAGTTTCTCTCATGTGCATGACTGTGTGCATGTGCAAGCGAAACACAGGCCTCGGTGTAGTAAAATCATTGCACAAAGTTGTGAGCTGCTTATTCACTGCACCTTGCAGCCTGACACCTGGCAAGGAGTTTGGTATTAGTGACTGTTATTTGCTTTCACAGCAGCTGCATACAAGACCATACCTTTATTCTAGCAAGTAAAGTTTGTACTTACCTAAACCTAAGGAAGCTGCATACTGCTGGCTAAGCAAAGAGCTGGCAGCAAGCTGGCTGTAAGGTGGCATACCTCTAAACGGGCTGTAAGGCACATGTGGCTGAAAGGATGATGTAGAGGCAGAGCCCAGTGAAGACTGTAACAAGACAAAGTACATTTCCATTTACAGTGTCCAGAAGTCAACTTGCTTTGGCAGTGATTCTTTACTTCATGTACAGCATTACTAAAGCTTAAGTAAATTCTGAGAAGGGTTAGTTTACCTCTTTATGATCTTCCTGCATTCTCAGCTAGCTCTGGCTTTTGTTGACTGAAGTCTTTAATGCTGCTGCTACTTTAAACATTACAACAAAATTCAGGATGCTTTAAATAATCTGAAGATTCCTGGAGACACTGACTTGCCTTCATTTCTATAAGTTTTTACCAAAATGCAGTCCTTCAACACCAATGTTTTATGTCAGCTTTTTATCAACACTTCAGGCTAACTTACTTGGACAATGGCAGGATCTTGTGGCAGAGTATGCTGAGCTTTTGGAGGTTCACAGACAGTGATGTCTTTGATGTCACTTCCTCGAAAAATAATGTACTCATAGATTTCTTCTCTGGGAGGAGCAGGTCTGTCTGTGGGCCGGTCCTCAGTCCCGAAGGATCGCACTGTAGCATGGAAATCATGACATTAGTGCAGTGCTGCCATTGCAGCGTTGTGCAAGTTCAGATTTATGCAATTAAAAAGTACTCCTCCAACACTTGCCATTTGTAACAACAACAACAGCTACTTCCAGAACCCTCAATCTCTTTCTCACACACATCTGTTCCCTCAAATGCCAACTTATTCAGCAGCCTGTATAAACAGTTTTGTTTACATCAAGCTGTGAAGGTAAAGACCATAGACCAGCTGGAGTGAAGAATCCTACTCCAAACCCAAGGACTTCCCCACAGTGTTGCACTCGCCTTCCCTCCCCAGCAGCTGTCCCATGCAGGCATTCAGCTCCAGACAACTGCACCAGACCACAGGAGAGGCCCCTGAAGCAGCAGGGGGAAATCTTAGAAGGCTTTAGAGCTCAAATCTGCACCTTTGGTTTCATATATTTACTATGCAGATAGAGGTAGTTTTATCAATGATAAAAACTTCCTATTAAAATTCCCTCTCTACTCCAATGTCACTGTTTTTATGATTTATGTGACTACAAAGCAAGCCATCAGTGATAAATCTAAGATCTCAGTGCTTAGGGAGGCTTTACTGAGTGCCAAGTACCAGAATACTTGAACAGACACTAACCAGCAGTGTTACACATTAGAGTGGGGAAAAAAAAAATAATTCAGCTGACTGTGGCAGCTACTAGGTAGAAGCATAAATTAATTTGAGCCATTAAGAAAGAAGAGGTCAGACTGGATTATTGGCTCAGGAAGACAGATAGCACAGTTACATCAGACACTGACAGGTAAAAGCTTGAAATTTCAGGCACAAGTTATAGAAACTCCCAAGTTCACTGGTGTGGCTGCTTTCTGTCTTTGAGAGGCACTCCCAGTTCAGATGAGTACCAGCACACGGTGGCTAGATCCACACTTTCTGCCAGTGGAAGAATTCTGTATTGGAGTTTCCTCAATTGCTTCCAACAGATTATCACAGAAGTACTGAAACACCTTCACCAGGGACATGCCACTGTTCCTGTCACATGGATAATGTGGGCAACACATCCTCCCAGGAAAAAGAGCACCAAAAGTGGCTACACTGAACCCCAGTGCAAAGCATCCCTGGCACATCATGCTGCTTCAGCTTAGGAGGACTGTTGGCAGTTGTAACCAGGGATACTCAAGAATCCTGTCCCAGGGTGAACAGCTATGATGAAGAGATATGCAGGTGATTTACCCCACACCAGGTAGCACTCAATGCTGCAAATGGTCTCCACCCCTGTTAACAAACAGGTGAGCTCCCAAGGAGCAGGTGAATGCCAGAATGTCCCTATCACAATGCTCAACACGTCAGATCGCACCAAACAGGAAGGGGATCTTCACTGGTACAAGAACAAGCTGCCAGTCACTGCCTTTCAATGGCCATCTTCCATGAGTTCCTAGGGTAAATAACCTCTCCAAGTTATTTTAGATCTCCAGCTGCTGTTTGATCATATTACAGCTGTAACCCAGTCAACCAGAAGCAGATTATAAACTGAAAGCAATGCTTGTAGCCTTTTGGACATGAACTGTACTACTGATCTCTCTGTTCAAAATGAGATTATTACAGCTCACGGCAAGATGTACTAAAGGTATCCAGGGGCTCCTGCAGGATCCTACAGCTGACTTGGAAAGCACCATGATCAGCCCATCAACTTCCACATGGACAAACACATGACCAGCAAAGCCCAGAGCTGCCCAGGCAGCCTCTCAGTTGGCCAGTCCCAAGGTTTCTAACAAAAAAGGTGGAAAGCCAAGTCCTTGTTGTAGACAAAACTGGGCTGTAGGAGTTGAGCTTCCCTGTCCCTGCACCTGAGGTGTTTAACTGTTTCTGGCACAACATAAAGTGCAGCTTAAAGTTCCTGTGGAGGTGGGAAGGGCTGTCTCCCATGAAGTTACTGACTATTGCTTACAGATGAACAAGAAATCAATCCCGCAACACTGCAGCTCCTGGTTTACAGCAGTTCCTACTTGTGTAGGGCTGTTGAGCTTAAGTTCTGAAGGGGCAGGAGGCACAGCAAGTGACTGGAAAGCAGAGCTTCGGTGAATATTTCTTGTTCAAAAACTCCAATTTCTTCAGACTTCTGTTTAAGGGGGATTAAGTTCCTGGCCTTCACTGCTGACAGCATTGCAGTGGGCTTAAATTTCCTTTGTTTGCAATTTAAGTTTAGCTTCTAACAAGACAAACAACTTTCTTGTAGTGATTAATTAAGCACACGGAATCTCCAGCATTTAAGATTGTGTGCACATATTGAGGTTTAACAAATACAAATCAGTTGAAGTCATCCTGGCTTCAAGAGGCTGAACCAGATTTCTTCCTGAGGCCTCTTTCAACTTAAATTTTTCTTTATGAATGATAGAACAAAAGGGAATGGCACTTGCACTGCACATGGAAGCATTTAAACCATAGCATCCAGGGTTAAACAACAATTTACCTGTAGTCTGGACAACTTCAGCAGCATGTCAGGAATTCATGGCCCTTCTAATGCCTCAGAGATCAAGTGTTTTAAACTACTGACACCACACACAGGGTTGATACTGCTGTGACTAACTTTGACATCATTGCTACATTTGTAATTCTGACACTAATTTTGCTCTGCTATAAAGTCTCTAAATTTGAAAAACCCCTGTGAGCTACAATGAACAGGAGGGTTTGTGATGTAAAGTTTACACAGCAACCCTTTAGCTGGGGAAAGATGCATTCTCCACCTACTGCAACAACTGCTTCTTATACATTCCAGTTCATCAAAACGGAACACTGAGAGACCAATAAATACGAGAACTGCCAGAAATCTTATCCAGAGCATGTACTTATTCACATCATCAAGCACTTTAATCACACATGCTTTTGAAATACCACTTCAGCTCTGAAGCAGCAAGTGCTATGTGTAAGGCAGAACCATTTCTACTTGCTGCTGGATCAAGGTGAAGACCTTCCTGCACCTACAGAAAAGGAACTGCATCCTTTCAGCAACCTCTCAAGTACTTTAAGCCATGCACTAATACAAACAGCTCCATTTGGGCATTTAAATAAACAACTGTACTCCTAGAGAAAAAGTGAATTTGAGAAAACTCGCACTTTTAACTCCAGAAAATAATCTAATGGGCACCAAATAATGTGCAGCATCATATAAACATCATTACACTGGGTAAACACTGGGGTATAGGCTGCCTTGAAGGTAGTTGTGAATCTGGCAAGTCAGTGCCTCCCGCCAGCAAACAGCCTTTCAAAACAAAAGGTGTTTGTTTTGTGGACAGCCCCGATGGCTGCCTGCAGGCAATGAAGAACGTGTGAACTTCTCAGAACAAGGAAGGACAAAACTCAGGGAAAGAAAACGCCGATGCACATTAGCTGAAGTAGCCAAGCTGGACTTAAAAAGCAGTTCAGGAATAAGTTCATGTTTGAGGGACTAAACAAGACAGAACAAATTTTACTGAGATGAAATACAGGAGTTTCCAGCACAGGTGATAAATGACCTGTGAACCTAAATGACATTGTTTCAAAGATAATGATCAGTATTTCCACAGGGAAACAAAATGCAAAGCCTTGCTGAGGAGCCAGCAAGGTCGGCGAGCCAGATCCACGTGCAGGTGCCCCACAGCGCTCTGTGCAGCGGCTCCCACCCTCCTCACCTGAGCAGAGTCCAGTTATCGATCACGGAAGGAACAAAGACACAACAACAGCAACTGTTTTCCCCAGCGCCGGCCTGGGGCCCTGCTCGAGCCGAACACCGACACACAGCCGGGCACAACCGAGCGAGGGGAACCGAACCACGCACAGCGATGCCGAGCGTCACCTCCCCGCCTCTGACAATGGCGAGGGGAGCCAGCGCTGGCGGCAGCGCTTCTCCCTGGGAGAGCCAAGGGCTGCTCAGCATCCCGGCCCCTCCGGCGCGGCCCCTGTCAGTGCTGACTCACGGAGAGCAGCGGCGCTCCGGACCCGGGGCTCCAGCCCCGCCGCAGCCCCGCGGGGCGGGCGGGCCCCGGGCGCGCTCATTGTTCACGGCACGGCGGCCCCCGCCGCGTCCCCTCAGCCAGCGCCGGCCTAGGCCCGCCCGCGCCCCCCACAGGGCCCCGCCTCACCCTTGGCCAGCGCCACGGTGGAGTTCTCGGTGTCGATGGTGTAGAGGATGCCCTCATAGCGGATCTGCGCCTTAGAGATCAGGCTGATCTTGCTGCCGATGTAGGGGGTCCCCGAGCTCATGGCGGCGGCGGAGCCGGGGGAGGAGCGGGGGTCCCAGAGCCGCGCGGAGCCGCCGCGCCGCCCACGCGCACTGCGGAGCCGGGACCCTGCCGCGCGCGCCTTATATAGGGCGGAGGGAGACGGGCCGGGGGGAGGCGGTGGGGGGCGTGAGGCGGTGACCGCGCATGCGCCGCGCGCTATTGACCAGACGGGAGAGACGGGGTCAGACGGGGAGGGGCGGAGGGGGAACACCCGGGGCCCGCGTCACGTGATCAGCGCGGGCGAGGGTGCCACGTGCGCCGCGGGGCGGGGCGGAGCCAGGCGGGGCGGGGCGGGGGCGCGCGCACTTCTCTTCCCGCGCTGCCGCGGCTGAAGGGAGCGCGCGGGGGGAGCGCTGAGGGCGGCTCTGTGACACTGAGCATGTACCGCTGCCCCTTGTGTGCCATTGCCCCTCGCTGCTGCGGTAGAGCTGCTGTCACGCAGCGCGGGGAGAAGGGGATCATCGCCTTCCCCGTCACTGAGCAGCCATGGCTGCCGCTGCCCAAGCCCCTTCGCCCTCCGGTGCCGCGGTTGGTGCTGGCGGAGCCGCGGGTGCCCGGCGGGCCCTGCTCTGTGCGGGTCTCCCCGCGCCTTTGTTCTGCTGGCCCTGCTCGGGTCACCCCGGCGCGGTCACCCCGTGGCAGGCCGCAGCTGCGGGATGGGACCGCTCCGTGCGGCGTCTCCCGGGAGCTCCCCGGCCATCTGCGGGTCAATGAGAGACAACCGGCAGCATCTGGCAGACATGGCCACGGGAGGTGAAATCACTCACCAGCGAGAGGGTGGACGGGGATCAGGCAGGGCAGTTGCATTTCGGGCGGCGGGTCAGAGTGCACAGATCTCACTAATTTGTGTGACTCAGATGAATAAGATCCGAGCCCGGCAGCCGGGGACAATACAGCGGGAGCCATTGTGTGAGTGCGGGGAGGTTGGCTGGAGCTGCAGGCGCCCATGCCTTGGTTACATGCCTTCCATCAGCGACACAACGGCGACACGGGAGAACGCAGTCCACAGGTTTCTCCCCGCGTCCCTGCACACCGTGGCTCGGAGAGCTGTTCTCCCAGTCCCCCAAGCTGTCTGCCCTGTGACCTTGTCTATTTTATGGTGCTACTCTTCATGCTGTTTATACAGCCTGAAGAGCAGATCTTCCCTGCCTTAACAGGGCAGATGCTTCCTTTCCACTCGTACAGGCACATGTGTGCGGTCTTTTCCTTGTTAAATTGTTCTCGCATGGAGTTCCTGAAAAATATAAAGGAAAAAAAATTATATATATTAATTGGAAGAGCAGCAATTTGGAATAAGAAACTCAGCCCTTAAAGTCAACCTTTTTAGATTTTTACCTCAGCCTTAAGTATAATTTACAGTGGGAAAGCAGAGATTCCTTTTTTACTGCAGTAAACAGTGCCCTTTAGCGGGCAAATTGCTGGTTAGAAACTTCCCTGCTGAAAAAAACTCTAGTTCTTCTGTATGAGGAGTGTCTAGTTTAGGAGTGTGGAAAGAAATAATAGAAAAAATTGAAGAAATGTGGCGGCTCAGTTTGGAACAGCCACAAAAACTTATTTATAATGGAAAAATTATGGCAATAGTGTGGGCAAAGGTAAAGAAACCCTCTTTTGGTTTACATCTTCCAACTCCACAGTATGTTTAAATTGATGTTTCTTATTTCTACTCTTAAAATGTTCTTTAGAAATAGTAAATGGGGCTCCAGTTTTGCCATTCAATTATTTTTTTTCATTATGAAAACCAAAATGTTCGTAAGCACCTGTAAGTTCCTGTTCCTTGTTACTTATTCAAGACAAGGTGTTATTAGGATTGTTTTATTCATTCACTTTTTTTTTTCTTTTTTATTTTTTAATACCAGGAAAGAAAGAGACAGTCACATGTAGCAACAGTGATGTAGATCCTGCAGGAAGGCTAATTAAAGCAGTGTGGAAAAAGAAAACTACACCAAGAAGGCATGACCTATACACTGGTAAGGAGAGATATGCAAACATACAGAATTTTAGTTATAATCACCAAGGCCACAAATCAGCCTGCTTCTGGAAGATACTCTTATTGTAATGAATTTCCTCAATATCTTGTGTTTGACAACAGTCAGAGATAACAAGCGATCAGCAAGAAGAAATATGACACTTGACATTTTAAGTGGCCTGTTAGTATTATTTATTCTGCTAAAACATACAGTTCCTCATCCACTAAATGTTGGAAGGGGGAACCAAAGAGCGTCTTTCACTGTGTAAATTCATGATAAGTGTGCTATCCCGGGCATCCCTCATGAAGAGGGAACATTTGGCTTTATATGAAGATGCTGACTGCAGTTAATCTGTAGGAAATTTGGCAGAGAGGCACCTCGTGGTCACAGCAGACACAGGATTCACACAAAAGCCTTTTGGACTACAGGTACCTGTGGTCTTTGGAGAGTAGAGGTAGGGTACAGTCACACCATGTAACAGCATAGCTAATTTATTTACAGGAAAACCTGTGTTGCCAGAACTCAGGAGACTCCCGTGGCAGCTGGAAGGCATCTAGAGGCATTTGAGAGGGTAACCACCCATGTATCTAAGCACTTTTCCTAGCAGGTAAAAGAGAAACCTGTGATTCACTGCAGTGATGAGAATTTGTGGGGTGTGTGATGGCCACATCCATGGAAACATGAGCTGAACTGATTCAGGTGAGTTCTGGCACAGGCCAGCAGTTGGCAAGACACCTGTAACAAGCTCTAGCTGCTGGAGGAAGGCAGCCAGGCACTGCCTGCTGAAGCATCACCTCTTGTACCTGGGGACAATGGGATGTGTTTGCAGTTGGTGGCAAAAAAAAAAGAGAGGAAAGAAAAGAAACAAGCATGGAAAATGGAGGAACTGAAAATGGAATAGAGATCTGAATTTGGGTATGGCAAACAAATGATACAAAGTAAGAGAGAAATGCTTGAGCCCTAGTGGAAGAGAAGTTAGAGCAGTAGTTTCAAAATAAGATTATGGTAGCTGTAGGGAAGGAGGGGAAGATCACCAAGTACAGGACACAGTTCTGTAGAGGTGTGGGAAATGAGCAGTAGAAAAGAGACCAGGGGTAAAGGAGGGACTGGAACAGGATGGAGAAACAGAAAAGATTCAGGAAAAATGAGAAGGAAAAAAATGATCCACCCTTGTAAAGGTTTTTATTTTTCACAAATAAAAGCTGATGAAGTAGAATAAAGAATAAACATGTAAATTCAACTGAAGGAAACTAAAATGATGGGAAGAGTGGAGGGTGGAGAATGGAATAAGGATAACAAAAAATTGAAACATTAATAAGTAGAAAAAATAGAAGAATTAGTAACCTGTACTTAGGTAATGTGGGCTTTGTAAAATTTATTTCTTAATTCCCCACAGTCTAAGAAAAAGAGATACGATGATATATGGAGGAAATAGTGTTTCATTACATTAGTTTGTCTCACATTTCAGGAAAAGGGGTCTCCTCAAAAAAAAAACAACCAAACATCAAAACAATAAGTGTTTTCTTTTTTATTTCAGAAATAAGTACAGAGACTGTAACACCTGTAATGCTGTTCTGTCCTCTCTCCCCTTTTTCTTTTTCTCCGTTTTGAGTCTATGTCTCAGGGATTTTAATTTTGACATCTTTCATTCCACCCCCATGTATCAAATTTAACGTCACTTTAACTTCTGGTTTTAAATGAAGTATTTTTAAAAATCTCATCGTTTTAGGCTTATGGGGGTTTGGCTCTCTTAATTAGTACCTTGACTGTGTATTCAGTGGCACTGGCATAAATCTGCATTTTTCCATTGCACTTCTCAGCAATCCAAGAGCATTGCACAGTCAAGACAAAATATATTTTACCAGTGAGGAGGAGATGGCAGAGAGATTAAATTTCTTATCCAGACCCACAGAGTTTTTGAGCATGAAAGCGAAACCACACTTTGGGCACTGTTTATTTGAATGCTCCAACTGTATGAAATACAAACATAAGAGGAAGAAATGCTCACATGAGTTTGGCTGAAAACAAACCTATTTTGTGCAGATACAGTGTTTATAATGCATGGTGTAAGTATCTGAGATAAGGAATTACCTACAAAGATTAAAAAAGCAGCATTTTCTATTCCTTTCTAGAAATAACAGGCTCTTAATCTACACTTTAATCAGCTTTATTGTAAATACACTCATGTTAGAATGATACAGTTTGATTTTCTTGTTCTATTAATGCAGTCAATGCCACTTTTCATCCTGCAGTCAGTCATTCTTTACCCTGAAAAATTGACCATTTTCTAAAAGGTAATGCAGTTTTCCTGCTGTAATGTGAAATGATAATTCCTTTTTGTACTTGTGAAAATCCAGCAGTAAAATTACGAAGACATGCTGGAGAATTTTTCTGTTTGTGTAGCACTTCCATGTGGAAGATTCAAATTACTAGTCTGACTTCTAAACTCTTCATTTTTAAAAGATATATCAATATATCCACTTAAATGGGTAGGATAAGCCAGCAGTGCTGTTCTGACCAGCCCAGTCTTTGCTGTTTGTATGCCATAAATCTACTTAAAAGTTGTGTTTGATTGCCTGAATCTATCAAGGTTAGGAGTCACTTTTGATGCAACAGAGTAAGGAGGCAACGTGAATATACTTGCTTTTATAAAACTAAGTCTTGGACATGTGTAACATTTTTTATTGGGATGAACACAAACTGCTATTCCAGACTTTCCACGGCACACCACTCCACCAGTGTCTACTTTATAAAAATGAGACTAAATCCCACAGTCAGTATTAGACAGAAGGCTGAGAACTCAGCCCAAAATACTGCCTGCTCTTGCAGTTCACTCTGCCATTGAAGTTTTGGGGAATGAAGCAGTTAAGGAAGTGCAAATACCTTTTATACCAAGGCTTTCTGGATCATGAATGGCAAGATGAAGTTATCCTGGCTAAGAAGGTAGTGATTTATTCACAGATGTGGAAGCTGGATATAATTTTAAGAGATCCTTTCATGAAGATAGTTAAATGGATAGTCTATGTGATACAAAAAAGGTTGACAAAGCTGAAGTTTGCAGTTTGGTGACAAAAGTTGAAGGATGAAGACTTTTAAGTCAGACACATTCTAAAAAAGGCATTGATGCATCTATTTCCCATTGAAAAGAGTAAGAGGATTCAGATCTAAGTTTAGAAATAATTAAGGCATAAAAAGATACAGTTGTCTATCTAGGAGAGTGGGGAGCACTGAACAGTGCCTAAGATACAAAGTTCCATTAGGACAAATTTCTGACTGGGTTTTTTGTTGCACAGGCTGCTTTTGTTTGGAATATGTTGCACTGAAATGAATGGCAAACCTCTTTGTATCCATCCTCACAGATGCACTGATGCAAGGGCATGGGGTAAAAGTGGGATTTCATAAAGTTCTTCCAGGCATGAAGTGTGAAAAAGGTATATTGAAGACACACTGAAATGAAAGAAAAAAAAAAAAAAGGAAGTAATAAATGGAGAAAGAAAGCAAAAAATTGGCTTATAGGGATGAAATGCTGCGGAGGATTAGTCTGCAGGGGAAGATTTTGTAGAGTTCACATTTATGCATTAATTGGGAGAATAAGAATCTGTGTATTAAGCTTCATGCCCAACTTTCCGAGGCTGCAGTGATAACCAATGATCTAAATCCACTTCTGGGCTGAAGAGAGCCCAAGTTTACAGCCAGACTGTCACAACTGACCTACTTGGTACTCTTGACAGTGTCTCAGTGGAGAGACCAAGGAACAGATGGGAGTACAGCCTGATGCATCACTCTGGTACCAGTCTTTTCTGAACAAAATCAAATATTTTTCAGAGTACAAAACATACTGAAGAGCCCTGGATGTTGCAGACCAGAAAATGCCACCATTGCCTGGACAGAAATTTACCTTCACCAGCTGGGTTTGGCTAAAATTCCAGAAAGCTCGGCAGCAAGGTTTGTTTAAGGGCTCCTCATTCCCTCTCTGAACTTCTCTCTCCAAATTATTGAACACATTCCAGCTATAAGTACTGAGCACTATTTCCTTGGCACTGAGGCTTCAGTGGGCTTGAACCAAGAGCTCTTGCTGTGCAAATCAAACCATAGGGCAACAATGCACATCACTGAGCTGAGAACCTAGAGGGAAGAGTGTTTCATGAGATATTTTAGTTCAGATATCTCATTTCCATTCATTCTTTACAGTGGACTCTTCTGCAGCCAAAGAATCTCCCTCTCCTTACCTGTTTTACAAATGGGTTGAAGATTCAGCTTCCTTCTGTTCAGTGAGGGAAGGGATCATTTTTTCAGCCTTGGCAGTGTGCTGTTCTTTTCCTGCACAACATCTGCTGCAGTTTTCATGGCTTGAATTGTTCCTGGACTCATTTTAAAAGGCATGTTTCAGAAATGTCTTTGAGGATATGAATTATTAGTCATTGTTTTATCTTCTAGGGTGTTCTTCATTTATCTTTGTTATTTTCCTTTTTAAAATTAGACTAAAGAGGCTTTGGAGTTTAAAGTTTATAGGTTTTAATTCAGGTTTAGACTAAAGATAACAAGAATGGAAAAATAACTCATAGCAATAGGATTTTAGTGCAGTTTCAGTAATTAATTTTTGTATGACAATAAACTGGGATTTAATCTCCATCTAACTCATGCTTCTTACCACTGTAGTATTTGTGTACACACTTTTCACATACATGTGACAATTCTGACATTTACTGTTCCAAAGCCTTTGCATTATTTGTACCTCATACCTCATTTCTCCATCACTTCATGTATGACAAGATGTTTGATACTTAGTGCACTTTTAAACCACTTTTTTTTTTTGGTGTAAAGTAACTAAAAAAGAGATTTGGCTCTTCAGTTTTCTCACTTAATTCTGATTAATATGTTTAATTTTTTTCCAGAACAACTCACATCTTCATCTTGGGCTCTGTATTTTACTCAGCAGCATCCTCAACATTTACTCTGCCTGTGACACCCTTGCCAAACTTCCAAAGGCTGTTTGGGATACACAGTTTCCAGTAGGACATTTTGAAGACAAAAGGTTTGTGCAAGTTTAACTTGGAGCATGAACTGGTCTGAAGAACAGTGTCATCAATTTTGTTATACTTGTGAGGTATTGGAAGAGTACTGCAAGGTAACCCTACAAACAAAGGTAGGTAACAGTAAGGAACAACTTAACTCCCTTGGCCCTCCATCCTGGTGTGTCATTTCCTTTGGGCTGGAAGTTTTGCCCATCTTGTCTTGTAAGAGATAAAATCTTTGTCTGACTTACTTCAAAACATGCACTAGCTTCTTCAGGCAACTATGGGATCAGTTCCTATATTTAACTGAGTTATTTGATTTGTTTGCAGTTTCCAAAATGAGCAAAAGCTCATTAAAGGAATAGGGGCAATTCCAGAACTCTCTCTGATAGTGAGAATATATTTTAGGCAGCATAAGAAAGTAGCCTATAGTGTGGAATCCTATCCCTAAGTATTTAGACTGCTGGAGAATCCAGAAAAAAAATAAACTTGTCTAATAGCCTTTCTATCTGTGTTTTCATTAAGTCTGAGACAGCTCAATAAGGAACCTATGGCATGATTTTTGAAATTTGTTATTTTTAAATATTATCTGTTATTACAGAGGATTCATTAAAAAAACCCAAAAAACAAAACAAAAACTCATCAAAATCTTCTTACATACTTTTTGCCTTCCAAATGCACAAAAAGTTTAGATAAAATCTCTTTTAATTACTACCAAAACAAACCTCCTGTACTAGACTGCTTTCATTTTTTTCTGTTAGTGATGATGTTTCCATGCCTCTTCTGTCTATGCTGGCTTTCCAGTTCAGTGTCTTTTGTGTCTGATTTCTTTATAATCTCACTAAGGTTGGTCAGGAATTCTATTGTCTCCTAAGGCTTGGTAAGAGCATTTGACAGACTGTGAACTAGAGATGGAGTAGGGAGAACAATTGAGCCATTTTTGTCATCTGAAGATGACTTTCAGACCGGTTTGCACACGTGATTATTCTTCCAGTTCAAATGTAAAAGAATCTGGATTTTGCCCTATGCATTGAACATATACTGAAAGTTTTACCAACTTTACAGCCTGTTAGTTTCATTTGATATTATTGTTGAACTAAAAGGTGTGTATTCAGGCACACACAGAACCTTCATTTGAAATAACTCCTCTGTCTTAAGAGAGAAGAACCATGGGGTTACTGAATTATTTAGATAAAGAGTGTGTCCAGCTCTGCTCTGTAAATTACAGTCTCTAGGCACTGGGACATGAAATTCCATAGGACAAAGGTTTTCATCTACAGCAACTGCTGTTCTACAACTGGTGTGCCATTGGCTGTACCCGTTCTTGGCACTGACCAAGAACAAACAGGATGAGGATTCATCTTTGGTTCTTTCACTTATTTTTTTTTATGTATTTTTGAAGGCCAGTGAGTGGAGGGAAGCGTATAAAGAAAGAGGATAACACTGATTGGCATAACTGGTCAATAATGTGTCCAGCTCTGAATCAAGAGACACAGGAATCCATTACTGGAATATTCATGGTATCATGTACCATTAGGTTGTCTGAGGATATATTGTTGATAAAACATCCCTGGCAGGATCATCCTTTGCTCACAAAGGCTCACAGAAAAATCGAAGCAAAACCCGCCAAAGTCACCTCTCACTTAAAAGAAATATTTCAAACATATTCTAACAAATCCTGGCTGGAAAATGTGCAAATTGGATTTTCAGTAATGAGACCCATCAGTAGGCACATTTTCTTGACATATTCTGTCTTGGAAATAGTGATTCAATTTTCCAAAAGTCCTTTAATTTGCTTAGAGAGGAAAGCATTTTCATTTTGCACAGTCCGTTCTAATAATTTGCTAAATTCAAAATATGTGAAATTGTTGAAGGTGGTTGTAGTGACCAGAAGGACCTCTAATCTTCTAATAATATTTTTCTTTTTCCCATGAATCATGTAGGTTTGCACAAGAGATTTTTCAGTACCGATAAAACACAAAACACAAATTTTAGTTGACATTCCTGCTGCTTGTCTCTTCCACAAACAGAATTCTGGACATTTGCTAGTGATCCCCTTCAGAAGATTTGTTTTAGAAATCTCTGTTAACTGCTGGGGTGTGTGGTTAAAAACTTACATTTTCTCCTATGACTAAAGTTCCTTAGGAATTCCCTTACAGATGAGTCTGGGTATTGATACTTCCTATCTTGACAGTAACAAGCATGATGAGCCAGATGAGGAGCAGGTGGGAAGGAAAAAGTTTTCCACAGCTCTTTTATGCTGTAAAGCCTTGAAGAGTTTTAAACAATAATCCTTTATCCCACAGTATATTCTCCAGGCTCTTTTGGGCACCGGATGTGTGGACTTTGGAATGCCTCAGGAGAGCTACACAGAAATAACTCCTGTGGGAATTACATGTAGCATGTTCCAGTGGCAGAGTATTCTGCCCCAAAAACACTCAGGAGAACGCCAAAGCAGTGTGCTCAGCTAACTTTTTGGTTTGAAAACCAAGCTCATAAGCAGTGTCCCTCTAACAGACATTTTCTATGTCTTTTTTATTTAATAACTAGGTATTGTTACATACCTTGGTTTTATAAAGAGGATATCCCTTTAGTTGTCACATAAAGTATTTATTCAATCAAATATGTTTTATGAAAAGAGTTGGGTTTTTTCCTGCTCTGTTTCTGGTGTTCCAGTAATTGTTATGCAGATACAAATGCTTATTTTAAGTGGGTGCTTTTGTCATTTCTCTTTCCTGGAAGCATCATGTGAGGTTTCTGTCCAGAACACTGAACTGCAGCACAGGGCTGGTGCTTCTGTGGCTGGCAGAGAGAGTCCAGTGCCCATGAGGACAGACACTGTCCTGCACTGGAAATAAGGGTGTAGGTAGATATGATTATCATAAAATAAGAAGGGACTATACTCTTGCTCTCCAAATCTATTGTTCATCTCTTTTTATTTTACAGTGCAAGGGTTAAGACATTTTCCTGCAGCATACCTTACTTAATTATGAATATTAATCCCTATTAGGAGCATTAGGCTTCCTCAGGGATTCACCTAAGGACAACTGAAATACAGGGGATGAGTTGAAGACCAAGATTTTGACAATATTTTGAGATTTGATGGAGAAGACAGTCAAAAGTGTCGACTACAAGGGGCACTGAAGTTGCTTTATTTACTTACTGGTGAATGTCTGGAGTAAAAACTGATAATCCCCAAAACTCAAAGAAAAATACTTAAACCAGGAATATTTTTCCTATAGATTGTCAAACATTTGTATTCCGGATGCAAATGGAGCCTTGCTGCTTTTGCTGATCACTTGCTAGTGGAGGCTGACACCCATTTGCAGAAGAATCAGCACACAGACTTTCAAGGTTACCAGTGTCAAACTTCTGCACAGAACTGCAACATCTTCAACCAGGACTTCATTCCTTTGCTTCTAACACTCTCTGCTTACCAAATTATCCATTGAACTCCTGTGCTCCTCCAAAGGAAAAAAATAAAAAAAGGAAATGGGGTACAAGGCAAAAAGGTAGGGAGGGATACTGGCTACAAGGTTAGTGCAGCTTTATGGATGCCCAAAATTTTGGGTTTTGCTGAACACTTTCCAGTGGAGACTGACACAGTGAATTTTGTCATCTTGTTTGACTGAAGTTTTGAAGTCAAGGTATTACTGGTTAAATCCCAACTTCCAGTGTTTCAAATGATCCTGGGTGAGGAGCAGAGAGAGGGGCAGGAAAGAAGAACAAGAAATCACCCATCAAAACAGTAAGTTTTTAATTGATTTATTGACAGACCTTTAGTCTTCTGATGGGTCAGTTAAGACAAAAACCATCCATAGGCTTCTCTGTTCCGTCCCTTGTCACCCCAATCCATACCTCTGTCAGATGTTTCTGTAATGAGTTCTAGACTAAGTTCATTTTTAGAAAACAAACAGAAGGAGAATGGCATTACTTTAACCTGAGACAGTCTCTGTGTCATGAGCTACATTGTAGATCTAGGGGGGAGGAATAAGTATATTAAATAATAATATATAATAATATAATCACATAAAGAAAGGAGGTTAAAGGAACTGACAGTTCTCCATTTTTCCTGGATACCTCCTGCTGTCTTCTGCTCTTTGACACACAGGGAACCCATATGTGCCTTAAATGTTCAAGATCTTCAGATGCAATTGATGGGTGCTGATGGGTCAATTCCACAGCATTCACTGTATATTGAGTCTAACCAACACTAATAATTACCTGTACTACATTGCTAGAATTCTTGTGCAAGTTGCTCTTTTTGTATCATTTGAAATGGAGTAGTACAGCACAGAGGAGCTGGAATCCCTATCCTGAAGAATTCAGTCTAGAAACTTACTTCCAATGTCAAACAAAAGACAGAATGTATGAAAAGATAAATTATTCAGTAATGAATCCTACACACTTATAATGCACAAGTTGTAATGAATCTCAGTTGCTCTTGTAATTTTGTAAAGTTGTTTACCTAATATGGTAGATGTGCCATATGGTACACTAAAGAGAGTGTTAGAATGAGGACGTGAAGATTTTGAGGGTTTTATTTCTAGTTCTGTAGGCATCTGTAAACTACATTCAAGCTGTCCTAGAATGTGAGCAGAGGAAGAATGCAGGCTGCTCTGCCCCTTCATGCTGACTGCTGCTGCCACCTGATAACATCCTGCATGTCTTCCTCCCTTGTTCCTCAGGCACTGTGGCCCAGCATGGGGCTGTACCCTGGCTAGATGCCATCAAAGAAAGTCTTTCAGCCACTCTGCACCTTTAGGTTGGCTTGGCTTAAGTCAAGCTTTTTCACCCTTAATAAATCATTTGAGCAGCTGATTAACTCTTCTGCTGGGTAGGGAATGTGACCAGGCTTCTGTTCCAGAGAGTTCTTTGGTATGTTGCTTATAGAATTTCACCATAGCTAAAACTAGCAACGTGCTCGACTGTGGCAGCAGCAGAGGTTGGGACTGCCCTGCTCAAAGCAGCATTTCTGTCTTGTAAGAAACAGTCAACGTGACCTACAGTGATGTCTGTAAAATCACAGCTACTTTGCAGCACTGTAATTTGTCAAAAATTGATAAAATGGGAGTTAAAATTCATACAGATGAAAAGGGCAGTTTCTTGTTCACCCTTGTGTGTCAAGTGATGACTGAGAAAAGCATTTGAGTACAAGAATAAAATATTAATATAAAACTCAGAGAATATAGGCAGTCTCTCAGGGTGATGCCACAGGGGTGAGTGGAGCCTTGGGAAAAGCTTAACATTGTAATTTTTAGTTATCAGCCAGAGTCTACTGCAGGTGAGAAGAGGACATAGAAACTAGAAGAGTTACTCACTATGAACTGAATTTCTAGGATTTTTTCTTTTAAGGTACTTGCACTATATTATTTGGGGCCTGTATATTAAGAGCAAATAATTTCAGTTTTTATGTGAATTTTTGGCAAACAGCTTCTCTCTTTATATGTTTGCATATTTGGGGAGGAGGTGAGAACTGGACAGTACTTCAGCACTGTTCCTATTGCTCATGGGGTCAAGGGTCAAGCAGATCAATTTAATTCATGTTAGAGTACTACAAGTTAAGAGATCACCACAAATATGTGATGGGGGAAGTGTTGTCACCCACATCTGGGCAACTCTACATAGAGAAAAATTCGGATATATTTAAAGTGATCCCCTTTTCACAGATGGCTCTTGCTCTTCCAGGTCTCCAGCAGCCTCCAGGCAGCATCTTTCAGGCCAGTCAATTCCCCAGAATCATCAACCAGCAGGTGCTGAGCCTATCCCACTACAAGAGAGTTCCACCCTCTAATGCCACCCATTCCCAAAACATAAGAGCAAAGCTTATTTTAAAATCCTGATATAAGAGGGGTTATTTTAAGCTTGCTACCCCTTAAAACTTGAAAGTTAAGTTAAATCAGGCATTGGAAAAAGTTGCCCGGAGAGGTGGTAGTGTCACCACCCCTGGAGGTGTTTAAGAGGCATCTGGATCTGGCGCTGGATGATGTGGTTTAGGGGTTACAGTGGCAGTGCAGTTGGACTTGATCTTAAAGGTCTCTTCCAACCTTGATGATTCTATTCTGTGAAAGATAAATCGCACCAGCTGATAGTATTGTTCCAAGTGCATCTGGTAATACTATTCCAGTAATTCAGTTTTCTGGGGAAACAGCGCCTGGCAGAAGAGCGCATTTATTGAAAGGCGGGTTGTATTTTCACGTAATTTACTTCCTTTATGATGGTTGCACAACAAGGTCAAAGTGCAGCTGCCTCCTGTAAGCGATCATGTCCACCTGCAGCCAGCGCGGCCCGGGCCCGGGGCTGCGCTCCCCGCCGAGCGCCGCTGCGGAGCGCGGCTCTCCCCCAAGGGTTAAGCGGCGGCGGGGGTGTAACGCGGGCTGACACACGGGCGGGGATCGCCCCGCCGTGCCGGCTCGCAGCTGCGACTGGACCGTTCAAAATTGCCGTCTCCCTCTCTTTTCCCCCCCGCCTCCCCTCTCTCTCCTTTTCATTTTCTCTTTTCCCTTCCCGGCGCTGGGCTGGCAGCCGGGCGCGCTTTTGCCGGAGCTGGCCCCGGCCGTGCTGAGTCAGACCGCGCCCGGCGCCCGCCCCCGCGGCCCGGCCGCACCGAGGGGCTGCAGCCCCCGGCTCGCCCCGCCAGCGGCGGCGGGAGGGAGGCAGGCGCGGGGGGCTCCTCCTCGCCCGCTGCCCCCGCCCGGGGCTGGGCGTGTGCTCCGCCCGCCCCGCCGGTGGATCAGTTACACGCAGCTGGCACAGGTGCGGGGCGCCCTTCAGACTCGCGCCGGCGGGGGAGACCCGGACGCAGGGAGCAGCAGGGAAAACATGCAGCCATTTTGGGCCGAGGCAGACAAAGAGCCGCCGGCGGCCGCCGCCGCCCCCGCCGCCCCGCGCGGCTCTCGAACCCCCCGCACCCGCAGCGCGGCCGCCCCGAAGGGCCGCAGCCCCCGCCCGCCCGCGGCCGCCGGGGGGCCGCCGCCGCCGCCCGACTCCCAACTAAGCGTTCGCAGCCATTTGCACGGCCTTTTATAGCGCGGGCGCCGGCCAATCAGCGGCGGGCGGAATCCCTGCTCGGCCGGTGATGTGCGGGCCGGGCGCTCGCGCGTGCGCGGTTGGGCGGGGGGGCCGAGTGTGAGCGGGGCGGGGGGAGGAGGGAGCCGTGAGAGGGGAGGGGGGGGAGGAGGGAGCCGCTCACAGGAACCCTCCGAAAAAAAGATGGCGGCGGGCTCGGATCTGCTGGATGAGGTTTTCCTGAACACGGAGGTGGATGAGAAGGTGGTGAGCGACCTGGTGGGCTCCCTGGAGTCCCAGCTGGCGGCCTCCGGCCACCACCACCAGCACCACAAGGCGCAGGAGCCCCTGAGGGCCGCTGGGGGGCTGCTGGGGAACCATGTTGTGAGCAGCAGCAGTAGCAGCAGCAGCCCTAGCCCCAGCCCTGGAGGAGTAGTAGTAGGAGGCAATGCTAATGCCCAAACAGAGAGCAGCAGCGGCAGCAAGATGGGACTGAGTGCCCCAGAGATCACAAAAGCAGGTAACGTGGGCAGGGGTGGGGGGCTCTGAGGGAGAGGGGCCCTCCCCTCCCCCCACTCCCCAGCTCCCGCTGCCTCCTTCCCTCACTGCTTTCCCCCCTTTTCCCTCTCTCCTCCTTCTCGTTGTGGCAGGAGCGGGAGTGCAAAGGGTGGTATCGATCATACGGGGGAGAGCCTCCCCTCATCATGCCCCCTCGGTGTATGTCCGCGCCTCTGCTCCCTCCCCTTTATTTTCCCTCCTCGCCTGTGCTTACTCGAGGGTGTTGGATCATGTGTGGGGGCAGCCGCCCCGCAGAAGGAGCCGGCAGTGCCCGTCCGTGACTCTGCCGGTCCCCTCTGCTTTTCCTGCCCTTGTTGCTGGAGTGTAAAAGGGCTCTGTTAATCTCGGGGACTGAAGGAGGCAGAGCCCACCCCCTTGGTCATGGCTGTGCCTCCCATGCCGCCTGTGATTGCTCCCCTTCCCTTTCCAGGGGTGGAGGTTATGGGGGGATTCCCTCTTGATAATGCCGCCTTAGCTGTCTGTGTAAATGCTCCTTCCCCTCCCCCTTCGCTGTTGCTGAAGTGGAAGGGGGTGTTATTAATCATGACACCTATTTCCTGTAGAGGAGGAAGCGAGGGGGGATTTCAAGGGGAGGAAGTCCCTCAAAATGCTTCCCCCCCATATCTGCCTGCGTTGATATTCCCCCCGCACCCCCTCCCTTGTTCCAGGGGCTTGGAGGGGGCATCCAACACCTCCCATTCCTCCTCTGCCCTCAAGGGGGGGTTGTCACAACGCCGGGTCCCGGGAAGGGGGGGAATTCAGGCCACAACACCCCACCTTGCACAGCGCCTTCTCCCACCCGCCCACCCCCGGAGCTGCCTGGGAATATTCCCCCTTCGTCTTGTGAGGCTTGTAGGGGGGCAGTGTAAAGGCTGGGACTGAGGGTTCACTACGTGGGAATGGAGGGAAGCTGTTTTTCAGGGGGATTTGAAAGAAATGTTTCCCCAGAATATCTCTGCAATTCCTCCCCTCCCCCCTTTTTTATTTTTGATTTCATCTTGCTGAAGTGTAAGAAGATACTACAGACCCTCTGTTATGATCGATGAAGCTCTTCTAGGAGGATCTCCTTGACCCTTATAATGTGCATCTCAGTGTCTGCCTGTCACTATTCTTTTCCCATTTCTGTCTCCTTAGGGCCAGGACCTGGACTGTGTGTGATTGTACTTGTGCTAACACCAGGCCTTATCAAGGGGCATGAGGATTATTCAGGACAAGAAGCTACATCATCTTGTCCCTTCTGAAAACCAGCTTTGCTTTTTATTTATTTATTTTAAACTATCTCTGGCTGTGAGAACTTCAGATCCGTCGGAACAAATTCTGTAATAAGGAAGAGGGGTCTTCTAGAAACCTACTCCGGGCCTTGCAGTATTTCTTATCTTGCCAGGCCAATGTTTTTATTTCCTTTCACTTTTCATATTTTGCTGTTGTTGAGTCTCCTAATCTGACTGACTTTGCTTTGTAGGAGATGACAGGATTAGAGAGTAATGTGTGCTGGGTATAGGGAATATATCTTAGTAATGTGTCTTCCATGGCCATTTTTCCCCCCTCACATTTGCAATCCCGTTTCTAAATGGGATGTCAGACTCTAGAATGGGGGAAGAGGTCTTAGATGATCTTCTTACTCCCTTCTCTTGATTCATATTAAATCTGTTTTCCCTGTTTTTTCTTGTTGTAGGGTCAAAAGCAGGGGGGTTACAATTAATACTTAATCTGCCAGTCTTTGGTGGGATATTGGAGGCTTTAAGATAACGTCTTTAAAGCCATGTTCAGTTTGTACTCTGTCCTGTTTTCCTGGCTCCAGGCAGGCAGCTTGGGAGATGGAGAAGACCTGGTGATAAGGGAGAACATTCTGTCTTTGCTGGATTTCTCTTCTTGCTCATTCGCTCTGTTTAACCTCGTTGTTGTTTTGCAGGGGCAGGAGTGCAGGGGGGTGTTATTAATCATAACACCAGGTCCCAGACTTCAGCTCTGGATGGAGCCACCACAACAAGCACCAGCACCACCACTGCAGCAGCAGGAGGATCTGAAGTCACTGCTGCTCCAGGGACCCTCAGTCAGGGCAAATCGGTGGTTATCAGCACCATGGCAACTGCCTTGTCCACCAGGAATGGCAAGATTGGGACCACGACAGTGCAGACTTTGAATGGGAGTAACGTGGTGATGAACTCTCACCACACAGGAAGTGCTGCTTTCTCTGGGACTCCTGTGACTGCCAACCCCGCTCCTGCACCTGCTGTTGCCCCTCTCGTTAACAATGGACCTGGATCTGTGGGGAAAGGAAACGCTGTTAATGCTGTTTTGCCCTCAGCTTCTAACACTGTCATCCAGACTTCTTTCCTTAATACTGCTGTGTCCTCTGCATCCTCCTCCTCGCCCACAGTGATCTCCTCGCAGCCACCACCAAGTGTTGGCACTGGGGCACCCACGGTAACACTCGTGAGGCCCCCGATCCACACAGCAGGACCCACGGTGGCTGCAGCTGGTGCAGCCACTCAGAACGGGAGCAATACTGTGATCAATTCAACCATCAGTGTGGGGAGTTTTCCTGCTGTTGCCACAGCCACTGTGGGATCTGGAGTTTCCCTCCAGACGTCGCTTGTGAACAGCCAGTCTGGTTCCACTGTGCCAGCAGCTCCTGCCACACAGGTCATCAAATCTGAGTCTCCTAAAACTATAGTCCAGGCAGTATCCCAACAGCAGACGCTGGCTACTGGTGGCCAGCCCAGTACTACAGGGGGTAGCATGATTATTGGGCAAACTATGCAAGCTGGGCTCTCCAATGTTGCTCCCAATCCTGGTGGGATACCTCCTGCAGCTCCTGGCACCCCCACAGGAATGGCTAAAGGCACTGCCAATACAGTGGCACAAAGTCTGCCAAGGACTCCAACTCCAACTACAAGTGGAATCAGAGCGACTTTGACTCCTACAGTTTTAGCACCTCGTTTGCCTCAGCCACCTCAGAATCCGACTAACATTCAGAATTTTCAGTTACCACCAGGTAAGTCAGAGGATTGAGGGGTTTTGTTTCGGAAGTTTATTTCTTGCAGGGAGAAAGGAATCCAAGTAAGACTCTGTGCCATTCAATTGTGAATTGTGGAAAAGGCATGACATGTAACAATGAGAATGGTCTGGTGTTGAGTAGTAGTAGCATAGTAGAATTCCACTACTTAGTGTCTGATTTTGGGTGACCAGAAAGTCTTTTCAGCAGTAATTGAAAATAATTCCGCTTGGTATCTTTCTTACAATGTGAGTGTAGATGAAGCTGCAAACTGCCAAAGTGTAACAATGAAACATTATCCAATGAAATGTTGTTATTTCATTAGCACAAAAGACATTTTGAATTTTCAGGTGGTTTTGTCAGTAGTTTGTAACCTTTATGTGCTGCTCGGTTCCCTCCTGTCCCTGCATGCCCCCAGTACCATAGAGCTCTCATGAAGAGAGGAGCAGCAGATACAACACAAGAAAACTACCTACTTTGGATTTAAATACCTTCAAAGTCTGACTTAAAAACTCACAGATTTGAAGCTTATGATGGTCTCTTCAGTCATTGGCATTCTGATACAAAAGGCAGACTTCCTATGTCCTTACCTCACCCTGTTGTGTCTAGGGCTGCAGCTTTTGTAGTAGCTAGTCTCATGCTTAGTGCTGAGCATCTCTGGACAAGGAATGTAGTCCTGAACTCTGTGGATGAGTGAAAAGCAGGCTGAGAATTTGCTCAGAATTGTTCTGTCCCTCCTTAAATAGCCTAGATTCGTAGATTTAATGTTATATATTTGCTGTTATTCTGAGTCAGGCTTGTTGCTTGTATCCACTTTGATTTTTAGCTGCAAATACTTGTGTGAACCTACACATTGCTTCCTGTCCTCAAAATAATACATGCAAGGGCTATGATCTTCCTGCTCACTGTTTTCAGGGCAGTACACAAAGAACAATTAATTAAATTTTGCTACTAACACTGAAATTGGTGGTGATTTTAGTAGGTGGTCTTAGTAAAATACATCTCTTGGAACTCCTGACCAACCTCAGAGCAATGCACCTGTCACATAAAATAGATCAGGAATTATGTGCTGTGTTACTAAACACTGTGTTTTTGTGTAATACGCTGTCTGTGGTATGTGATGCCATGTAGTTTGATGAAGTCTGTCAAACATTCTGTGTATCCAAGTACTAACTGGTATAAATATTCCTATTTTTTTTTTTCTGTAAAAGATTATTCCATATATGAGTAATTTGAATGACATGTTGCTAATTTAAAAAATAGCAGTAAAACTCAGATCTTGAAATCGTGGTGCTTGATTTGAAGCCTGTAAATTGATAGGTTGGAAAAGCCTTATTTTATTTATTGCTGTAGTGTATCAAAGGATTGATCCAGTTTAGTCTAGTGCCATTTATACCTACATTTTTTGTTAATACTGCATTATAAACCTGATTATAAGGGAAAGTACTACTGTGGAGTCCAGTGGGACCTTTTTCCAGGTAGCTAATGTTTTCAGACTGCCACAGCATCCTGAAATGTGTTACTCTTAGAAGCAGCATTGCCAGTCCTTAAGCAAAATTGGACCATAAATTGTTCCTTTGGAGTTCTTAGTAGATCTAAGTAAAACAATACAGGTTTGAAGCACTTTTGTTTCTGTCCTACACTTAAAGAAATATTTATGACTTCAAAAGAATAAGCATGACTTAAAATAAGGAAGTATATGTAACTGGATACATAGAAATTGGAAATGGAGTTCTTGCATGATAAGAGACTTAATATTGAAAAGGATTTTTTTTTTAGTGGAACTGATTATTTTTCTTTTACATTACTTTAGTTTGTTTTTTATACTTTGCAAAAGTAGCCAGCTTTAAAAATGCTTTGCATAAACCATCTCTTTCAAAACACTTAAGAATTAGTGGATTCTGGGCTCTTCCAAACATCTCTCAGGCTCAAGAGCCAAGCACCCCTGCAAATCTGGCCCTGTGCAACTGCTGTGATCTTCAGCAGAGTGCAGGTACACTCACAGTGAAAGGAGAATAGGTGGCTATGCTTTTGAAATTGTATTTTAAATGACAGCATCATAGGCCAGGTTTTTGGAGGCAGTTTGATAGTGTGAAGCTGCAGCTGCAGTGCCTCTGTGCTGTGCACCTACTGCATGCATCGAATTTGCATTCACAAGTTTGTTTTTAAAAGTTACTAGTGTGTGCTGGTAAGAGTTTCTAAAACAGTGCTTGAAATAGTTTGAAATCATACACTGCACACACAGCTTCTTACACCAAGAATTACAAACACTTATAGTGATGGAAGGTTTGACTATGACAACACATGTTTTATAGTTATTTTCTTACTCAGAATTACTGTTTCTAGTTCTCCAAAATACAGTTACAGTGTCACAGGTATGGAAAGCAGAATGTAAAATGTCAGCAGGAGTTGTTAAAGCTGGACTTGAAAATTAGAAACCTTTCAAGGTTTCAAATGTTTTCTTCAAAAGACCATGTGAAAAATAAACTCCATCAATGGTCTTTAAAACACCTTACTGTTAGAATAATGCTTGTGTGAAGGCAATTGTGCAGCAAACCTTGACTGACTAGACTGGAGACGTTTGAAGAGCAAGTAGGCCATAATTGTTGTGACCTTACTGGATTTTGGTGTATTTCTTCTCCAAGGACCTGAGCTATTGGAGAGTATCTGTCTATTAATGATGGTTTTCCTCTCCTGACATCTTTGAGGAAGAGGGCTGTTGTCCTTAGTCTTTCTTCAGGAGCCTCTGGTTGGAACTTTTTGCTCCAGTTGGACAGATTTGGGTAATGATGGTCCCAAAATAACCTTATTTATACCTTCTGAGAAGAGACACAGAAATATTGTGAGATGATTTTGTAAGGGGTTGGGAACACAAGTTTATACAATACTGCCTTAAGGATGCAACACTACTGAAACTGACTGGAAAGGCATTGAATGAAGCTGGTTGTTTCTGGATACTTCAGTAATGAGAAATGTGCTGTGTACAATAATATGGTAAGAGGTAGAAAATCAGTGAGTTTGTTAGAGTGGTAAGTCAGTGTTCCACTGTTAGAGGTGCTCAGAAACGTCTGCAGAAAAGTATAGCTGGGACTATGTGCTAAAATTTATCTTTTGCATTGCAAGAGTGTGTAAAGTGTTTAGAGGTCATTGCTGACACAGGGTAGAATCATCTTGTAAATTGGCAAAACTTGGGTGCTTTAAAATAATTTTTGAATACCCCATCTTGTCCAGCAGTGCTGTAGTACAAACCCAGCATGTGTGAGTTTATGCTTACTTTGCATTACTGTCAGCTTGGGGTTCAAAAATTTGCTTTCTCTTGTTGCAAGTTTGTGTTGCTACTCTCTTATGCTTTATCTTTATGTACAAACAGCTCATAATAAGTTTTTAAGGTGTCTGCTTAGAGAGAGAAGCAGGTTGCTGCGTGCTGAAGGTATTCAATGAGAATAACATAGAGCAGGTAGGTCTGGACAGTTTTCTCTGCTAGCTCAGGTGAAATTGAAATCTAGAAACTTTCACTTCCTTCTGTCCCTCCTTTCTTTTATCTCCTGAGTGACTGTTAGTAGTTATGAAAATTTGGTGGCTTGATCATAAAGACTGGTATTTTTCTGATTAGATATGATTTGGTGACATATAGTCCTGTTTGAAGATAGCAGATAGGATGGGTTGTCTTCATGTTTTTTTTTCTTTTACTTCTACAGTCATGACCAGTTTTCCCACTAGCAGTGGTACAGTTTTGCAGCTGTTGTAGAAGAGAATTGTTTTGCTTTGTATCTAAAAATAAAACTTCTTTATTAGTTTCTCAAAACTCAGTTGGATCTGGCAGTAGTTGATGATAGGGATGAGACTACAAATTTGTTCATTGCTTTCTTCTTGGAGGGCATCTCATGTGCCTTTTCCGTGGTGAGGACAGGATGGGCTTTTTATAGACTGAGAAACTGCTGGGGCCCCTTTAACAGTGGAATGTTCCAGAGTTCTGAACTCTAGCAGTGGTTAAAACTTATCACTGATGCTTTCCAGAGACAAAGGATACCTGAAAGAGCATCAGTGCTATACAGGTGCACATCCTGGAAGATGGTCTACATGAATATACATGCTCAAGGTTTTGTTCATGGCCTTAGAGCTCAAAACTTCATTTGGTGTTAAATTGGAGCTTTCTTTGTAGAAACCAATAGGTTTTTAGCTTGTGTCCACTATGAAAGAAAGATTCCAATTCAGGCCATGGTTATGATGCTTTAGGATGGGAAAACTACCTGAAAACATAATTTAAAGCATGGGTTTGGGTCCTTTTGACTTGAGCTTGAATAAATGAAAAATAACTTCTGCAGGAGTAATTCAGTTTCTTTCAGTTGGGAGTTGGGGTAGTAGGTGATTGGGCAAAGGAGAGTGTATAAAAATGGAGAAGGGTGGTAGCTGAGAAGAATCAAACCAAGTAATTTGAGTTACTTTTTCATCCTAACTGCCTCATTCTTTGAGTTGCTTTGTACTTGAAGCATGCACCCCAGAAGTGCCCAAAGGAGCTAGGATGTAGATAGATGAGGAAATCTTCAGAATTCCGTAATATATGGCATAGAGAAAGGAACAGAAGAAATACTATGAAGTAGTGGAATGTGGTTGTTTCTATTTCTCACTGACTAGTAAGCGAGTTCAAACATATCCTCATTATAGTTTCCCTGTGTGTTGCATGTGCTGCCAATATTATGCCTGTTAACTGTGTTGGCATGGCTTGATTTTGTTAAAAATAATGTCTGCAATGCACTGTGACAATGGGGGTTTCTTAGAGTACTTACAGTATGTTTTACTTCCAAAGCATTTTACAAAACTTAATCTTTGCAACCTGCCTGTGTAGATGGTAAATAAAGTACTATGAACTGTGCTTTAGAGCTTGGGGAAAGAGCAAGTTAGAGAAGTTCTGACTTGTCCAAGGCCACGCAGGAATCAATATTTTGCCAGGATTAGAGCTTGGGAGTCCTGTACTTGGCATGTAAAGCAGTATCTGTCTTTCTGGAAGATAACCGTGCATCTCTTCTGCAGAAATCTTCTGGGTGAGGGGTGGATTTTATGTTCAAATCATGCATCAGCAAAAGGAACATTCTGCTTTATTTGGAATCTGCTACATCAGATCTGCCATATGTCACCAGACTGAAAGTTGTGTTTGTTCGCATTGCAACTTCCATAAGTGAGGACTCCTGCATGCTTGGCTTTGTACCCCAAAGAACCTGAGGCTCAGAGAGCTGTGCAATGGGTTTTTCTGGTTCTGTTAAAAAGACTATCTTGATGTTGTGCACATCTGATAAGACTGTTGTTAAGTGATGGGATCTAATGGGACTATAATGTGATTCTGTTAAGCTATGAAAGCTATTAACTCTGATTACATATTGTTTAGTTCTGTTATGAAAAATGTTGTTCCCAACAGCCTTTGGAAGTGTGTGTATGGATATGCCTGTATGATCTTTAAATTGTGATATTTTGGGGTATCACTAAGCTTGTGATAAAGGTTATCGGTCAATAACCAGAAGTGATTTTACTTCTTTTGAGGTGTTTTGCACTCTGCAAGAAGTTACGTTTTCCATCTCTGGAAATGTAAGCAGGTTACTTGTGAACCTTCTTGGTTTGAGTCCACAAATTTGATGTTGCCCAGGACTTAAATCCCTTACTAACAGAGGATGCTGCAGCCCAGTTAGCAAACTGATGTGAAAATGCATCAGTTTGGGCCACTGATAAGAGACAAATGCTATCACAAACTCTTCAAATTAAGTATTTTCGTATGAGAACTTGTACTGTTGTCTGTCTTCCCTGTTTTGGGAAATGATATGTAAATATAGTTCTACAAAATTTTGTGAAGTAGTTCTAGAACACAGTTGAAAATACTGATATTTAAACTGTCTGGGTTCAAGGAAAGAGAAAATACTGGTTTGTGGAAATGTTGCTTTATGTAGAAACGATGTGATCAATACTGAGTCTGCTCAGAAAGAGCTGGATATAGAAGTCACTTAACACATTAAACATTTTTTGTTACTATGTGCATTTTTTGGTCAGAAATACTCAGAAGCAGAGTTTTCACCTTAAAATAGCTACTCTTGTCAAGATTATTGTTTGTGTTGAAACTTTATGAATGTTTGTAACTCCATTAATCTGTTTGAATCTTCTCCTTGAATTTGTTGCCATTGTTTCATGTAAAAAAAAAAAAAAGCTTTTGCTAGTTGGAAGACTTAGCAAGTTTAGCTTTGTTAGGCACATTATTTCTTGTGAAAGAAGATTCGGAGAGTAGTGGCATGAAGATTAGAATTTTGAAAATACAGTTTCTTACAACTGAAGATAAACACGTATATCTATCACAGTGATTAAGAGGAGTTTTTAGTCCTGGCTCATAGACAGTTATTTCAGGTGTATTATGAACCCTAAAGCTCTGTGTGAAGGAAGGCCAAGCTCTAGTGTGTTGCTCTCAGGTGACAATTTTTCTTTGCACAGCCAGAGGTCTATTCCTGTGTGCAAATAAATGTATCAGCCCTCTTGCATCTGCTTCCTTGTAAGAGAAGCAAAATTGCTGATGTGTGTACAGGCTGTAATTAAACAGGTGTAAAGATTATGTGATCATCCATATTTCAGATTAGATGAGGCTTTTTTTTTTTTTTTTTTTTTTTTTTTTTTTTTTTGCCATGGACACATGAACAGAGATTTTTGGCTGTTCTAAACCTTCTAAGATAGTTTTACCTCAGCTCTGGAAATTTTTACACCAGTTCTAATCTGTGAGAATTTCCTCCCAGAAATACTGGTTGTCTTCTGGAGGTGCAGGTGTCTCAACTGAGAGCCAGTTTTTTAGCACAAACTCTCCTCTCTTGGAGTAATTCTCCTTAGGTGTCTTTACCATAATATTTAATGTAAAATATAATAATTATCCTTGAGGTCTTATTTATGCCTTTAAAGTTTTTTAAATATAGAACATTTTTTGTGAGAACAAAACGTTGTTTATTGTCACTGTATAATGGTATAGATTATCAGTAATCAAGAAAGAGGTGATAATTATAAGGAATCGATACACCTGCAGTGAGATCTGTTCAGCACCTCAGTGGGACTGTCTTAAGACATTGTACAAATGTAGTGATCTTCGGGTCTGTAACTGTTGTCAGACTAAAAATAACATTTTAAAAATGATGAATTTCTGTACTTGGATTACCAGTAATCAGAAAGTTTCACTTTGAATGTCAAGGGTTGATGGTCAGCAAAATGTATAAATGTGTTATAAAATAGGTTAAATAGGGATGGTGCTTTTATTTTCTATTTGTACAGAATTTAGTACAAGGTCCAGTTTGGACACCAAGCTCTTTCTGTGGGATTTGGAAAAGTATATTGATGAAAATTAAGTAACTTTTTACCACAGTAGATCTCTGTTTATAAATATGAATTATAATTTATGAATGCTATATATCTTAATTTTGATGCTTTTTCCCATAAAATGCCTTACTAAAATATATTTTTCAGTAACACATACCCAGTACCTAGACAATGAATAACATAAAACTCACAGCAGTGTGTAATATTATTTTACATGACTGACATGACTGTCCTAAGATTTGTATTGAATTGAGTAAGCCTTTCTTGTAAAAATGGTCTAACTTATGATTATAACTTGATTAATATATGCTTCTGAGAGTAGCTGAACTGTTAAAAGCCATCACAGTGCTTTTGTGCAGAATAAAGCACGTGCTGGATAGACTGTGCTGACAACCAGTGCAGTTGAAAAATGTGTGCTCTAGATATCAGAGTATAAACAAAACCCAAGCAATGAAGTGTGGTGCTATGCTTGAGTCTTTCTGAGAGGGTTTGGGGGGCAGCAAGGCTCTACTAAGTTGTCTGCACACCTTCTTTCAGTTTATTAATCAAATATTTCTTTAAGGGAGGGTTGGATTTAGAACCTCTCTCCAAATATAATAACATCAGGTGCTTGCAGCCTGAGTGGTGGTGTGGCGAGTGGGACCAGTTGTGCTCACATGAGTCAGAAGTGCCAGCTCCAAGGAGCAGCACTGAGGAATTGCAGCACCTGTGGCAAGGAGGGGACCAGAAGAGAGTGTGGAGGGAGCAGTGTGGGAGAAGAGATCTGGAGTAGGGAGGCTGACAGTGACTAAACTGTGTGGAAGTTAAAGACAAGCATGAGGAGTTACTAGTTTTTAACACACATATGTGCAGTCATGTTTGTAATAATATTAAGGGTGGGTTGGAAGAAGATACAAGTGCTCATGTGCTGAGCTTCAACCTCTTAGTTCCTTCACTTCTTCCTTTTTTACCAGTGTATCACTTGATTTTCTTTCCTTCCCTGTCCTCCATCGGGAGGGGGAGAAAAGGCACTAATTATTTATAAGTGTTAGTCATACCCAGTCATTAAGCTTAGTCATTACTCAGGACTGTGCATTTGATGGTTAGTAAAAATCAAAACGAAACCTGATTTTGTTGAAAAGCTTTCTGAATTCAAGCTTACAGGTGTGATAATAATTCTGTTTCTGTGTTCAGACTAACTGCAAAAGCAGAGCTACTTAATAAATGTTGCTATCAGCCAAATGGCATGTAATATCATGTCCCCGTTGATGGTTTGTATTGAACTTGCAGGCATAGTGTTTGGCATATTCTCAAAGCAGAATAATTCTGTATGGACAGTGAGAGAGGCATAAGCTCACAGAGGAGGATGTGGAGGGAATGTTTGTGCTGAGGCTGCCCTAGGGAGCTGTCAGTCAGTGGAATTGTCCAGCTCTGGCTCTCCACAGCTTCAGGTGAAAAAGGTGGCATCAGCTAAAATCACAAAGAATCTATGCCTTGAGTAGGGCATTCACAGTGGAGACAAATTAAAGAAAGTGTTCTTTATCACTTCTCATGGACTTTGTTGTTTTAGACTGTTGTATTCTGAAGGAAAAAAGCATTGATTTAAAGCATTACTCCTCGTTAAGTATTTCTGTACAGACTGTGGTAATAAATGGAAAGTAACTCTGCCATTCCCATTTCTTCAGGTGCTTGAACAGCACTAATGTTGACACACCTTGGTACAGACAAACTGTCACAAATGAAGATAGGTTGATTTTTAAAACCTCCTATTTAAAATAACAGAAGTAAAGAATTAGTGACACTTTTTTTTTGTGTCTTCCTTTCTCAAACTCAAATCTGATTTTGGTATAATCGCTTTGTTGTTTGATCTAAGTATATTGAAATTAATGGCAGAGTTACATCTGAATTGCTTGTAGATCAATAATTAAAGCAATTGGTTTAGCTCTTGATAGTGTTTTTCATAGCTGTTTGACATCAGACAGATTTGTGCGATGATTGGGTTGCAATTTGACAGAGCACTCTGGTGTTTTAGCTTTGTATGCTTGACTAGAAAGGAATGTTAACACACTTTCAAGGAATATAGCTTTCCAGAGAAGTCAAAATAGTTTCAAATCACATTGTTGTTGAAGCATTTGTCAATTGTTGCTATATAAAATGATGTGTTTTCCAGAACTATTCTTACACATCTCTTCAAATGAGCAGGTAAGACTTTTTACATATGGGATCACTCTCAAATGCAGTGTCTTTTTGGCATTCCAATATGACATTATTCCTTTAACTATATTCTTAAAAGGTTTGTGAATCAATACTTTACAAATGATTCACTTCTTTACCTTTTAGACAGTACAGTTCAGTTGTGTTATTTGAAACTGAACTCTTGCATAGTAAGAGTAAGCAAAAGCTTTTAAAACTAAATAGAGTTCTTTGTCTGTTTACTCTTTTGTAAGAAAAAACAAGCAGTTTCTCATAATGTGAACTTTTGTACTTGATCTGTATAAAATGCACTTTCTGTGCACTGCAGTGAGGCTTCTTGAGGATGTTTGCAAACATATCTTTTATCTGTGTTGATAACAATCATAAATCAGCTGTTGAAGAATTAAATTTCTGAGACCATAATGGCTGGTTGGAATCTGTGTGTGCAGGTTGGTAGAGTGGTGGTAGCCAACAGTGGAGTGCTGCAGTTGTATGTTTTATCTTAACTTCTTGGCACGGTGTCTGGGTAGAATTCTCCTTTATTCCAGAGTGACATGAGTTGAAAAGGAAATAGAATTTGCTTTTGTAGTTCTTGTCTAAAGCTCTGTGCCATGCCAGTCTTCAGTGCCTGTCAGGAGAAACTCTTAGTATTTTGTATTAGAGGTGCTCTGAAGCAACACCTGACAGTCATGCCATGCTTTTTTCATGGTAAGTTGTAGCTCACCTGCAGTGCAGCAGGTGCTGAACATTTAACAGGTCCCTTTCATTGGGCACAGTGTGCTCAGCACAGCTGTGTGCAGAACCTCAGCCTCACAGCTTTGGGCTGCCCGTTACTCTGGAGCGAGGTGTGAGGGAATTGGTACAGGTTGCTCCAGTGTGCTGGACAGCTCTGTCCCTGCCTGGCAGTTCTGTGGAGCCTGCAGACCTGCAGCTCAGCAGGGAGCATATCCACTACTGCCTCGTGTTTGTGCAGCCTGACCTCGTCGTGCCAGTGCAGGCCAGCCACTTCTGGAGCAGCTGCAGTCTCACATGGTCATGGGGTCATTTTGAGCTCTTGGGCTTGCTGATAACTCCTGATTCCTGCATTATGGAGATTTCTCCTTAGGCACTGTGCTTATCCTCGTGGAGCTAAGGCATCTTTATAGAAATCGCAAAATAGTTTGTTGATGAAACTTGAAAGCTCAGATTACTGATGAGGTCAAAGGCTTTGGCAAGAAAGTTCAAGTAGAATTTTTTCTGGACTCATGCAGCACAAGTCTCCCGAGGTTCTAAGCACCTAAACTTAAGTATATCTAATATATGCTTAACAGTGGTGCACGTTTCTCCTCAGGTACAAAGTAGTGTGTCTTCACTAACATCTAATCCACACCTCTGTTACCATTAACAGTTCTGTGCTACTCATCTTGATTTGTAATCCCCGTTTCTCATGAGTTGGTGTATAGATGGTCTTTCATGAGCTGCTATTCATCTGGTTTGTTACAGAGGCTGCTCTTCAGTGTGTGTAAATAATTCTAAATCTGCTAGAAATTGTCTAGTATTAGGGATGATTTCCTTAATGACCCAGATACTCATGGAGCTGCAGCGGACTAGGTTCTTTCTGGTTTCCTTGGGCTTTCATTCCTGTAGAGTGGGAGTTTTTCCAGGTGGATCAGTTACTGGAAGAGGAGGAATGGTGGATTGTTGGACAGCACTGATGTCAGTACTAGGTTATCTTTTCCTTTTCTGCAGTAAGGGACCCTGTCACATACGCCATTTATTCTGAAAGCTCTTCCCATAGCTTCTGTTGGCAGCTGTCTTTTTCTCCAGCTCTCTCTCTCTGGTGTTCCAGCATTTTTGTACTGGGAAAATCTTAGAAACTTTGTCCTTTTTATAGGGGTTTTGTCATTCTGGGGTCCCTGTATAACCTGATCCAATCAGTTACAGAGCATGGACTCCGCCCCTTTGCTTTAGATGGTTTTTGTGGTGTGTGTGATAACTTGCATAACTTTACACACACATTCACTTTCTCTTTCGTTGCAACAGAATCTCTTCTGACAATACCAAAAGGATTCTCTCGTAAAGCTTTCTCCTGCTGATATGGCACAGCCCACTTAGGATTACTGTCAGATTTTTCTGCCATGTCAAATGTTTGCAGCATCTTGCCACAAATGTGTGTGCTCAAGAGCTTAAGGCCCAAAGGGCTTTGACATGAAGATAACCTCTTAGTGAACTTCCCTGGCAAGTCTAGTTAGGAGTTGAAGATTTGTCAGATGTCAGTGCACTGTATGATCAATAACCTCCTTTTCTAGAGATGTTTGTAGGGACTTTGGTTTTCTACACCAAAGAAACATCAATCCTCTGGTTATTCTTTCAGGCTTGGACATTGTTTCTGAGCTCCAGCATGTTTGTCTATTGATTCTTTGCTGCCTAACAGTTCTCCCTGACCCCAATTGTTTTTTCTTGGGAAGTTTATAGTTACTTTTTTACTTTGAGAGAATTTCCTTGGGAGACTAGGAAAGGATATTCTCCATGCACTTTCAAGGTCATGCATCCATTAATTCTTCTGTTGTCTGAAAAAGACTTAATAGGAGTATAGATTCTTAGTAATGGTTCTGACTTGATCTGGATTAACCATGAACTACATTGTGGGTAACAAGCAATATCTGTAAGCTTGAACCTTCTGTTCTTCTGTTGAGTGTCTGCACCAGAAAGAGAAGTGATGTCACTTGGGATCAGATAGGGTTGTGTGTGTAGGGTTTGTATTTCACAGGTGAGAGTTTTGTCCTTGCACACGCTGTTAAGCCCAGTGAGAAGCGTGAGCACACCTTGCTGTGCCCTTCCGTTAGGCGCTTGCTAACTGGAGATGGAGTCCCTCAGTGCATCCCCCATGGTATGGATGGAGTCCCTGAGACATGGAGCGTTATCCTGAGAGGTGACACTGGGCTATGGATCAATATCCTGAGAGGTGGCACTGGACTATGGATCAATATCCTGAGAGGTGACACTGGGCTATGGATCAATATCCTGAGAGGTGACACCAGGCTATGGGGTGTTACCCTGAGAGGTGACACTGGGATATGGAGTGATATCCTGAGAGGTGACACTGGGATGTGGGATGTTACCCTGAGAGGTGACATTGGGATGTGGGGTATTATCCTGAGAGGTGACGCTGGGATGTGGGATGTTACCCTGAGAGGTGGCACTAGGATATGCTGCTGTTGGAGTGGTCTCCTGCTGGTTGTGGCTGTCACAGGGCACACTGCTGGACCATGAACTTCCTCAGAACACTGATCTGAAGGTGCCTGCTGTGTCTGCAGATGGTTTTATCTCCCTCACTGGCAAGTCCAGTTCCTATAAATATTATTAATCAAGATTGACCAGTAAGAAGTGGTAGCAAAACAAGAAACTCTCAGTTTGGTTTATTTTTTTGGATGTAGGGGTTCTCTACCAAGAAAGTTGTATGTCTTTGGAATTACATGGATAATCAGAGTGGTCTGCAAAGGCTACAAAATATTTTATTAGTCTTCCTTATCATTCTGTTAATTTTTTTCTTTAGTCTTTGTTGAGCCAAGCCACGTTTCAAAGAAAGAAGGAAGCGGGAAGCATTAGAAAAAAAGTCTGGTTTATGTTTTTTTGAAATATCCGATGGCCAGAACTCTTCTTCACTTTTTATTTCAGTGCATGATTTTACACGTTTTATTAATTAAAAAAAACTAACAAAGAAAAAACCTCAAAGCACAACACTTTATAAATGGAAATGTCATTAACAAATGGAATTACAAATAAGCAAGAGGCAAAGATGACCCTGCAGAATCATGGAGCTATATCACGTAATGATGCCACTTTCCATCCCAAACAGTCTTGTAAACAGGATTGATCTGGGAAGGTCTTCACAGCAAAAACATGTGAGGTGACCATTGTACTGGTCAGGAACACAAGTCTTTTTGGTGTCAGAAACAATCAACTAAGTTTTGTTAATCCTTCATTTGGAGCCATGATGAATTGTTTAATTCAATCTAAAATCTGAACCTCTTTCAGGATTCTCTTAAGCATCTAACTTCTAACAAAAATGGTAATTAATTTTAATTTTAATTAGTTTTTTAATGAGACTTGGAAAGAATTCTTGAATGTTTGCATTTATAATAGTGAATATGATTTTACACGTGATCAGACTTTCTAGGAAAAAGAAGGCAGAAAGATATTTAAAATGGCCAAGTCTCATTGTCATTTTTTCTTATTGAACATTTCCAGTGATGTTTATTAGCTGTTTGATCTCAAATAGTAATTAATCCATTAATGCAGGAACAAAAACCTGGTTGATAAAACAGAAAGATGTTTTCCATCTTTAAATATGTTGCTGGATTTAATTGAAATAGTGAGATAAGTTATACAATTCTAGCTGTCTTCTAGTACCTGGTAGTCAGTTCTGACCTAGTTGATTCAGCATTTGCAGCCTTATGCATTGGAGTTTGAGGTTATGATACTTACCTGTATTTAAATATTTTAAATGTAAGTTTTGGGATGAAATTTTTTTTTCTACACATGTGCCTGTAAGCCCTTCCTCTTCTCCACTGTCACAAATTGTTAACTGAGATTCATGTATGGAGGGAGAGAGGGGCTGTTACAGTCCCAAAGTGGTTTTGTTTAGAAGTAGAAGATAAATGGGACTTTGTTTTTAATTCATAATTGAGTTATCTCCAATGACTCTTCTGAACTTCACTGAAAATCCACTTAATGCCAGCTTGGATATAGTTTTGGGTTAGTGAATTCATTTTTTAGCTAATTGGGTTGGAAAGGAGTCTGTAGTTCAACCTGGGGGAGAGAAGCTCAGAGGGCAGCTCCATCTCCCTTTTTAAAGAATTCCCAGCAAGCTGGAGGGGTGTTTTGTGTTCGGGCAAAACTTGCATGCCTGCACACTCTAGTACTGGAGAATTTCTGTACAGAATTTTCAAGTTCATCACATTCTGAATTTTTACACCTTTTCCAAAGTCACCTGGACACCAACAAGCTAACATTCTAAGCAGGTAAAATGTCTCATATCATCATACTGTGATTAAAGATTATTCAAAACTAGTCAGATGGTAGTATTTGTCTTTATGTTTGTATGTAGCCATGTGCACAGGAATTTATCAGTGGTAGGGCTGACTTAATGACATGTTAGAAACTATATAAATTAAAAATAACTGTGTATCAAATTTGAGTGGGAATGAAAGTACTATTTAAATAGTGACAGACATAAATGTGGCTTTGTATGAGTTACTTTTCTATTATGACTTCAATACTTGAAAGAAGTACTTCAGACTTCCTGGAGTTAGAAATCTAACAGGGTAGTGCTTAGAGTCAGGGTTTGAATTACAAATGATTGTTTTGTCTGTCTGCTGCCAGAAATTGAACTTTCTTGATATGTTTTCTAAAGCTCACATTAATATGCTTTTCAACTGTCTGTTTGAGCAGTTGTGTTATGTTAATGTGTAGGCATGTTCTAATTCTGCATGTAGCTCAGGGAGAATATTTCATTGTTCAGGTGTTGTGCTTACACTTGAGGGGTATTAAACCTTCACTTTTTGGTTATTTCCCCTCTTTTCTCTCTCCTCATTCATGCTTTGGGGAGCAAAGCAGTAAGTTGACAGCACTGGTGTGTTAGTGTGTGGTGCAGACACATTACTGAGCCCGATGGAGACAGGAACAGGTATCACATAGCTCTGGGCCACTGCCTGATGCCATGGAAGTCTCATCTGCAGGGGAGCTGCTTTGGCTTGGTGCTTTTGAATAACTTCAGTCACTTTTGCACTGAGAAAGTTTAAACACACTCCCCCATCCAAACTAGGCTTAGTATTTCTAATGTTCCTTCTGTGGGAAAAAAATATTTAACTCTTTGAAGAACTTGGATGGCACATTAACTTTAGGATATCTTTGGGAACCCCCAAACCAGTGAATTTTAGGAAAAAGGGTTTTTTATGGGGTGTCAGTTCTGTGACATTCAAGGATTTCTGAAAGCTCAGGCATAGGTAGTTGCCTATGCCTTTTTCAGTTGCTAGAAACTAAATAGTACTCAACAAGCCTTAATATTTGATGTTGACTTGAAAATAGCTCCTCTAATCAGATTTCCACTGTTCTGATGATTTCAGTTATAATAATATTGAAGATTTCCACTGATTCAGTGTTTAGCTGCTTCAGCTGGTTGTTATGAGGGATGACAAAAGTGGTCAATGTGAATTCATTTCCCAAGATTTTATGTTTGCACATTGAAGAGGATGCCAGGTTCTGTTGGTGGAGGAATGAAGTTGCAGGTCATTCTCTAGTCTTTGAAATGTTCAGTTTCTCTATCTTTTGTCAGCAGCCCCCTCCCCATAATGTTAGGGTGATGGTTCCAGTGAGCAGCCCACGGGATCAAGCTCTGTGTTCACTGTAAGGTCTTTAAGGTCTCCTGAGATGTGGTGGAGGTGATGATGATCATGGTGTGTGCCTTTGCTGTTTTAAAAGAAATATTTCTACCTACATAAGTTACAGGAGAAAAGATCTTACTTTTTGGAATGACTTGGGAAAGAGTTTTTTTGACCTGACAGCTAAGCAAAGAGTATTTACTTCTGCAGTCTGCAAGATAATAAATAAGTTTCTCCCTCTCCTCCTACAGAAAAACACTTTGAGAATGTTTGTTTCTCAAAGTTTCACTTTTCCATAGTTCTTTGTGGGTCCCACCTTAACACTTTTACATAAGTTGTGAGGGAAAGTCACATTTTGGATGTAAACTAGTTTAACATTTTGGTGTGACTCTGCTTCACTAAAAGGGAGTTAATGTAGAGAATGTAAGGGAAAGATTAGGAGCAAATCAACTAACGCTTTTCTTTTGAACTCATTTTTGTAGAAATCAGTATATGAATTTTTGCAGTTTACTTGTAAAACTGTCCAAGAAAACTGTTTAAGGTGCTGTCTGTAAACATTTCAGCACTTGACCAGAATAGAAAAGCAAATAAAAGCTTGATTCTTTTGAAGTAGTCATGCTCTGAGATGCAATAGACCACATCTCCAGATATTGTTGGGGAGCGTGTATGGGCTTTTGATTCACTGAACAACACTTAAGAAAAACTTTCTGATTTCACTAGTGCCTCTTGATTTTCATGGCGAAGGTTCTTCCTGTAGTTGCTCAGAGAAGCCAACTAATTTTGAGTGCCCAGTTTGTTTCCTTAGGTGGCTTTTTCAGAACTGATGAGGTTCTGAGGCTCTCAGGGACTGAGTGAGGCGTGCTGAATGAAGGAGCTCTTGGCAAAGAGTTCATGTTGTCCAGATCCTGTTTATGCCTTCAAGGAAGAGAGAATCACATCTGAAAATCTGCCTGTTAAAATCTGGTTCCCCACAGCTACCCAGTGGGGTTAAGTGTATTGATCTGAGTGACTGAGCAGGGAATGATTTCCTCATTTCCCTCTCTGTTTTATTCTTCATTTGGGGTGTAACATGGCACAGTGCAGTCTGTTGCTGATGCACATGAGAGAGATTATGATTTTATAGCCACTTTCATTACTAAATTGGTTATGGGAAATTAATTTAGAACTTAGACAATTGTGTTGCTGTTGATGGTGAGGCCTAGGTTTGATTATTTTTTCTTCCTCTCATAAAGACAAACTAACAGGAATCTTGGCAGGATTTTCTTCTATTTGTAGTGTCTCATAAAACAAATTTCTTAGTAAAGAGCAGGTAAGATTTTTACAGGATTACTCATTTTAACTTCTAGTCACATGGAGTATTAGTGTTTGGGGCAGATAGAACTCACTGTGTTCTGATGCACACCGTACTGAGCATTTAGATAGAGTATTTCTGAAATTAAGCTATTCTAGACAAAATGCCATAATGCAGATGGGTATTTTGTTTTTATTCTGAACCTCTTTTGTTAGCTACCTAGTCCTTCAGCAGTACATTAATTCCATATGGACCCAACTTGAATTAAAAAAAACCCAACCAAATAAAAAAAATACGTTCTTTGATTTTTGTAAAGGATGTGTGTTCCTTGACCACTCTGTTTTGCAGGCATGGTCCTGGTGCGCAGTGAGAACGGGCAGCTGCTGATGATCCCCCAGCAAGCCCTGGCACAGATGCAGGCACAGGCACACGCCCAGTCTCAGCCTCAGAACACTCTGACTCCTCGTCCTGCTACACCTACCAGTGCACCCCCAGTGCAGATATCCACAGTGCAGGTCAGTCCAGCAACTTGTGCTAAAAACTGTTTGGTTCCCTGTGAAGAACACATGAGAAAGTAAGGTGTGATAGTAGTGATTTGGAGAAGCCATAGATCTAACTGGAATATGAAGACTTTTTATAGATTCATAGAATCTCAGAATCATTTGTGTTGGAAAGGTTTTGGAAGGGGCCTTAAAGCTCATTCAGCTCCTGACGTGGGCAGGGACACCTTCCACTAGACCAGGTTGCTTCAAGCCCCATCCCAACCTGGCCTGGAACACTTCCAGGAATGGCAAGTCCACACCTCTCTGGGCAACCTGTATTGGGGCCTCATCACCCTCAGAGCCAAGAATTTCTTCCAAATAGCTAATCTAAATCTACTTTCCACAAGGCATAGGCATTGCGTTTTTTTCCTAATTCTGTTACAGCTTGGCTGTTACTCATCAAAAATATTTTTACATATCTGAATCTCATTAAGTTGAAAACTTTGATATAAAAGAAGGCCATATATGGTTAATGTGTACAACTCTTCTCCCCAGAATAAATACAAGACTGAAAGAAAAAAATGGATATGGATATATGTACACTGAGATTTTGATAGTTGCATTAAGTTCAAGACTGAAAATCCTTCTCAGAGTTTTTGAGTGGTTCAGATGCATTCTTTTGTATTTGTAATAATGCAGAATCAGAACACTAATAAAGCAGATGTTATTTAACTATAGGTACTGATGTGTTTGTGACTTTTTTTTCCTCTTCCCCAGGCTCCAGGAACACCCATTATTGCACGACAGGTGACACCTACTACTATCATCAAGCAAGTGTCTCAGGCTCAAACTACAGTGCAACCCACGACAACGCTACAGCGTCCCCCTGTTGTGCAAGTGAGTGTGTAGGGAAGTAATGTCTGCATGAGACTGCCAGGCACACAGGAAATGCAATTTCTCAGTGCAGGAAAGAAATGCCTTCTGGATTAGCCTTTCTAAAACATCTACAGGTCTCAGTATGTATTTTGGAGGTACAGGTATCATTTTTTATATGTATATAGTTATTATTTCATATTACACCTATACATATATCTATTTAAAGGTATTGTGTTTGTAGTTTGTACTATCACAGAGCTGACTAAAATAAAATTCCTTTATACTTTCTGCTTAAAGGAAGTGACAAGAAATCCCTTTGGATTTGGGGCTGTGGTGTTATTCCTGTGATGGATCTGCAGTCCTCTGAATTCTGCAGCAAAATTGACAATTGCAAAGATGACTGCACTGTGGCAGCCTTCTCTTCCCAAAGCCTTCTCCCTTTCACATGAGTCTCTGCTTTGATCTGTGTCCTTCTGGAGACTGATAACTCATGGAGAGACTGATGTCAGTCTGGGCTGGCGTCTTTATTCATTTTGGGCTTGCTTGGAAATTTTTTTGGAGATGTTGAGAGTTTAAAAAACAGTGCAAGAGTGTGAAATTCTCCACATGGCTTCCAGGCAGCAGTGATACAATATGATTGCTGTCGCCTAATCTGTCTGATTGTGCTTTCTTCATCCTTTGAGTAGACAGGATTAGAGAGTTTTAATTTAAAACATGCAGGTTTTGCTATGCATCCAGTTAACCTTTTTCCCCTCAGAGAGCCTTTCCCTATGCCAGTGATCTTTCTAGATCTAAGAGTTAATTTACCTAACTGAGTCTCCTTAATTTACACTGCTGTTACACAGGACAAAAAACCCAACATCATTCCATCTGCATATTTTGTGCTGTAATGAGCACACCATGGACTTCATTTATCCTGTTAAAAAAAAAAAAATGAGACAAATGAAATCCTTGTCTCCCTTAGTTTCTCTCAAAATACCAACAAAGTTAGCTTTGGCAGCAGGGAAGCCTCTTTTCTTGTGCATCTTTATATAAGCAGCAAATTTACAAATGATTTGTGAACATTCTGAGTGTCAGTTGTAGCTTGGTAGGAATTTGTATCTCAGACTTGGTTGTTGTTAATAATTAGTCTGTTGGAAGCCCATGAATGAGCTGTGTATATGAGAAGATCTTGCTTGCAATGGTGATTCTTTGGAGCTGATGTTTCTACTTCAAATTACCAATTTGTCTGCAGAACTAGAGAAATGTTTTGTCCCATTGTTCATCACAAAGACCTCGATAAGACCCAAGCTTTTGTGTCAATTGTGCCTTTTTAGAAATCCTTCCCTTTGGAAGTGGCATTTAATGAAACAGGCTAAAAGATAAACAGATCTCACAGGAATTCTGCACTTGTTTTAGCAGAGTTTTGAAACCATAAAACCATGGCTGAGGTTATGTTTATCGTATTTTATTCAGAGACCAAAAATCGCGCAATTTTTAATCAACTTTTGAAATTCCCGTTTCGAATGTTTTAGTGCCATCTGGTGGCGCTTTCCTTCCACTGCGCCAGACCGCACATGAGCAACTTATTTATAGCAGCTGCAAAAGGTGTTCTGCTGCCTTGTGGCTCATTTTCTGTTTCATGGCTTAGGAAAACAGCCTCTTAGTACATCCCAAGGAAAATAATCTTGTGTTTGTATTCTCTGTAGCCTCAGATTGTTCTGGGTGGTACTGCACAGACAACCACGTTGGGGACAGCAACAGCTGTACAAACTGGAACTCCTCAGAGAACAGTGCAAGGGACAACGGCCACCTCCACTGCTGCCACAGTAAGATACTGAGAAATGTAACACCTCTTTTTGTTCACTCACATATGCATGATGTGCATATATACACATACATCTAAACACAGATGGCAGTGGAGATTAGTAAAGATGCAGGAATTCTGTGAGGTGTTGACCTTGAAAAGGTAAACTTTAATAGAATCATATAATTTACAAGGTATGGGTGCAGGTTACTTGAATTTTTATAGGTGTCGAAGTGTTTTTGTTTCTGTAACAATATTAAAGCACTCATTTAAAAAATTTATTAGATGTATTTTATAGAACAGTGAATTGTTCAGTGCTGCTGGGTAGAATCAGTGTGAGAAGGAATAAGGAGTTGGCATTGGTTGATTCAAGCTGCATGTTTCCAGGATTGCAAAACAGGGAGAATCCATGTACTATGCATTGTGAAATAACAGCTTTACTATTTTTTGTCCCGCTAAAACACATATTTTCCCATATATAACGTGCCATCCTTAAAATACTTGGTGTTTCCTAATTTCATGAAGAATCATAATTACTTAAATTTTGATAACAAAAATGTACAATAAATATGAGTATATGATGAAAAATAATAATTTCAGTATGTTTATCTTTAAATGTTATTCTGCTCTGATGAACTAAAGGACTTTATTTCATGGAGTATATGGTCAGATCATGTATTAAGAGGAGTTTTTCTTTCTTTCTCTGACTGTTTTCCTTTTACCTTTCCTTCTAAGGAAACTATGGAAAATGTGAAGAAATGCAAAAACTTTCTGTCCACATTAATAAAACTGGCATCATCTGGAAAACAGTCCTCAGAGACTGCGGCTAATGTGAAGGAATTAGTACAGAATCTGCTGGTAAGAAAAGTTCATCAAAAGTTGTAAAATACAGAATTAGGGAAAATTCAGTCTTAAAACTGTTGTTTTGTGGGTCTTTTGTTCAGAGGATGCAATTTATAAAATCTGAGCTAAATCAAATTAACTTTGCCTCTTCCAAATTAAAATAGATGGATAAATTTTCCATTCAGTTTATAACTGAGACATTTCTACTTATATTCATGCATGAGAACATGAGCTCTCACAGGAGTGTGAGTAATGCAAGCAGTGGCTCTTTAAATTCTACATTTTGATAAAACAATGAATAAAAAGATGTATTATGTACTTGAGGGAAAACACTACAGCTGGTGTGAGAGCTGACTAGAAAATCACAAGTTTTTACAAAAGAAAGGTAATTAACATTGCCTGATACTAATATAAAAGCTTGACATATTTAATATTTATAGAGTGAATACTAGTATTGCTTTGCCTACTTGTTAACAACCTTTAAGTTATGGTCAAGCTGGCTATTTTATCATGTAGGTCTTACTACTTGAAATTTGTAATAAAGTTGGTTACTACCGTAAAGCTATTGGTAACTAAAAATAGGGAGGGATGATTAAACCACTTATTTTCAGTATGTTCCAAAGTCTTAAAATTTCTTTTGGTGTTGGATATCTGTAAAAATTAATTTCTACCAGTTTGTTAATTTGAATTTTCTGTTTTGAAGGATGGGAAAATTGAACCAGAAGATTTTACCAGTAGGCTGTACAGAGAACTTAATTCTTCACCTCAACCTTACCTTGTGCCTTTCCTGAAGGTAACTTCATTACTCTTTCTTCATCTCTGTACTTATAATATATCAGCAGCAATGAACACAAGCACATCCTTTTCTATTATAGGTGGAATTCCAAAATGATGTTAAAGGAGGTTTTAAATGGTGCCTGGTTATGCTTTTGCTCCCTTAAAAAATACTTTTTGTGTCATAGTTCCTAGAGTTTGTTACTGTGACTAGTAATGTAACTTCTACTGTGGTGATACATCGTAGCTCTTTTGAGAAATCGGAAAAGTTTTCTTTCTATGACTTAAACCACAAACCTCTGAATTGATTTTTTTGTTCTCTTTTTAGTCTTAGAAAGCAAAGGGATTCAGTCATATAGGAGATTATACCTTCTGGGCAAGTTTTGCCTGTGCTGTAAACTGATTTGGATAAGCAGGAAATTTGTCAATTGCCAATGATAAATCACATTTGACATAAATTTTATAGTAGTTGGACAAATCTCAAAATAGTATTTATTGCAAAACATTTACCATCAGTGAAATCAATGAAAATACAGTAATGTTGAATAGTAAGAATGTAACTGCTTTACTAATGTATGATTAAGGGTTATAGTTGTAGGTGTGTGTTGACATTTCTGGGTTCTTAAATGCTTGTTCAACCTTGAGCTGTTCCTGAGGACAAAAATTGTTGCCATAAGAAAAAAACTAATTTAATAAGCCACTAAAACACTGTGGTCTCTGTTGAGCTATTTTGCAATCTTCCCTGGTGTTCCAGTGCGACTTTTAAGCCATAGGACAAGAGTTAAGGAAGGCAGCATGGGCTTGGGTTGTTAAATACATAGTAGGGGTTCCAGGTAGGCTGCATAGCCTAGATACCCATGATATCCAAAAGGTATTGTCCGTCTGTCCTGCTTATTAAATAGGAGCAGGTTGGTATTTCTGTGTGCTCACCTTTCCTCAGGTGCACACAGACCCATCCAATGGACTGAAACAAAACACGTTGCTTCTTTACAATTAATACTGTGTGAGCCAGGATTAAACAACTCGATGTAACTCTTTCCTTTCCCCTTTTCAGAGGAGTTTACCTGCCTTGAGACAGTTAACACCAGACTCTGCAGCTTTCATTCAGCAGAGCCAGCAGCAGCAGCCGACGACGCAGGCGACGATAGCCACGATCCCGTCAGCAGCAGCCGTGCTGTTGAGCTCCTCAGTGCAGCGCACGGCAGGCAAGGCCACTGCCACTGTCACCAGTACCCTCCAGCAACCTGTCATCAGCCTCACTCAGCCCACACAAGTTGGTGTCAGTAAACAAGGGCAGTCCACGCCACTGGTATGTGAGCTGAAGTGCAGCGTTCATTATTGCACAGGGGTTTTTTGATAGTACTTTTTAAATTGGTGGTTTAGCACAATCAAAGGTCTGAGACAAAAAGTATAACTTAAATTGCATCTTGGTTTAAGTGCTCTTAGGGTTTGTTCTTCCCACCTGATTCTCAGATTATCTACAGTTCTTTTTTTTCCTTATTATTTGCAGGTTATCCAACAGTCTCAAAAAGCAGGGGCATTGATAAGGCCTCCACAAGTAACGTTGACACAGACACCAATGGTGGCATTGCGGCAACCACACAGTCGTATTATGCTCACTACTCCTCAAATCCAACTGAATCAACTTCAGACAGGTAAGAGGTCAAGATACTTGTGATATGCCATATTAGATAGAGTTACCTGAAGTGTGGTTTAGAGATTGCTTGCCCAGAGAAGTTGTTGATACCCTATTCCTGGAAGTGCTCAAGGCCAGGCTGGACGGGGTTTGGAGCAACCTGGTCTAGTGAAAGGTGTCAGAGGAGTTGGAACCAGGTGATCTCCAAGGTCGCTTCCAACCCAAACCATTCTGTGGTTCTATGAATGTCAGTTCATAAGTTTGTACTACTGCTAAAATTGTCCAGTGTGTAGTGCTGTATTGGCTGGGGGTACAGATCTATCAGGGCACCATTGACAGAGAAATGGTTTGGCTGCTGAAATTGTGTGGGAAGGGTCCTGTTTTTAGTGAAATGCTGACAGAAGCTATTGAGGTCAACTCTTTGTACCAGACCTATTTCCATAAATACCTGTGACTGGCTTGCACATGTGAACTCTTACTGATGGAGTACAAATCCTGTCTGTCTTCTTGCAGTACCTGTGGTAAAACCAGCAGTATTACCTGGAAACAAAGCTATTGCCACTGTTTCGACACAAGTAGCTGCTGCTCAGAAGAATAAACTGAAAGAACCTGGGGGAGGCTCTTTTAGGTGAGGAGCTGTATGTTTGTGTTTGCTTGTGTAGCTGAACTCAGACCTTCCTGGTGCTGAACCCATCTGGGGAAACTCACAATAACCTAGAGGTGGATTTTCTGGAGGCAGGTTTGCACAAACAGCACTGGACATACTCGTGCCAGACTGGTTTTAGCATTTAGCTGGCACTAAACCTCATAAACAATTCCTGCCCAGACAAGCAAGTGGAATTCATTCCTTCACTTCTCCCAGCTCTGCTTGAGTTACTCGGATGTACAGCCTGTCTTAGTGGTGAGGGCAGATTATTATTGTTTTGCAGTAGTGATTCGTCTGGTCTCTTGTTTCTCAAGGTGTTGAAACATTACATAAGAAAGGATCTTGGAAAAAACAGGAAGCACAAAATTAGTGCTCTTTGAAGTCAAAGCAGTAATTTCTCATTTACAAACAAATGAGTTGTATTATATCACAAAAGCAAATAAAATGTAAAACTAGGTATTCACGTTTATGGTGAAATTCATTGTATGCAGCTGTGGTATCATAGGAGTGCGTGCAGATAAGCACTAAATGTTATGATTATTTTAATTTTTCCTTCCTTTAAGGGATGATGATGACATTAATGATGTTGCATCAATGGCTGGAGTCAACCTGTCAGAAGAAAGTGCTCGGATATTGGCAACAAACTCTGAGCTCGTGGGCACATTAACAAGGTCCTGTAAAGACGAAACCTTCCTTTTCCCAGCACCTTTACAAAGAAGGATATTAGAAATAGGTATGTTCTTTTATCCTGAACATTAATAACAACAAATCTCACTACTCTTAGGTTTAATTGAAGGCATTTTCCATAGAAATTGGTTTGAATAATTAAAAGTTGCTGGACTCATTACTTTATGTTATTTTCTGGTATAGCCAGATGCTTGTGGGAAATAATTAGTCTTATGGAAGTAGAATAAGGATATGAAATAGGATATGTCAAGGAATAGCAAACAGAGATTTGCCTTCTAAAGTGATTCAACATCAAAACTACATAACCTGGCTGAATAAACTATTAAGGTGTAGCAAGCATGACACAAACAGTGAAATAGGTCCAGAAGCACTTTTATCAGCTTTACTTAGTAATTTAGAATTAATGGTGGAATGAAAAGCAATCTTGAATTCTTTGTTACACTGTAATACACAACGTTTATTAATAGATAGTCAATTTTGTTAAACTAATATGAATTTTAATATGTGTAATTTCCTGTTTAATCCTTGTCTGAGAAAAACCTGCAAATCATATTTAGAAAAAGGGATTTAAATTTCTATGACTAAGATTACACTCATATTTAATTGTATTTTAAAATGATTTTTTGCAACCCACTGGTGTTTTGATTATAGGTAAAAAGCATGGAATAACAGAAATCCATCCTGATGTAGTTAGCTACGTATCACATGCTACACAACAAAGACTACAAAACCTCGTGGAAAAACTATCAGAGACTGCTCAACAAAGGAATATTTCCTACAAGGTAACTGGATTTAATTGCTCAAATTAAATGGCAGAATTGCACAAATTCAGCAGGCTGTGGCATTGACTGTAATACTGGAGTTCAGGTGTTCTTTGTTCTGTGAAATCAGGTTGTTTATTCTCTGACTGATTCACCTTCCATTAAGATATTAATACACATGGGTGACTGGAACTTTTCAGCTTGCATATACAAAATGGCTTTAAAACAAATGCAGAGAAGCTGTGCCCTCCCCTTATTTATTATGTCAAATGTTTAGTGTGTGAGTGACTGTAGAGTCAGACAGATAAAAGCACTGCTTTGAATTCCCAGGAGACTGCTATCTGACAGATGTGTGTTCCTCATAGATGCAAATGCCTGAGCAGCATTTAAAAAAACCACACAGCTCTGTGAAATATGTTTGAGAGGTTAAAGCTGTGATGAGATAAGTTTAGAAGTCAAAATCTGATGATTCATGGAATAGAACAAAATGCTTTTAAGAGTTCTAGCTGGTTTGAATGGTGTAAATATACTCCTGCTATTTGTCTGAAAAGGACAAAGTGAACATTGGAGCTTTGAATGTGTATGTTCTTCCCCAGTACAGTACAAGTTAACAGCTTTGTTTTTAAGGGAGTAATGAGAATCATATTTGCTGTATTTTCAGGATGATGAAAGATACGAACAAGCAAGTGACGTTCGGGCACAGCTCAAGTTCTTTGAACAACTTGATCAAATAGAGAAGCAGCGTAAAGATGAACAAGAAAGGGAAATTTTAATGCGTGCAGCAAAGGCAAGTGCTTGGCTTTCACACGTGTTTGTAAAGTGTCATTTTTGACATCAAAACTACAGAGTTTCTTTCTAAAACACTTGCAATGAAGGAGAAGGCTAATCTTCAAAGATGCAACTTGATGAATGTGTTCTTAACTAGAGCTCAGTTTTGCTTTTCATTCTGAAGTATGGGAAACAGCTTCTTTGCCATTCCCATCTCATATTCCCAAATTAAAAGGAGACTTGAAATTTAGTTTTTGCATTTGGCAAAGAAAGATGAATTTTATAACTTGGTGGTACTCTTAAATATAATAGAGAGGGTATTTTGGAGAATAGAAATAGAATTCAGAACTATTTTTACAAATTGGAGAAATACAATAAATAGGAAGCAGTTGATATAAACATGAATGTGAATATTAAACTGTGGTTTTACTCAGTGATTATAGAATTAATGTGATTAGATAAGAGCGCCCTAGAAATAATTCACAAAACAACCTATGTTTTCTGTTAGTTTTGTGATCCAGCATGAGTTGACAATGTCAGAATACAAATGTATTTTGTTCTTGGCTTAAAGAATGTAAGGGATTAACAGCACTCTTGGTTTGATAGGATGAGAGGAAATGGCCTCAAGTTGCGTCAGGGGAGGTTTAAATTGAATATTGAGAACAATTTCATCACTGAAAGGGTTGTCAAGCCCTGGAACAGGCTGCCCAGGGCAGTGGTTGAGTCACCATCCTTGGAAGTATTGTGTACATGTGGCACTTGGGGGCATGGTTTAGTGGTGGGCTTGACAGTGCTGGGGAAGCAGCTGGACTTGATGTTCTTGAAAGTCTTTTCTAATCTAAATTATTTCCGTATTCTAAGAGTATGACACACACACAAGGAATTGCAGGTCCTCAGTGTAATGGACAGTGCTGATGTAAGTGATCTTGGGTCACTCAGGTGCACTTTGTTCAGCCTGCAGCCTGACCTGTGTGTGTAGGTGTAGCAGAAAGATCTGCTCTGAGTAAGTGCCTGGTTCCCCAGCAAGGGGAGGAATTGTTCCAGAAAGCACAGGTCTGATTCCTTTGTTCGTATGCAAAGTGTGTAATTCAATTCACACCTCTGTGTAATTTGTGTCTTGTAATGGTTGCATTTAAGGCATAATTGCCTGGCTACTCCTTTGCTATCTTTAACAAAGCAGAAAAATGGGATGCCTTTTCCAAAAATAGATATGTTACGAAAAGGAAAACTTTTAATATCTAAAAGTTGTTTACCACTGTTGCCCTCTGTGAGAGTGATAGGTATTCCCCACTTCCTGCTGAAAATTAGGAAAAGCTTTCATATATAATCTCTAACTACTTTTATAACTAAATTAATTTTTCTTTCTTTTCCTGAAACCACCTCCTGCTCATCCTTTATCAACACAGTCTCGATCTCGACAAGAAGATCCTGAACAGCTTAGGTTGAAACAGAAGGCCAAGGAGGTGAGTGCTGAGCTTAACATGAACTTTTATTTTGGAAGTTGTAAGAGAAATAATGACCCATCCTTGTTCTGGCACATGCAGATGCAGCAGCAAGAGCTAGCACAAATGAGACAGAGGGATGCCAACCTGACTGCGTTAGCTGCCATCGGTCCCAGGAAGAAAAGGAAAGTAGACTCACCAGGATCTGGATCAGGGACAGAGGTACAGTATAATTGTCACCTTTGGTTTTGCTGCCTCAGCCTCTGTGCAAACCTTTCTGCTCAGAGCTTTTTCCCCAGTTTGTGGGAGCTCCCTGAGCTGCAGAAGTGTTTTGTGTTCAGATTTGCTCACTCCAAAGCCAGGGTCAATTTTTAGCACGTGTAGTGGCATAGGGAATAGAATCTGAGTGGTCATTCCCTGATTCATAGAACTGGAGGGATGTTAGAAAAAACATCTCTGATGCAACAAGTCTTAGCTTTTTGGACCTCCATAGTTTTGGAAGGTTGTGACCAATCTAACTTTAAGAGGCAGAGTGATGCTGAGGTAGGTGGGGTGGTAGAATTCAGTCACTGCTAAATTTGACAGCAGGAGCTTCGAGTTACAGGAGCTTGCCTAATTTCTCCCTCCAGCAGTTCATTTGCCTTAGTGTCTTCACAGCAGATGAGTTTGACCAGTTCCATCTGATCAAGATGTTCTTGCACATCCTCTGTATATTTTACTATTGAATCTGCCTGTTAAAAAATTCTCTGCAGACTAGGTACCAGAATGCTCAGTGTCTGATTCATTTACTTTACATTCTGGTACATGATTATCTGCTGTACTTCTAAACAAGTTAATAAACAAGAAATGGTATAAAATTGCTTTCTGCATGAGACATTCAATGTGGGATTGCTCTAATGTTTAAAAAGAACAAAATATTCTTGAAAATTGTCATTTATTGGACCAAAAGCTCTCTTTATAATTTGAGGATTTTTCCCTGTGGAGTTTTGTATCTGATAGCAAGTGACAGAATAGTAATAGTTTAATAATCCTGTTTATTACTCCTTGAGTATTCTGAATTTTCAGTGCTAAAGCATTTATACTGTAGAAAAGCCTCAAAAGAGTTCACCTTGGTTTATACTGAACTACTGGAAGCAATCAGTTACATGTTCTTGATATAAAATGTTAGAGAAAAATCTGCATACTAGTAAATGTTATTTTTGTTTATAAGAATATCAAGCCTCTTGAGCATCTTTTAAAGTAATTTTAAGTTTTGAAATTTACTAAGATGTCTGCTACAGAGAATAAGACTTGTTTTTATATAAGCTGACAAATTACTCTATTAAAGGTTTATAGATGTGGTTTGAAATTATGAAAATTGCAGAATGGGGCACTTTGCAAAGATAGATGTGCACACAAATGAAGTTGTCTCAGAGGAATATGCTGAAGTACCTCATGCAGAGTTAATGTTGGCATTGCTTACTCCTGCATGCTCAGCTGTGCCACCTTAATGGTCTGTTAATGTCACTTAGGTTATGGGATGTATTTTGCATCTCTTGTGAACACTTGTTTGTATTTCATCTAAATCTGACTAATTTAGTTATCTTGGATTAATCACTGGTTAACCAATTAACTGCAGGTTCCCTGGAAATCTAATCTTTTTGTCTGTTTAATTAAGAAGCAGCTGCCTTTGATCTGATACTCACAGCTGTGCTTTTGCTGCTGTGTCACTTGACATTTTTAAATTGGGCTCCACTTGTCACCATTTGTATGCAGTTTGTGGTTAAGGCATATTACAAGAAGTGTGGAAAAGAAGGTTTCTTGTTACTTAGACACAGATTTGTAAATGGAAGCTTTTGATGTCTACAAATGCTGACTCTTAATTACATGTAAAATCACTTCTAAGTAGTAATTGCACTGTTTTGTTTCCAAATTCAATGAAACAGGTTGCTGTCAGTTTGAGGGTTTTACGTCCATGTGATTTTACTTAAAGTTACAAAAAAGCTGCATAATTTATTCCATACATAATTCTGTGTCTTCTAAAGACTCCTGAAATTTTACCTTTGTGTTTCAAGTATTATGGTCTACATAGTAAAGCTGAGGCTTGAGCTTTCACTAAGGAATATTTAAAAACCAAGAATAAAACCCCTTTCAGCCATTCCTTCTGTTGTCTAGCAGTCATATGTATGTGAGAAAATTTAGTTAGCATCCAACACTTTCCTGTGTCTTCTAATTTCCACTGAAGCTTGTGAAAATTAGATGGCCAAATTGTGCAAGTGCCTTTGAATACTCCTTGAAAATCCAGCCTTTGAGCAGCCTTAACTACAGGATTTTAGTGGTTTGGTGCTTGCTGGGTCAACAGAATGCTTGAGAATCAAAAATCTGACTTTACTGTTAGCACTGTGGTGAAGCAAGTTCACCTGCACTGACCAGAGTTTTGCTAATCCAGAGTGATCATTTCCAGGGCAGGTTTAGGTTGGTTTGATCATCAATAATGTTCATTGATTAAATACATTGTTTTCACACATGTTAGTGGGAACCTCAGCAGCTTATTTACATGGTTTGTGCACCACTCTAAATTTGGGCTTTTTTCAAGTCTGGGATGTTTTTATTAAGAAAACTTTTTGAAAATTCTCCAAACTGAGGGGCAGATACATCTGTATTCACTACAGTGAATAGAGTGCACTTGGTGTCATGAAGTATAAAAGTCCCATTAAAAAAAGAAAATATAACATTAATATAATAAATTAAACTGGAGGGAAAAACGATTTAACGTAGCTGAGCTACAGCAATATAACGGGTCCCAGAAGAATTGACTATTTCAGTAAATCACCTGTCAGCAAACAAAGATTCCCGGCTGGAAATTGAGGAAGAGCCTGGATCCCGGCCCGCGCGCGCCATCTGCCGGGCCCTGCGCGCTGCTGCAGCCCTCGGTCCTCCCGTGCCGCTCCTTCGGGTCCTTCTGCTTTTTGCTTTCTTCTTCTGCTTTTTTTATGTCATAGATACGATAATATGCTGCTTGTTTATCTTGCCGATTCGGGAAACTCCCAGTGTGTACCAGAGGAATAAGTGATGCTGAGAGGTGGAGAAGCGTTCAGAGGTCATTAGAGAGTATGTGACTGTGTGTAGGAAAACTTCTCCTAAATATAGTCCTGAGCTTGGTTACAGCTGTTGTCACCAGGAGAGCACCCTGCCGTGGAGATGAGGGGGATCTAGGACAGGATTCAAGGCACCACAGCCCTGGGAATAGGACTGCTCCCCACCTCCAGGGTTGCCCTTGGCATCTGTGTGCTGGAATTGTGAAAAATCCTGTCCTTTCTGTTTGGTTTGGTTGTTGGGATTCCCTGTCCTTAGCACCTTCCTAAAAATACAGGCAGTGCTTTGGAGCTTTTTTATCTGTTTTGAATGCCACTGAAAACTTCTAATTGTTCAACTGTTGTTAATAAATCAGAACTAAAAAGGAAATCTCTTGTCTGGTAGCATACAGCTTCCTGACTGTGTACAGTTTTTAGGTCACACATTTTCTCTGAAAAGTTTTGGAATTCTTTCAGGCATGGACTGACTGACCTGTTCTTGTGCTTTCCAGGGATCTGGTTCGAGTGCAGCAGTCCCAGGCAGCTCTGGAGTTGGAACAACCAGACAGTTTACGCGACAAAGGATAACGCGGGTGAACCTCAGGGACCTCATATTTTGTTTAGAAAATGAGCGAGAGACAAGCCATTCACTATTGCTATACAAAGCATTCCTTAAGTAAAATGGAAAAGATCAAGGTATTTTTGACGGAGAGACGCCTGAGGACATTTTTTAATATATTTGCAAATTACGCCTTTTTGTAACAAGCGAATGGGATATTGTTTAAAAAACAACCACCTCTTTACATGGAACAGTTTTATATTCCTGTTTATAAATAAACTCTTCAGTATAAGAGAAATACATTTCTGTAACAGTGAGGATACTTACAAGGCCTGTGGATACTATAAAAGGACAATTAAATTTTAACTCATCTCTTGATTGAGTGGCCTTCTTGCCAAACAAGCCATATATAAAGACTGATGGAATCGTTTAGCAAATAACTAGCTACCCTTTGTCAGCCCTGTAGCAGTTTCGACATTAATTGTTCATTTTAGTTCAGTTTTATCCAACTAAATCCATTACATAGGCATATGTCTACAGCAGATGACCTCATTTCATTTAGCTTTTTTTTTTTAAACAGTCAGTTAGCAAAGCAAACTGATTTTTTAAGGATATTTATCTTTCCCCCAAATGCTCAAAATCTAGAGGGATATACAGTTAATTTTAAACATAACCTCAATTTTAATCACATTATTGCTTATTAGAGGCCCTGAAGTCCCATAAAGGAGGGTTACTTCTGAATGTTTTAGCAGCATCTGTAAAAATGCATTTTATTTGCTATAGTTTGTAAAGCTGTAAAGTTAAAAAAGGAAAAAAAGGAAAAAAAGAGAAACCTTTTCAGCATAAATATATTTTACTTGCACTGTGTTTTTTAGCTAAAGTGAAAGCTTAGATTAAATAAAATCAAAAGTTGAGAGGAATCATCAAAAGACTGTTTCTCAGTGTGAATCAAGTGTTGAAAAATGGTTGGTGTATTTTGTCAGTAATTGTACATAATTTTTGGCACATAACATAAAAATGGCTATGTAAACTATAATTATTTTGCTAAAAGACTGTATGCAAGCTGTGGGCCTACTTTAAAGATGTCCAGAGCAAAGTCCCTTCTTTGTACCTATTTTTTTATTACAAATATACTAATTGGTTCTTTATATTTTCAGAGGTTATTGTATTAAATTGTCTATTGATAGTACTTTTATGACTGTAAATACTTTGGCTTTCTTTGTGTGAACTCTCATGGTAGAATTTAACTCTCTTGCGTGTAAACTGAATGCTGATCAGTATTTTTATCAACACCTGACAACTGTTACACCCCTTTTATTTTGTCTTTTAGGAAATCCTGTCTTTCCCTTTTTTTTTCATGTAAATTTTGCACAGTTACTTGTTCATATGTAAATATTTTACTTTCAAAAATGAAGTTTTTAATTGCTATTGTTTTATATAGGATTGAAAGAAAATTAACTCCTTTATTAAAAACGAATTTATCTGTATTTGCTAATGTATTTTTCTCTCCAAATCTTTTCTCCACTTGGATTTATTTTTCTTGGTACAGTAAAAGATGAGTCTACCTGAGGGGATACTGTTTGCTAAAGATGCACTTTGGGATGTTTTTGTATTGTTTTGTTTTATCAGTATTTTGGAGGTATGTGATTTCATGAATCTTGGCATTTGATTGTTGTCTTAGGGGTCTTGGAGAGGCATCAATGCACAGAGGGTTTGGTTTGGTTGGTTTTTAAGCAGGGAAAGGTGTCTGAAATATCTGAAATATTTTGTGTTTGTCTAGTGAAGGTTTAATAAAACAGCCTCTCTTTGAGGGCAGCCTATTCCCTCAAATGCAGCTGAAGTGGTTTGCAGAAGAAGGTAGGACATAAAACACAATTTGGAGCACAATTATAAAAGAAAATAATCAGGGACACTTGTGATTATCAATGTGAAAATCTGAGAAGCATCTCTGATGTTCTGTACTGAATATTTAGCTTTTGGGTTGTATTTTTTTTTTTTATTCCTCCTCTCATGGGCCACTTAACCTAATAATTTTGAGGCCTAATCCTGCTTAGACATAAATTTGATGATTATTCCTTGCATACAAACAAATCTGTCCACAAGCTGTTGCCCCAAGCCCTGCTGTGGAACAGGCACTGGCAGCAGGCCCGTGGGAGATCAGTGTCTCTGGGAAAGAGGATCAGCTCCTAAAGGGATGTGCTCACCTGACACCGTGTGTGACACTGACCCCGAGACTCTCATTGTTTGTAAACTCCAAACACTCTTTAAACTGTGTCATGTTATTAAGTGGAAGGAAACACCTTTGACTTTTGGCCAAAAACAGTCAGAGCATCCCTTGAATTGTAGCAGGAGCTGGCTCTAACTCTTAATCACCATTGGCCAGGCAGTGACTGGGCAGTGTCTGCAAAACTGTGACAGGTAAGTGGGGAAGAAACTGAAAAATTAAAGTCATCACATAGTGTGCTCTACTTTTCTCTTCCTGCTCGGTAGTAGCTTAGAAATATTCTAGAGAGGCCAAGGGAGGAGGGAGAGATCTGTGAGAGAACTCTCGGTTTTCTTTTGAATAGTGTTGGTTTTAAGTGCACAGGCAGCCCTTCACTCAATATCATTTTTGCTCAGCTGAAAGATAAATGTTGCTGTTGTTAGTCAGAAAAGCTGGTAGCATCCATCTCTCTCCAGTAGTTAAAATTCATGGAGTTTTGGACTGGGGAATTGGCACATTATTGTCAGTACACTGGCACTGGTGAGGAGTTCTCATGGCACAGCAGTTGAAGACTTTTGTTCATTTGTTGTTGGTTTGGTTTTTTTATCATAAAACCGGGAACTGTTTTTGCAGCTGCTCAGAAATTTGACATTTCAAAGTCACAGCTGAGGGGGATAGCAGTACTTGAGTACAACAGCACTGCTCTTGTGTGTTAGTGACCTGTAGAAAGAGAAATTACGATTCTTTCCCTGCCCCAAAGCTCGTGCAGCTCCACCTGAGACTGAGGGTGAACATGGAAGAGAATTTACTGCCCCTTTCCTTGGGTCTCTGCACCAAGATTGATGCACCTTTGTTATAAGCACCCCCAAAACTGAAGTTTGCCACAGCTGGGATGTTCTGTGTGAGTCAGTGAGGGTCTATTGCACCTTTATTTTATCACACTTTTTCAGCTCCATGTCAGGGACAGGTTCCTTTTTTCATGCCTCTAAGTCTGTGACTTGTGGGTTCTGTACCCTGTTTTACAGAAGTCTTGGTGTCTGTTTTTCATAACACCTTTGGTTGGGTACTGCATAGCTGTAATGTTGCTGAACTGTTGATATTATTCTTTTCCCAGCAGAAAGAGTGATCAGAACAAATAGGATAGAATAAAGCACTCTGAATTCAGCCTGTTTTTCTTATTTGACAGGCTTATATTTAAATAGATATGTTTTCAGGAAACCTTTTAATATATAGTGAAAGATGCAGGCATAATAAATAACACCAATTTCACAGTAATTAAGATTTTATCAGAGGTTTCCCTGTGATCCAAGAAGTTTTCCCACATTTCTGAGATTGTCTAAATTACAAATTTAAGGGAACTCCAATGATAATTTTAACTATTTTCTTAGCTTTACAGCTGTTTTTCCATCTGCAAGAGAAGAGTCTTGACCTTAGGGGTAAGTGAGGGAGGGTGGCAGCTGGGCTGGGGTGGTGGCACTTTCAGGAGTGACATTTCCCTGCAGCGTGGGAGTGTGGATCCACCTGCCCAGGTGAGTGTGCAGAGCCCTGTGCTTGGGTGTGCAAGGTGGGAGGGTCTCTTCTTCAAAGATTTCCAGGATTTGTGCCAGGATTTTTGCACAGCAGGGCTTTAGGTGAGGACAGGCCAACCTGACGTGTTAAAATGTGGTGTAAAGTGCCAGGAGGAAAAGGTTTAGGTAGTATGGGTTGATCCCAATCTTTAGATTTTTGGGAATACCATGTGAGCAGTCCCACGGCAAGGATTGCTCCTCAGTATCTGGGGAGGATTTTTAGCGAGGGACATTTCCCTGTCTGGAAGCTGCCAGGCTGGTGAATTTGGGAGATGTTTTTTGGGGGGATGGATGGGGAGGGCAGTGCCTTAAGGGCTGCTCTGCCATGGCTGACCTGCCTTTTATTTGCCTAACACAAAAGCTTCCCCCAGTTAGACATGAATTTGTCAGGATGACAACTGGGGGTGTTAAAACTGCATTTTAATAGCTCAGATCTGTCCTCCCCTTGCAAATCTGCCGTGGCCAAACCCTGCACTCTCCCCTTTTCCATTGAATCCTGGGAATGGTTGTGCCAGAGCCCAGCAGGGACAAGCCAGAGCTCCTTCATTTTGTGTGTTGTTATTATATGCTATGGAGCTGTGAGAGAAGGGAAATATGTTCTTTAAAGCTTGCTTTTAGGAATTCAGTCGTGTTTTCCCTGTGTCAGCTGAGAGAAACTTGCCCAGTGCTGCTGCAGATGTGGGAAGGCGAGGGGAGCTCTGGGCACATTGCAGGGAGGCCTCGTAGCCACTGCCTGATCTTACTTTGTTCTGCCCCTTCACCTTCAGAAATAACTTTCCTGTGAAACAGTTTCTTTTCCCTTTGTTTTCCTGCTTGGCTTATTTACTGTTATTCTCTGGAAGCAGCTGGGTTGCACCCTGTTTGGTTTCCTCCTGGGAGTTCCCCTGTTCCGAAGTCAACAGAGGACTTGTACAAACAACGCAAACAGCGTTTGGGCTGTGATATGGTACCATGCTGCTGTGAAAGTGCTGAATAAATGCATAACAAATCTGTCTTTTACTGCTCTGCAAAAGTATTACATGGTTTAACTTGAGCACTTACGTACTTTTTCAATCCAATAACAAAATCAAATTGCCAAAAAACAAAGTTGCGAGTGCTTTCTAGTTTGCTGTGATGCATTTGGTGCTCTAATTTCGAGCAAACAGGTTGGAGAGTTGCCCAATTATGGCAGATTGGAATATGAAGAACAATGTATCTAATTTCCCAGGAGAGCAACGTGCTGATGTTTAGGCACAGCCTCTCTTAGTGAAAATGAAAATCCTCGTGTTGTGTTGAGTGTGTTGCTGTTCAGATCCTGTGCTCCACTTTGAGAGGGACAGGAGTAAAATCTGGGTAAGTTAAAGGTAAGGCCCTTCATCTTGAGGTGTAATTGGTGGGATTGATTGTTTATATATAAGAAATAAGAGTTAAGTTCCTTAAAAAAATTACATTCTCACTTTCCATGCTGATGCTCAGCAGTGGTGTGTGATTTGAAGTTGTGGGAGGGTTTCCTTCCTACAGTAGTTTTTGTTTGTCCTTTTCCTTCTATTTGCATGGTGTAAATCCCTACTTTTTCCTACTCCAGTGGTGGGAATGTATTTTGTGCGTATTTGCTTATTCTTGATACAGATATTTCAAGGTCTCCATTTAGAGCACAGCTCTAAAGCAGCTGAGCTGAGTGTGCCAGTGGAGATGGGCACCATTCCCACCCAGCCCTCTCCTCCCCAAACCCAGGGGAGCCCTGTCCCTCCTGTCCCTGCAGCTTGATCCCAGAAAAACCGCCCAGAACTCAGTTCCCTGATGGAGAAATGCCCAGGAGCTCATGTGGGCTGGGAGGGAGGAAATGAGAGACCTGGACAGCCGAGGTGTGAGGCAGGGCAGGGTGGGTGAGCTGGAAGCTCTGAGCACATTCATCCTGTGGGAATGTGCCTGGGGCTGCCCATGAATTAAAAAATAAATAAATACCCTAAAAACAGCTAAACCTGGTCTGTACACAACACAAAACAGGTCTGTGTGAGCATCCCCATCTCCCTGGCAACAGAAGCAGTCAGGGAGCAGGGAAGGTTGAGTGTGGGGGGTGAGTGTGGTCAGCAGTGGCTGTGGAGAAGATGAGGGCTCAACATCACCTTCTTGAGATGGGAAGTGCTGTCTTGGAGGGTTTGTAGGCTTGGATGGATTCTTCTGTGAGTTTATGAAGTTGCTTTGTGAGCATGGAGGGAAGGTCAGGACGTTTGGGATCCCCCAGGCTTCTCCTGGTGTGGGCTACCCCTGCTCCCAGGCCACCTAATTTATGGACAGATATAGATACACATAAAATATGTGTGTCTGTATATCTATTTTATATATATTTGTGTACAAATACCTGCATACACTGAGAGGTGTTTATAAAAGTCTGCTATATGCAGGGGTGGAGGGATGACTCTGTGACCCACCAGCTCTCCTGTATCCCTGATCTTGACAAAAGCTGATTTTGCAGAACTGGGGAGGTGTAAAATTGAATAATTTTATAATTGTCCAGCAAGGAGCTTTTTGAATGTTTCGTCCTGCACATGGAAACTGCAGGGGGACACTCCCTCTGAGGATGGGGATGCTAAAGGAAAGTTTTCAAGGAAAACTTCTGTGTCTTTTTCGGCTTACATCCAGCGAGCACTCTGGTTGTGGAGTATTTTGTGGCTGGATTTGGAAAGTGAGTGGGCTGAGGAAGTGTGAGAAGCTGAGAGAAAGAAAGAAATCAAAGTGTTGACAAAGTAGTTCAACACTCAGCAGGAATTTAATGGCAGAGAGCAGGGGCAGTGTGGAGCCGGGTGAGGGAAGAGGTCAGTGCTGGGCTCTCCCTGCCCTGGGGGGTGAGGGAGAAGGCAATAATGACTCCTGGGAAAAGTAATATAAAGAGGTGAGAATCGTGGAGGCAGCCGGTCCTTGTTTTCCCGTGCCTTCACCTGTCAGAGGGGATTAACACCGACTGCATCCCATCCGTGCCTCAGCTGAATTCCCGCTGAGGGAGGGCATGGAAACCCTCGGCTGGGAAAACCTCTGTAATTGCTGTTATTTCATTAGGAAAGAGCAGCATCCGTTTTCTCCCTGTGCAGGGAAAGGCTGGGAGCCCGCATGGGCGGCCGGCTCTCCTTGTCAGGCGGCAGAGGGTGCTCTGAGCCCGGCTACGCCACTGCTCCATCCCCGCTCCATCCCCGCTCCATTCCCCGGTCCATTCCCTGCTCCATCCCCCGGTCCATTCCCTGCTCCATCCCCCGCTCCATCCCCGCTCCATCCCCGCTCCATCCCCGCTCCATCCCCGCTCCATCCCCCGGTCCATTCCCTGCTCCATCCCCGCTCCATCCCCCGGTCCATTCCCTGCTCCATCCCCGCTCCATCCCCTCTCCATCCCCTCTCCATCCCCTCTCCATCCCCGCTCCATCCCCCTCTCCATCCCCTCTCCATCCCCTCTCCATCCCCCTCCATCCCCGCTCCATCCCCGCTCCATCCCCGCTCCATTCCCCGGTCCATTCCCTGCTCCATCCCCGCTCCATCCCCGCTCCATCCCCTCTCCATCCCCGCTCCATCCCCGCTCCATCCCCTCTCCATCCCCCGCTCCATCCCCGCTCCATCCCCGCTCCATCCCCGCTCCATCCCCTCTCCATCCCCGCTCCATCCCCGCTCCATCCCCGCTCCATCCCTTCTCCATCTCCGTTCTATCCCTGCTCCATTTCCCACTCCATCCTCGCAGGGAAGCGCAGCCCTGCCCAAACCAAGGCCCTCGGTGGGGGCAATGCTTTTTCTGCTTAATGCAAAGGATGAATTATTCATTTGCTGACTGATAAATAATAGGAAGTGGGGAGGGGAGAAAAGGGGATGTAGCTTGGATGATGTGGCAGGAAACCCACCCCCATCCCCCAAAAAACCCTATAATTAAGAACAATTAATTTAAAGAAAAGGAATGAGGACAGAGCACTCTGCTTCAGTAAGGTTTGATCAGAATGGTTGCCCCAGACAATTTATGTATTTAAGTATTTTTGGGATGCACAGTCACTGAGTGGAGCAAATGTCTGTGAGCTACAAGAGCAAAGGCAGGTAAAAGCTGAGGGAAAAAGTGCAGAAGAAAATGAAACTGTCAATTAGAAACATTTACAAACAGGACAGAGATGTTCAAAGGGAACTTGTGGTAATGGCAAGATGTAAGAAAATTAAGTGTCAAAGACGCACAGTTCACACAGCATCAACATTTTAACCACCACCTCTGAGTTTCCCCACTTCTTTCAAATGCTGCAATTCCTGCAAGTTGCAAATGTATGAGGCTCCACATGAGTTGTGTTTGGAGAGGGTAGAGGTAAACTGAGCCAGGAGTTGTGGATGCTGGAGGTAAAAAATCCCAACTATGCCAGGAATGTGCTTTTGGGGCTGTGGGAGAGGGGCTGCAGAGCAGGGTCTGTCCCGGTTCTTCTTCCAGTCAGCTTCACTGCTGCTTCCTGCCCTTACCCTAACCCCAACTCCTGCTCCTGGAGGTGCAGGCTGGTGGGAGCTTCCCAAGCTGCCTGGATCCAGGCAGGATCCTGTGGCACTGGGCCCTAAATCCTGGTTAATCACTGTTGAGTTGAGCATCAGAGGGATTTCCCTCCCCTCATCCTTCAGCAAGGGATACACTGATGGAGAGAGATGGGTGCAGGGCCAGGCTGTGGGGACAGCAGTGGGGTGACTCTGCTTCCATCCCATCCATCCATCCATCCATCATCCATCCATCATTCCATCCATCATTCCATCCATCATTCCATCCATCATTCCATCCATCCATCCATCCATCCATCCATCATCCATCCATCATCCATCCATCCATCATTCCATCCATCATTCCATCCATCCATCATTCCATCCATCATTCCATCCCTCCATCATTCCATCCATCCATCCATCATCCATCCATCATCCATCCATCCATCATCCATCCATCATCCATCCATCCATCCATCCATCCATCCATCCATCCATCATCCATCCATCATCCATCCATCCATCCATCCATCATCCATCCATCATCCATCCATCATCCATCCATCCATCATCCATCCATCATCCATCCATCCATCCATCCATCCATCCATCCATCCATCCATCCATCCATCATTCCATCCATCATCCATCCATCCATCCATCCATCCATCATCCATCCATCATCCATCCATCCATCATCCATCCATCATCCATCCATCCATCATCCATCCATCATCCATCCATCCATCATCCATCCATCATCCATCCATCATCCATCCATCATCCATCCATCATCCATCCATCATCCATCCATCCATCATCCATCCATCATCCATCCATCATCCATCCATCCATCCATCCATCCATCCATCCATCCATCATTCCATCCATCATCCATCCATCATCCATCCATCATCCATCCATCCATCATCCATCCATCATCCATCCATCATCCATCCATCCATCCATCCATCCATCCATCCATCCATCCATCCATCATCCATCCATCATCCATCCATCCATCATCCATCCATCATCCATCCATCCATCCATCCATCCATCCATCATCCATCCATCCATCCATCCATCCATCCATCATCCATCCATCATCCATCCATCCATCCATCCATCCATCCATCCATCATCCATCCATCATCCATCCATCCATCATCCATCCATCATCCATCCATCATCCATCCATCCATCCATCCATCCATCCATCCATCCATCCATCCATTGCTGGCAGCAATCAGAGGATTCAGTCTGCCCCTTTTCCCATCTCCCTGGGTGCCCAAGTCACTGTAAAGCTCCAAGATGCTCCCAAAGCCACACTCCAATGTCACCCTGTGGCTCAGGGGCTGCCTTGGTGCTGGCTGCCAGCGCTGTCACGTCCCAGCCCTGGCTGCTGCCTGGATTCCAGGTCAAACCACCCCACGGGCAGCGCGGTGTCAGGGAATCGCTGTTTTCTAGGTCGTTAAGTCCTTTGCTCTTTATTTCTTTGCCTCCTGAACACCCCCAAGGTATGTTATAATCACCCCAAAATGCAGCCACTAATTGTTTGGTGTCCCCGTGGGGGAGGAAGAGCAGAGTCACGTTAAATCACAATAATCAAGAGCTTCTGTAACAAATGAACTCGAACCTACTTGACAGGAGGAAGCGGCGGCGCTGCCTCGCGCTCCGCAAAGGGCCGTGTTTAGTCGTAATCTTATTTGTAATCTAATCAATATGTTTACTGAAGGAGAGAATATCATCAAGTATTACTTTAAGACACTTAGGGGATGTGACACCGCTCACAACTCCAATGTAAACAGGTTTGTTGGATGTGTTTGCTTGTAGGCAGAGCGTGCCCTGCTCTAGCAGGGCTGGCACAGGGGCTGTGGGGAGCAGGGGCACCCATCTGCTCAGGGAGTCAGGGATGGGCTGTGCCTGAGCCCCTCCTCAGCTCCCCACATCCCTGGGAGTGCCCAGGCCCTTCCCCAGGCTGGTGGGCAGGCAGCTCCCTCCAATCTTCTGTGGCTGATGGTGAGCCCTGCCCAGGTGTCCTGTCCTATGAGAGGTTTTTTTAGTGTGTGGGCCTTCAGAAAAGTTTGGAGGTTTTATTAAAAACTTACCACATAACATCCATAACAAATATTTAGGCTCTAATGCACCCAGTGGAGGAGTTCCCCCCTCACCCCAGGCAGTTAGAAGGTGCCTTTTACCCTGAAACATGAGGGTTATACCTATAAAAGTGTATATAATGCTTCCCTTATAAAATTTTTATCCTGTCTAATGTATCCCAAAGCTCTCTAAAAAGGAAAGCAGAAACTCTGGAGGTTTGGCTGCAGGTCTGGGGGAAGGAAAGGCTGTTTAGGTGAAAGCAGCCCCTTCTGACACTGAGTTGGGGGACACTGTGTCCCAAGAGGGCAGAAACATCATCCAAGACAGGCAGGACAGGACCAGTCCCATGGGTCTTGGACAGATGTGCCAAGATCCTGAAGCATCTTTAGGGGTCCAGAGCCCCCACCTCACCAATGGAAAAACACATTACCTGTGAGTTAAACTGACAGGGAAGATGGTGGGAAAATAAAAATGGAAGGAAAAATAAAAACTGCCTGTTCAATTACTTAAGATTTATTTGAAAGCTTTGTCTGCAGAAAACACCCACCTTCCCCTTTATTTTTTAAAGAGTTGGGGTTAGGTTAAGCCTTAGGCTTAGGCTTGAGAGAGCTGAAGAGCCTAGAGCTCCAGGAACACTGGTGCTGGAAAAATGAGTAAATGTGGCACTTCACAACTAGTGGGAAAGGTGGTGTTTGGTTGGACTTGATCATCTTGGAGGTATTTTCCAAGCTCAATGATTCTGTGATTCCATGAATGCATCTGCTGCTGCTCTGTGTGGAGCTGGCACGGGGCTCCTGAGGTGGCTTTTTGTGGGATTTTCGTTATGTTTTTCTTGGAAGTGGCATGGTTTTTTTGAATAACATAAAGAGTGATTTAAAATAGAGCACACTCATCACAGATGACAGGGTAGCTACAGAATCCAGTGTTTCAGGAGAGAAATGCCAACACAACAGCCCGAAGGCACTTGGAAAAGCTCATGGATAAAGGGTGGGTGGCTGTGCTGGGGCTGGGAAGCTGCTTCCCCCTGCCAGGGAATGGGGGCAGAGGGGTGGGGATGGCGTTTCTGGCACAGTGAGGTGAGTCCAGGTGCCTTTGGGAGCACGGGGTGGGCGTGTGGGATGTGGGCTGGGAGCAGAGGAGAAGCAGGGGCGGGAGATTTTCCACCAAAGCCTTGTAGGGATGCTCCAGGGCTGATGCCCCAGCCAGGGCACCCCCTGCCAGCTGCCATCTCTCCACAAAAGTAGAGTAAATGCTTTGGCAGCTCATCCCCCTGCACGTTTGGCAGCTGCTGCTGCCTGAGCCATTGGGTGCAAACCTGGGGGTGCTGGTCCCTTGATTTAAGGGATACTGGAGGGGAAAATGCAACAGAGACCTGTTGTGTCAGGGATGCTTTTCCAGTGGACCTGCCAGAGGCAGGTGGCTCGTTCCCCCATTCTGGCTCAGACATGCTCTACTCCCTTCAAACTGAGTCTGCCACTGGAATGGGGCTCTCCAACCCTGAGGAATCCATGAGGAGCCGCTGGCATCTGAGGCAGAGCTCAGAGCTTGTCTTCCTGCTGCCTGCAAGCAGGGAGCAGTGTCCCCACGCTGGTTTCTCTGCAAGCCTTAGCCTGGTGTGTGGTGGTGACACTTCCCCATCAGAAATGCTGTCCCTGGATGCTCTGGCCACTGTCCCTCTGTCCCTGCCCATCCTCTCAGCACAGATGCTCTGCTGCTCCCACAGCCAAGGACTGAGAGGAATCCCCCCGGGTCCAGCGAGTTCTCCTGGGCAGGGAGAGGGCTTTGCTTCCATTCTGTTATTATCAGATAGACTGAGTCACACTGAGACAAATCCTGCAGATATTACAGCCTGTTCGTGCCTGAAAAAAGATGCACGTGGATGTTAACATTGCCAGTTGTCACCATGCTATGAGGGATGTTGTGGGAATAGAAATGGAGAAAATATAATGGATATTTGAGATTTGCAGCCTTAATAGCTTTACAGCACATCTAATTATTATATATCTATCACATCAATATACTGCAGCACTCGTGGTATTTTTATTTAGCTCCATCTGGTGTATGATAACACGCTTCTGGTACCAAACAGGCATGAATTGGAAAGGAATTTAATACATAGTTCTGCAGAGAAGTCCCTTAAACCAAGCATGTGTCATGTAAAACCATTACTGCAGTTGGGACAGAGGAAGCACCTCTGGGTGAAAAGGAGGGGTGTGAGCAATTAAAAGTACACCCAGGCAGACACTGCTCCAGGTTCTTTGCCTGTAGTCTGCAAATCTGATGTTGATGCTGTATTTGCTCATCTCCCAGCATTTAGTACTCCTGGGAACAGAGGTGTGGGATGATTCCAGGTTTTCTTTAGCTTTGAGAGAGATACAGGGGTGAAAATGAGGCACAGGAAGACTGGAGACTGAGAGATGAGAGGGGGCCAGTAAAACACCCTGTGGATGTGGGAATGGTGGGAATGAGAAATGCAGAGCCCTGCTCACTGAGGGCTCCTTCACCAAGACATTCTGACTTCCTCAGCTGTGTGGAAATCACTTAATGGCAAAACCAACAAAATGAATTCCCTGCTTGCTTTCCCCTCTGTTCCCAGCACTGGCAGTGGATGTGCCAGACACTGTGGCCCCATTAACTGCAGATGGAATAACTGAGGGACACATTTTAAGAGGAAGGAAAGGGGCTTTGTGAGGGGAAAAATCCATTCCCCAGATGTGAAGGAGATGATGCATATGCTGCCAGCATGCCTTGCTGGGGAAAGCACCTGCAAACCCCTGGGATACACCAGTGCCAAAACCCTCCTTCCTCCTGCTCTTGCAGATATTCACCTTTGCTCTCCCAGATGAGCCCTAGAAAATGTAATTGCATTGAACAACTCCAGTAGTGAACTCCAGGTCTGCAGACAATCGGTTTATAGCCAGGCTGGCCATGAGCAGGTGTTAAAACCTGGCTCCACCTGGCCCCAGGTGCCCTGGGGGTGTGTTGGCACCATGCACTGACCCTCCCAGCTTTGGGGCTGCTGGAGAGGAAGCACTGAGGAAATGGGGGCTGTGCCCTGGAGGGACCACTGGAGGCTTCCAGGGGCTGCTGGGGACAAGGTGAAAGATGGAAGTGATACAGGCAGGTGAGTGATGACCTCCCCCTTTGGCATCTGTGAGTTCAAGAGGAATTTTCCAGGGAAATCTCCCTCTGCCTCACTAGCAGAGCATCAAAGACCCCAGCTTTGAGGTTGGCAAGGACAGTCACAAACTTGTGTGTAGAACTGACCTGTAGCTCCATGCAGCTGGTCCTGCACTGGAGGCAGAGATGTGCCTGACTAACCTGTCCCACAGCAGAGGACAGGGGAGCTGTGCTGCATTTACTGCTGGATTACTGTTAATCACATGTTTCCCTCCAAACAAAGAATTGCCAACTTGGTACTTAGAGATCAAGGCATTTTATTTATCATTTCCAGGCAGGCACCATTTCCTATTAACGTTTTCCACACTTTACAGCCTAATTAAGGTCATCTGACCAGCAGAGCGCTGCTGTGTGTGCTTTAAACTACTGTACCTAATTATTTCTTTTAAAGCTTACATGGAATAGCCTGTGTCTGACCAGCAGGTCCCTGCTGCAGGCTGGAGGCTCAGCACTGGCTCCCTCCTGCTCCTGGGCAGGAGTCAGCACATGTGGGGACATTGCACATGGTCTCTGATGCTTATTCTTTTTGTTTGTTTAAGTATTTTGTTTTTGTTTTTGTTTTAAGACTTGGGAGCTCAAAATAAGCCCTGAAAACTGCTTGGCATTGGCATTGACCAGACTTCCAGCATGAGCAGCACCAGAGCCTCTTGCCATGGTGTGACCTCTGAGCAGTGGGAAAATCCCACCTGAGCCCAGTGCACACACCTGAGCCCTGGTGCATCTCCTGCAGTTCTCTTTGGTGTCATCCCCATGCTCTCAGCACTGGTATCATTGAGCTTGGCTTGATGTCACATCTGATTTCACTGCAAATAGCCTCAAAATTCTTTGAAAGGCACAGCTTCCCCTAAACAGATTGTGGGACCTGCACCTACCTCCCTGCTACCTTTAAATCAAACTTCTCTGAATATATTTCACTGCAGAGCCATATGTTCAGTGCCACTTCCCTCGGCATGTCATGTAATTCATTGCCTATAGGCTCCCCAAGATATATGGACGCTGCCAAAAGTAGGAAATGCTGGACCAACCCTCCTTCCCCTTCAGGAAAAACATGCTTTCAGCTGTCTGGGGGAGAGGGCAGCTGGGAGTGGGCTTGAGGTGTGACTGTACAGGAGAAAATCCCTTAAACTTTGTTCTGCAAACCCCATCCTGTGAATGCTGTGAGGACAACACTTCAGCCCTGAACCACTCAGGATTTTTCATGGCTCTCAGTCTGCATTTCCATGTAACACTCTGCTGGATAGAGAAATTGGAGAGTGTTGAGCAAAAGGCATCAAGAGTATCAATACATTTTTGTTGCCTTGGGGGGGACAAATGTGCACCATTCACATCTGAAGAGAATGGGATCTGGCAGGTTTCATCTTCATCAATATGAACAGACTCCATGGGCCCATCAGTTCCCTGTCCCCATGGTGCATCCTGCTCTTCTCCTGGTGTCCCCATCCTGGGATGAGCGCAGAACAGCTTGGGTTGGAAGGAGCTTTACAGGTGAGGCTCTCCTGGCTTCTGTTTCACAGCCTCCTTTGCCCCACCTCGGTTTTTGCACCTTTGGCTGGGGCTGCCAGTCCCTTTGGGGACGCTCAGGGTGTGAGGAGGTGCCAGAGCCCAGAGTGGCCCCGGGAGCTGCCTGGCTCCGAGCTCAGCCCCAGCTCCAGCGCTGGCAGGGCACTGCCAGGCCCTGCTGATCGGGCACTGCCGAGTGCAATTACAGCTCTGGAATGCACTTTCCTGTGAATCCCTTCCAGACCAGCTAATATATGCTCTGATATTGGCACTGCTCTCGCTAATATTCCTGCCAGCGAATTCTCTGCTCTGCTTGAATATTCATGGGAAGCGAATGTGAGGAGAGGAACAGCCTAAATGAGGTGAGTACGTTTAAAAATTCAGCTTCCAAATTCAGTGGCTATTTCTTGCAGTACTCACCCAAGCGTTAGCTCCCACACTATTAATTTCAGTCTGTGTTTCAGACTTCTGAGCAAATTTTCTGTGTTTTCCCCTCACTGGATCTGCAAACTCTTCCCTCCCCTGAGATCAGTAGCTTTGTAGAAAAACAGCAACTCTCCTTGATGAACTTTGCAGTCAAAGGATTTGTTTTCCCTGACTTTTATTTAAATTATTCTGTCTTCACCTCCCTGTGCATGGTTCAGAGCCTATGGTGGCTCTGTGCTGGGATTGAAATGATTCTTGCTTAGGCAAACTCTCATTTGGACTTGTCAAAGGAGTTCGGTGTGTTTGTAATTAAGCGCCTCTCACACCTTCTTTAACCTCGCTTACAAGGAGTCGAAGCGATAGAAAAGCCTGCAAGAGGCAGAAAAGGCTCATTTGCACCTTGAAATGCCAATGTTTTGGGAGATCAATGCTGTCTGTACGGAACAAAACTATAAGCAACTTTCAAGTGCTCTGTTTAATGCAGTGTCTCCTTTGCATATTGGATTCATGTCTGATTATATGGTGAGTGAGGTGTGAGATAATGGGAGAGCAGCCTCTGAAGCATTAACTCCTTCACACAGCTCGGCTCTGCTTTCTTGTGCCTCCTCTGGCTATGATCACAGCCGGCCGGATGATGGAGAGGAAGGCTACTGTTACAAAGCTGAGCGGAGGAAGTGTAGAGTGTATCGGAATTAGGGTAATTAGTGTTTGCATTAGGCTGCTTCTCCGCCATCCAGGGCAGGGAGGGAGGAAGGGCTGCTCTCCTCTTCCTCTGGGGAGGTGACACCAAGGTGGGATCACCGCCTGACCTTGTCTTGCTCTCCAGCTGCTCTGAGCCATCCCACATCCCTGTCCCTGGAGCTGCAGCAATCCCAGCTGTGCCCGGCTGTCACTCTGCTCACAGCACTGCCGGGGTCGGCAGAACCAGGTGCCTTGGTAATCGTCCGTGGGCAACTCGTGAAAAGCTGTGAAATTTCCAATTAGCCCGGAAAAAAATGTAGATAGGCGTGCAATTCTCAGTCCAAATTAAATCAGGCGTCCAAGCATGCTCTTCCCTCACTGCTGTGCTTCATCCAGCACCACCACCTCCCCTCTGCATCCTTCAGCACAGCACATTTTTCTTTTTAATTGGTGGCAGACTTTATCCTTGGAGTTTAAACTTTGCCAGCGGATGGAAGGAAGGGGCTGTCTTCTTTATTTGATTTAAAGAAAGGCTTTGCTGCTGTGAGGATCTAATGCATAAGCTTTTTGGGGGTTTCACATGCACTCCCATGGCTCTGTGAGATTGGCTTTGGTCTGGTGCAGCAGAGGAAAGCAGGGAGCTTAGTTTGAGATACAGGGAGGGAACCTGGCTCGTTTGGGAAGCTGTGCCTTAGGGTTTACATTAGAAACATGTTGACACTGCTGAACATGGAAAACCAAGGGAATACTAATGGTCCATTTATTAAATTTCTCAAAGTCCATTTAGAATCCTACAGAGACTTCGAGTAAATTAGAGTTCAGGAGGCAAACAGGTGCTGTTGAATATGCAACAGTGATTTTGTGTGTCCAGCCTGCTCCAGTGAGGGACATCCTCCACTGACAGGTGCCACCAGGAGGGGCAGATCCCGGTGCTCCTGTGCCACCAACAGCTCCCAAAGTCCAGAAGATGCTGGGCATGACACGAAATGGAAAACCTGTTACAAAAATAAAGAAATTATGTATCAGGCCATGGCTTTGTTTTAGGTGCTTGGAGGTGGCATTTATAGAGGGAGACACTGGAATTGTCTTCACTCAGAGCAGAGTCATCCTGTCCTTCCCACCTGGAGTGTCCTTTCCCAGGGCTTTCTGATGCTTCCACCTTTCAACATTTAGCAAGCAAAATTCAACACAGACCCTTTTTTGTTTACTTGTGTCCCCATATAAAACTGAAAAATGTCCAGATCACGGGGAAGGCCAGGGAGCCTGTTCCACACCAGCTCAGTTGCTTTCCCAGTTGCTTTTCCAAAGAAATACTGATCAATTATTTTTCAGTCTATGAAGCAATTGCTCCTAATTGCTGCCTCCATTGTGTGCTTTCTGGTTTGGAGCATGTTTAATGGGAGATTTGTGCTCATCTTGAAAGGATGCTGGCTTTAATGATCAGGGAGAGTGTCAGTGAGCTGGAAGTTCACAAAGCAGTGCCCTTATTTCTGATTTCCAGTGTGAACTCCCATCTGCAGCTCCTGCAGTTTAATACCAACAGGAACCCAGAGCTGGGCAGAGAGGTTTTAAGAGTGGGTGGTGGTTCAGTTGTACCAGGGCAGGTGGGAGGCCAGGCAGACACAGAAATCATGGACTCATAGAGCTATTAGGGTTGGGAAAGACCCCCAAGCCCAACCTCTGAATGGACACCACCAGGCCCCCTAAACCATCCATGAAGTGAATGTCTGCAGCAAGGACTGGGCAGGAGCTGGACTCGATCCCTGGGGGTCCTTCCAACTCAGCTTATTCCACGATTCCCTGAGCCCTTCACCACAAACATAAGACATCAGCAACTCCTCCACTTGCTGCAGAGGCTTGGATTTGTTTCAGCATTTATGTAACAGCAGGAGAAACCCAAATCCTCTGAGAATGTGTCTTGTGCCCAAAAACATTAATTTTGAGCCAGGTGGAAGCAAGGTCAGCGTGTCCCAAGGTGTTCTTTGGCAATGAGCACAGATCTCCTGTTGGACAGCCAGCAGGGATGGCAGGGGCTCATGGCTGTGACAGGATTCTGATGGATGCCACTGTGGGCTCCACAGGCAACACAGAACAGGTGAAGTGGGATCAGCTGGGGACCCTGGAGGCAAAGCCTTGTGGTGGAGGCACAGGGTTTCTCAGCTCAGGGCCGAGCTTTGTGCTGCAGAAAGCTGGAGGAGAGCTCACCTTTATGACCGGCTGCTCCTTCCAGCTGTGGGTCTCATTTGGTGGGGTGGGTTTGGACATGGAGCTTTGACCAGTGATGCCTGGGGTGGGACAGTGAGAGGCTGGGGAGGGCTGGAGGAAGGGACTGGTGCTCTTATCCATGTGCCAAAGGGACACTCGTGCAGCCTCACTCCCTGGTTTTGCTGTGTAACTCCAGGGAAATGGGAATGATTGTCTGTGATTAGAGGGGTTTGGGGGGAGAGCTTTGATCCTGCCAGCAGAGATGGGAGAATGATGGAAAGAGAAATGAGTGCAAAGAAAGGAGAGGGGAGGAGGGAAACACCATCAAGATGGTCCTGACAGATGGGGAGGAGGTGAGGGATGTGGCAGGAGATGTTTCCCAATGCTGCTCAAATAGGCAGGGGGAGGACAGGAGCTCAGCCTCCTTCTTGGGGAGAGCTTTCTCTTAGTCCTGATCTGTGATTTCCATTGGTACTGTCAGATCAGCCCTGGAACCTTGACAGGAAGGGCAGTTTGACATCAACTCCTGCAGTTCTGTCTCTCCCTGCTCTGGCAGCAAGCCGGGGAGTGCACTTTGGAGACAGATGTGTTTGAGTCACAGACGTGATGCAGAGCAGTGTGAGGCTGTGCACTGAGCTTGGTGCTGCTCTGGCTGATTTAGGGGGAACCAAGACCCTGGACAAGCTGGATGCAATGGCCTCAGTGAGCAGTGCATTGCCCAAATCCCTCCACACAGGGACCCACGCAGGGAGCTCTGGAGGTCTGGCAGCACTCAGGATGTGGGGACACAACAGGCAGTGGGCAAGGCTCCATCTCAGAGCTGCTCACGTTGAGCTTTATCAAATCATCCCAAAAAGCAGTGTCAAGTAGCTCTAGGTGTGCAATTCCCCCAGGAACTGAAGGAAAACAGACCCAGTGCAAGGCAATATCAGCCCTCCCTCCTGACCTTCCTCTCTTTGCTGGGGAGTGCCGTGTGTGGGGTCTCACCTGCGCCTTCCTCCAGCACAAAGCCCGGGGTTATTCTGCAGCTGCCACCACCCCACCTCCCTCTTGGCCTCCCCATCCACAGCAGATCCCAGAGGATGAAGAAAAACTAGTCTGGATCAGATCTTTTTGTAAACACAGCCCTGACACCCCCACACTTTAATGCAGCGCTTCCTGTTCTCTGTTGGAGGCTCTGTAGTGGAGGCTGCTAAAAAAAGGAGAATATCTGGAATTATTTACAGTTAAAAAGATTGGGTTTGACACATTTATGGCTGAGACAGTAAATATGACTTATGGCAAATCAATTCCCTGCATTTGACTGTGACATGGGTGCTGCCAGGGATTTGGTTGGGGATTGATGGGATTATTTGCCAGAGGGTTGGGAGATGCCATCGGCATCGCGGCTGCCCGGGGTCCAGGCTGGGAAATCGGGGTTCTTGCAGCATGCTGAGAGCTCAGCACATCCTGGGCCACCCTGCCATGCCTTTCCTGCTCTTCCCAAGCCCTGGGAATCACCACCTGGGGCTGTGATGAGGCTGATGCTGTCTCTCTGTGCTGAGCTGGCATTTTCACAGCTTCGCCAAACTTTTGGGTTTGTTTTCCATCCCTCCCCTTTTTCCTTAGAGTCCACTTGGATGTCTGAAAACAGAGATGTTGAAAACTGAATTTATGCTACAAGGAGAAGCAGTAGAGATAGGGAGGGGGTGTATGTGAGGGGGGGAGCTCGAAAGGCAGCTTTTTAATTTTTTTAAAACTTTTTCGCTGATGGCAAGTGGTAAGCATGTTTTATTTATGTGTTCTGAGATCTGCCAACGTTATGTTTTTCTCCTGACTGATGCCTTGGCTGCAATGACAGCTTACACTGAGCTGGCTGTGCATGAGCCTTATTTACCCTCCACAGACGCCTCCCTGAGACTGACAGTGAATTATTCTGCACCTTGAACTGCTCCTCAGTTAATGCAGCACCAATTTGGCTCCTTTGTTAAAAAGTTTTGGTTTGTTTTTTTTGTTTTTTTGTTTTTTTTTTCCAAATGTGCAGATTATTTTTTCAATGAGGAGGCTTTTTCAAGATGGTGAAAATGAGGCAATTTATGAAATTTGAGTGAACTCTGCCTTGCACCTGCCTTGCTGTTCCCTGGCTATGGTGGGGTGGTGCCTGTGTTAGGTGGGAGCTGAAGGATGGTGATTCCTTCCTTCCTGCTCTTGCTGCTGGAGGAGTGATGAGTGTTGCCTGTGACAGCTGCCATGTGCATTCCCAATGCCTGCCCTCCTTTCCCATTACCTTCTTGAAAACTCATCTGTCTCCAAAATTCTTGTCCAAAACTCTCCAGAATTTATCTCCAGAACACTTCCTGGGGTGGCCAAAACCAGATCCGAGCAAAGATCGAGGTGTTAAATCAGAGAGAAATTGGAGGATGCTCGCTGCAAGCTGCCAGGCTGTGTAGGGGATGCTCATCCCTTGTGTCCATGAGCACATGTGGGTGTTCAGGAGGAACTTTCACCACCAGGAAAGTTCCTGCTGAGGAGGTTTTGCTGGTCCCAGGCAGCTCCCCCTGATGGAGCACGGCTTCAGCCCTGCCTCAATCCCAGCTGGGGAACTCCTTTGGCAAAATCATCTCTAAAAACCCTTTTAGCAGCGTGTGGTATGGAAGGCATCCAGGATTGTGGTTTTCCAAGGTAACAGCTGAAGGAAAGTAAAAAGAAAAATAAAAAGTAAGACTGAGCTTTTGTTAAGTAATTAAAGAATTCCGGGTTGCTGGAAAGCCTCAGGGCTGTGCTTGTGTGGCTGATCAGAGGCTTCGTTTGCACAAGGCTGGTAAACAATTTGCAGTTCTTGGCAATAACCTGAATTATGTCCTACCATTACAAAAAAAAAAAAAAAAAAAAGGAAAGGAAGAAGAAGTTGAAAATGCTGGATTTATATCATCATTTCAGGAGAGGAATGAGGGAGGGACTTCTGATGGGCTGGCATTCAATGAGGTCTGTGCAGAGATGGCCTCACTTCTCTAGCTCCATCCATGGGGTGATTTTAGATAAATAAATAAAGTTCAGCAAGAGCAGAGAGCCCAGGATTGCTCAGCACAGGAGCTCCTTCCCTCAGACTGGGTTTAGCCACTGATTTAGGCACTGCACAAAGCATTAATCTGCTCCCAGTGTACCCTCAGTGCTCACAGCCAGGAGATTTGCACATGAAATCTCTGCTCCTGGAGCCTCCACACCCACATCTTTAATTAAACGCTGCCCCACATTTCTGCTGTATAGGATAAGTGAATATATGCAACTGCAATGCACAGGAGAGAATTTTGTAGTGATTTTGCATTAAATGAGGAGGAAGTTTGCTCTGTGGGTTCTCCTGACCGACAGCTACACTCGGTTGGAAAAATACATAAATAAAAGCAGGATGCAATTTCCCATCTGGGGTGAGCTGCCAAGACACCTCCACTGGCACGTGGGGAGAGCAGGAGGCCACAGCCCTGCTCCCATCTCCTGCTGCCAGGGCCAGGGTCAGCCCACCTGTGGTCAGCTTTGGGCTAGGGCTCGCTCAGGGGAAGGGGAAATGGGAAAATTGGAATAAAAGCAAGAAGCACATGTAAAATATCCCCTCTGAGGGTGAGGTTTGCAGGGGAGGATAGGGGAGCACATCCCCCTGAGCTGGGGATGCCTGTTGGTGTTCTGTGCTGCCCCATGTCCCTGTACCCCATCAAGCTGTCACCACAGGGTGCCCGCCAGTGCCTGGCCTGTCTGCCACGAGGTTCCTGCCTCAGGGATGGGATGGCAGGCAGGAGGACACTCACTGCATCTCTTCCAGTCCTGAAAAAACATTGAGAAACCTCCTTGGGACCCCTCCTAGGAGGAGATGCTATTAGAAGAGTCTAATTTTTAAACACTGTTGACTCTGCCCAGCCTTGGGTCAAGTGGGGTTTGATAGTGTGGTAAAGGACACGTTCTCTGTGGCCTTTGTGAAGCCACAGGAGATATTGCTTTTATTAACCACAGCCACTGAGACTGGGAAAAAAGCTTCTAGAACAGGCACCCTTCCTGGTCGTGCTGCGGGAAAGATCATCTGAATTAACATGAGCTCCTTGGCTATTAAACGGAAATTTTAAATGGGAAGAAAATTCTGCAGTGACTGCTAAATTGTGTGTCAGCAGAAAGGGGAAAAAGCAACGTGTGTCATTCCTATTATCATCTTGAAATCCATCTTCCCTCTACACGCCATGACGGTGGATAATCCCCGGTACGACGCCTGCATCGCTAATATTTGCAGAGGCAGAACTCCTGCTTTGGAAGAGTTTTGCTCAGCACATCTTATCCCCCACCTTGAAGACATGGTCTGAGACGATGGGAAGCGCTGAACACGCTGTTCCTGGGGGTTGGGTTTTGCCACTGGTGACAGCAAAGTGGCCTCTGAAGTCCAAGGAATCAAGAGAATATTGGAATGCCAAATGCTGGTGTGTCCCTCGTGCTGTGCCTGGCTGTGGTTAGCCCTGCTGGCAAGGACAAGGTTCCTTTCAAACCAGGAAAATATGCCAAGTGTGAGGGCAAAATGGCCAGTGTGTGTACCCAGGGCTGCAGGAACACATCTTCAAAAGGAAGGAGAGAATCTGTGCTGCTTCTTTATTGCCTGTGGAAAAGCAAGGAGATCAGACAGGAATGCCAGGGCATGATAAATTTTGCAACACCTGCACTTTTTTAACCCCTTGTTTGCATGGGATGCGATCAGGTGTTTTGCTGTGGTGGGTTTAGATGTGAAATGAAGGTGATGAAGGGGTCTCTGCTGCTGAGATGGGGCTGCATCTCCTGCAGCTTCTCCCTGGGACGGGGAATTGGGGCTGTTGGTGACACAGCCCAGCTCCAGCTTCCCGCCCTGTGGGCTTTGTCATGGTCATTACCCAAGTGGCACGGGGTGGGTAGGCTCATGCTGGTGGGAAATGAGGGCAGGACACCCCAAATGAGTGATAGTGCACAGTTTGTCAGCCTTGGGTATCAGCCATGGCCTGTCACAAGTCTGCTCTCTGGAAAATATCCTGGTGGGTTGAGGGAAGTGGTGGCTGTGGTCTGGGTCACTGCTTTGGCTTTCCAAGCCAGGCTTTGGTGTTTTCATGGTGAAAGTGGGCTGTGTGTGCCAGGTACCACTCAATGGGTTTTGGATACTGCACTGCTGTCCCCAGAGCAAGTCATGGGCTGTGGGAGAGGAACTGGAGTGGGTTTGTTTGCAATTGAGGAGCCAAGACACGGGAATAAAGTGAGTGTGGAGAGCCAGACATTGTGTGTGCACATCTTTGCATACGGCATGGAAAAAATCTGGACCAAGTCCCTCCTTAAGAAAAAGACCTCAGCTCTTTTTAAATAATAGTAATAAATAAATAATAAATAATAATTATTATTATTAATAATAATAAATAATTTAAAAATAAATCTGCCCCTCCAGGTCCCCATTCCACTTTGCCTGACAGGGACAGGAGTGTGGGGATGCCCAGGAGGAGAAAAGCAGAGTGAATGTCATCCAGAGTGAAAAAACCCAAGCTAATGATGTAGGCATTTGTGCAGAGGTTAAAAATGAAGCAATAAAACCTTTGCACAAACTTCCAAATGCTTCAGCAGCCACACGCCACAGCTCAAAGTGGGGAATAAATAAGGGAAGGTGCAGGCAGGCAGAGGGAGGCTGATAGAGCCATCACTCCTCAGTGGCAGCCTGAGAAATACGTCCCCATGGTGTCCCCATAACCACTGAGGGGAAGGAGTGGGGACTTGGAGGCTTGGGGTGTCCTAATTTAATGCCTCCTGATGGGTTTGGGTCATCCTGTGGGGAGCAGAAGGGATGACACAGGAGCCAAATTTGCTGGGTCTCTTGGGCTCCCAGCCTGGCCAGCAGGACAGCCTGCAGGGTGGGTTTTTGTTCTCCAGCAAGGGCAAATTAAAACCTGTGTGTGGGATGGAGAACCTGCTGGCCACCCTTCCAGAAATCTGTGGGAGGGACATGGGGGATCTTTCAGCCCTGCCTTTGGTTTGGCTGTGTCTGGAATGAGGCTGCTGTGGCCAAGAGCTAAAGCCCAGTTAAAGCCCAGCACTTCAGTGGTCCACAGCAGCTCTGTGCCATGGGCTCCCCCACAAAAGTGTTATCCACAGGGCAGGGAGAGCAGGGAGCAGCTCCTGGGGGGACAGGGACAATGCCACTTCCTATCTCCCGAGGCTCCCATGCTGTTTACACTGACAACAGGTTTTTCTTAGCCTGTCTCTGATTAGTGCTGCTAAAGACACAGCTAATTCATCATGAATTTTCAAAGGTAGACGCTTCTGGGAATGCCCTTGGACCTCCTAAGAGGGTGCAGCCTCCCACCCTGCTGAGATTTCTGATGGTGAACCAACAGCCACAGTCATTGTGCTACAGCAGCACAAGGCTGTCCAGGGAAGGTGGAAAAAAGGGATTTTATCCAAATGAGCTTCAGTTCAGAGCCAGGGAGGGTCTCTCTGGTCCCTGGGGAAAGCTCCTCCTGGCAATGCAGCCAGGAGCCCTGGGTCATCCTGCCCTCAGTGTAATGGGGCTTCTGATTATGAGCCACATCCAGCACTGCTTGGAACCTTTGCTTTATAAATGAATGTGGAAAAGGAATGTGAGTGTGTTGCAGCTTCCCAGGAAGATACTCTGCAGTCTCTGCAGATGAACTCACTGTCTCCTTAGCTTAAGGCCTGGGTAAAGAACTAATTATTTGGACCTAAGCTTAAATCTGTATCCACAAAGATGGATTTGTGACTCTTGCCAACTTCCCCTAGAGGACTGCAACCTCATTTTGTTCCTCGTGAACTTCTGCTGAGGTGTAAAATAACAACAATCTCGAGAGCTAAAATCGCTGAAGGATGGATTAAATTATAATGCAATCAGTCCAAAAGACCTTCTGTGTGCAAGGAGCAGCATTAGGCTGTCCCAGAGCAGGCAGCCTGTCAGGATTACCCAGCCCGCTTCGGCCGCTTTGTCTCCACCAGGAAACTGCATTTCCTGGGCATTTTCTGTTATCATCTGCTGAATGCTCCTCAGGAGCCTTGGCATCACCCTGCCCAGGGCAGGACTCACCCTGAGAAGAGCTCCATAAACCCACGACAAAAAAGGACAGATGGCAATGAATATTTTGAGGTCTGCAGCATATTCCTGGGGAAGGATTGCTTCCGACCTGCCATCTCTGTGCAGACTTTAAATCACAACTTGAGCAGCAAGCCCGGTCTGGGGTCTGTTAATATGTGTTTGGAGAGGATTTAGCATAGCAGGGCTCCAATCCCCACTGAGATTTTCGAGAATAAGCTCCTATAAATAACTAGGATGGAGCCCATGGGATGATTTTCAGACGTTTGAAATACCCTGGGCCATGGCCTGGCAGCCCCAGCACAGCTCGGGGAGCAGCTGGGGAAGCAGGAGCTGCCTGGCTGGGACCGACCCTGCTGGGTCCTGCCCTGCTCCCCATCCTGCTGAGGGATGACAGGCTCCTCCAGATGCACCATGTCTCGCTGGCAGGAGGAACAGGGCTCATTTTGGGACTCCAGGCACCCGGTGGGATGCTGGACAGTGACCTCATAGCAAACAAGGCACCCCAAAAGAGCCAGTGCAATAGATGTGGAGTTCCCCATGGTTCCTTGTAGCTGGCTACAAGGCCCCTTGGAGGCTCTGTCCCTCTTCAGGGCAGGTATAAGATCTCTTTTCCTGCCTGCACAAAGGTAACAAGAGATGCAGGGGCTTAATTATCTTTCTGTCTTTGATTTCATTCTCTTTGTCAGTGAGTTCAACTCTTTCTGTGGGGCAGGGGAGGGGGGATGCAGGCAGAACACAGCTGCTTTTGCTTAAGAAACCCTGCTAAAAAGACAAGTCCTTTCTGGAGATAAGCCAGTATTGCCCTCTGCTCCATGCTCAGCTGCTGGGAGCCTCTGTGCTGCTGGGCCCAGTAGGATGCTTTGAGAAAAGGGTCCCTGAGGACCCTGCCCTGATACCCCCCTGCTGAAGGCAGGCTCAGCCTTGACTTCACCCATTGCCTGTTCACCTAAGCTGTTCTTAGGCAATGAAATGTGGAGTTTCTCTTTAAAGAAGCCCTTTTCTGCTTGGGCTGAAGTCTATGGGCTGGCTGCAATCTCTGCCTAGAAGGAGGGAGCCCGAATGGCAGGGACAGAGCTCCCATTTGCAGAGGGGTAGCACAGCCAGGGGACTCCCAATGGCTGAACACCATTTCCAGTTTGGCTGAAGCCTCACTTGTTGTTTCTTTGATAAGTCTGGATGAAAATATTTTGATTCTTTTTTGTTCATTTGTTTCTTTTTTAGGGCTATTTTGTGTTACTCTTTTTTTTCCTCTTTTTCTGAAGAGGTTTTTGTGCTGAAATAGATTTCTTTGTAAAATGTCAAGTTAAGCAGGTCCACCCCCTGCACATACAGTGTCACCAGGGTCCTTCTGCAGCTGCAGAAGTTTAATAACAAATGGGAGAGACAAGCATGAACAGAAGCAGAACAAATGGAAAAGTAAGATGCTCTGTGAAAAATTTAGAGGAGCATTTTAAGCAAGGAAAAAGTTGTTCCTTTTCTATTTATTATACACCGTGGAAGCGAGGCACTGCCTGGGTACCTGCAGCAAAGCCCTGCTCTCCATTTGCATGTTTCCTTGCATTAAGGACGGGAAGATGATAAAATGCTTTTCATCAGAGGCACTTAAATAGCAGCATTCTCCTGTACAAACACGCTTTCCTGCCCTGATGTACTCAGGAGTGTGTCTTAGCCAGGGCTTGGGGGCTGTGTACAGCCCCTGGCTGTGGTGGCATCCCGCACTGGGGCAGCAGGTAATGAGAATTTCTTGTCAGACTTGTCCCAGGTCCCCTGAGCCAGCACGGCTGTGGCACTGCAGCGATGTTTGGTTGTTCTGGGATGGATATTTGCTCTTGGCTTCATGCCTTTTACAAGAGCACAAATGTAATGTCAAAAGAAACCACTTTGGTAATGTACTTAGAAGTTAAATATTTTATACAGTACTATAGTGATGTGATGTATCTCCTTCCTGGCATTGCTTTTTGCCTGAGGTCTGGAATTTGGGGTCATCTCTGGGGCTGGATTCCTGCATCCTCTCCTCTGTGCCCCCTGTGCCTTTTTCACAGGGTGCTGAATTCCTTTCTGTCCCTACAAAATGCTAAAAAGCAGCTCAATCCCAGTTCGTGGTAAATTGTGAATTCTGATTATCCGATGGATATTGTTTGAGCTCTCAGGATCGATAGCACTATATTAAAGTGAGGTACTCACTCCTCAAGGCACAAGGTGAGGGAAGATTTGTGATGATAAATGTATGTCAGTCTGTGAGCTGTGAGCAGAGAGGAGGCTCAGGCCAGGGAGTCCTGACACAAACGTGTGTATCTGTGTCTGACCTGCACTCCATCCCAATCAATACGGTTTTCACAGGCCAGGATTACACCAGGGCTGCACTTTATACTCTGAGGTAACTCAAACTACTTCATAAAGTAATGAGTTTGGCTATAGATAGCACAGGTTAATGGCATGGTTGTTATGGACTTGGTTACAAAGCTTCCATGTGGCCTCAGATATTATAAATCTGCTTTATGAAGATTGGGAGTATTGACAGAGACCCGATTCTGCCTTATTCCTTCTGCAGCCTGACAGGGATTTTTGACAATCCGCTTTTAGCAGCTTCCAGCACAGGGAGAGAGAGACTTTATCTCTCTGAGGAAAACTTCTGGGTGAACACCAACTTGTTTTTTTTTTTTTTCACCAACATTTTTGAGTGCTTGGAGGGTAAAACAGAGCCAGGATAAGCACAAGCCAGAGGGGCTGAGTGCTGCTGGTGTGGTGGCTGCAAGAAGTGCTGGGGGCATTTTCCATTAGTTAAGGGAGCTACTTAGCTGGGCACGGGCTTCCCACAAGTGCCTGTACATCCCTGTCCCATCCTGGTCTTTTGAAGAATTTTGGACGCTGCTGACAGCAATAAATGCAGAGAAAGAGGCTCAAGCTTGGTGTCAGCCAGCAGCAGCACCTGCAAGTGCTGGGCAGAAGGGATGTGCCCACCAAGGCACTGTGAAGGTGCTCAGCTGCACACAGGACTCCACCATGTCACTGGTACAGCTGAGCACGTTTTTCTTTACAAGTGGGATGAATTTGACAGAAAAGAGGACTTTGGGCTTTTTTACCTTTTTTTAATATATTTTTTGAGCCTAGTAAATAGCTTGGCCAGTGATTAATAAAACATTTCACCTTCTCAATACTCCTGCCCTCACCCAGTGGCTGTTTTGACAGTAGTGCAGCATGGCATACAGAGCTAGGCTTGATTCTTTTTATGGTAGTGCTTCTTGTGTCTGTTAACTCAGTTTTTGGCTAAAGAAAACCTGCTCTGTATCTAAAAAGAAACTGGGGGGAGGGATGGGCAGGAAAAGGTCTTGGTAATGCAAAGGTTTTAGTCTGGAGAACAAAGAAAAGTTCAGTTATTTCATTTATTGAAAAAAAAAATCATAATCCCTGTGTGCTTTGGTTTGATCTAAACCAAATTCTATTTCAAATTCTGGTATCTGACTTGGGAGAAAAACCCCAACCCAAGAGCCTATAATAATAACTGTAATAGTAATTGTTATTTTTAATTTTGATACAAAAGTCCCTGGATTTAGGGGAGGGCAGCTGTTTCCATCAGCTTAGGAAAACTATTCACATGGTCAAAGTTAAGCATGCAGCTAAATCATTTGAGGAACAAGACTTTCTGCAGGCAGATAAGAGCATAATAACACGATGATGAGAGCCCAGCCTTCCACTGATAGCAGAAACTAATATTTGTGATGCAACAGTCTTGCATTATTCAGTAGTTAAAGATAATTCTAAGAAACAGAACAGCTTGAGAATTAGCAAAACTACCAATAAAATATTCTTAGCTGACTCTGGGGGGAAGTAAATTGCCATGTACAGGATTTGCATTCATCTTAATGTTTATTAAAAATGAGACAGCGCTGCTTTCCGCACGCGCGGCCAGAACAGCTCCACAGACCAGTGGAGTGTGACCTCCTGGCCTCCCTAACTCATGCCATGTGTGGGTTGTGTTGGGCTGGGAGTGATGGAGCCCCAGCTGCCCACCTGGACAAGTGCCCAGGGGTCCTGAGCGGTGCTGCCAGCGCTGATTGCTCATTGTGTGCCCGGCACCAGGGTGTTTGTCCCCTCTCCCAGGGGTGAAACCGCCAGGGAAGAGCAGCTGAAGAAAAGCAGGAATGTTGGCCCTGAAGATGTGCTTCTGTACACAGCAAGGCTGACATGAAGAGTTTGCACACCCACCTACAGCAGCTCCAGTCGTGACTTTGCCCCTGCACTTGTAGAGAAAGTGGAGAAATACAACTGGGAGAAGCAAACTCAGGTTTCCTCTGCAGGCCATCAGCTGGCCTGGGGTGCTCAGTCATTTCTTAAGGCCTTTTTGGACCATTCCTGTTCCCTGGCAGTGGGCAGGTGGAGGGGCTGGATGCCCTGATGCAGCAGTCAGGGGTGGCTGAAGTGTTAGCAGCAAGTAAAGACCCCTGAAAGTGCTGGAATTGTGCTAAAGCACAAAGATCTGGTGAAATTGCCACACAACTGATTTGCACCAACAGCTCAGTGCAGAAGAAATGGATCATTTTGGGATGTGGGAGGAACCTGCACCACCTCATCCATAATCCAAATAACAACAGGGGCCAGAGGAGAGCCACGCTCCTGCCTTTAAAGAGTGCAAATTTCTGCAGGAGCACCGAGATCTCCAAAAACCCCACTGATGTCTGTGCACCCGGACCCACACCTGCAACCAGACCAGCCCTTGCTGGCTCACTGTAAGAGCAACAAACAGTGACATGTGGGGAAGGAAAATGGCACAAAAAACCAACCAAACAAATAATAATAATAATAAAAAAAGCAAGTGAGACTATTCAAAAGGGGGACTTTATTTTTATTACACTGGAGCCAGGCGTCAGTGCGCCAGTTCAGCTTTGATACACAATAAATCAGCAAACCTGTCACTCAGTTTGGAAACCAAGATTGCAGTGGCACTAAAAACACATTGAAAACATTTACTTTCTTCCCTTTTTTTTTTTTTTTCCTCTTTTGTTTTTGGTACAAAAATGGTACAAACAACAATACAAAATATTTGTGCTGTTGACGGTTACAAAAAAAGGTTTTTGAACTGGGTTTTAACGGACGCAAACTTTTGCTTTTGCGCTTCAGCGTGAATACAGCAGAACAGCAGAAGTCTTCCTTGAGAACAACCACAGTCATGCGGGCTGCTACACAGCTTCTCCATCAGAAAGGAAACATGCAAAATCATCATTAAAATAATAATAATAATAATTAAAAAAAGTGCTCCAATTATACATCTATATGCTGTTGTTTTTTCCCCTATTAGATTTGTAGCTTCAAGCACTAACTACATTATGTACACTGTGTGTGAACAGTTGTGTGTGGGGTTGGTGTGGACTGGAAAGAACTTTTATTTTCCCCATGAAACCGAGTAAATTTGCGTGGGAGACACCTACGTTGTTTGGCTGCTGTTTTAAAACTTGCATTCATCGTGACACAGCATTTCCCCCCCTCTCCCAGTATTTTTTTTCACACTTACAAAGAAGATCTCCGAAAGACATGACAAATAAAAGTTCTGTATTTTACCTTTAATATTTTTTTTTTTTAGTTTTTTTTTTTAGATTAAACAAAGTTGCAATCTTGGCATATTGTGTGGTACAGACGCTGCACTGACCATCGACGCTCTTCAATGCCCGAGCGTTCACCCTACGTGAAGCAGTTCCAGGCGATACAGCCACCTCTGAAACCCCACTTCTGAAGGCTGGGTTTGGACCTGACCATCCCTAAAAACCCACGGGGAGCAAACTCCCCTTCACCATCCTACAACTGCCAATGGCATCGCCTGGTCCAACAAAAAAGGGGAAAAAATGGAAAACACAAAACCAGAAGTGAAACCATGACTAGAACGTGGGACACCTAGAACAGACTTGCCTATTTACTGTCATTAATTACCTGCTGAATCTCCTCCTTGCCTTGCAAAGCATTTCTGTGACTGACGCTGCTCCCAGTTTTAGGCTACATGATAAGCAGACCAGCAGGGCTGTGGGTCATGTTCTGCTGGGGGTGGCTGTGGGTACAGCAGTGACACTGGATCTGCACGGTCCCTGCCCTGGGGATGTGCAATCCTCATCCTTAGGCGGTAGGGAGGCCACCAGATGTGTCTGGCCCCAATGCCCTGGGTACTCACTGTCCCCATCCTTAGCAGGGAGAGGTGTGGCGGTGTCCCCTGGCAGTGCTATGGGCTAAAAGGGTGGGACAGTGGCGTTTTAGGGACGGGATCCCCTCCACCTGCCTGAAAAGAAGTCCTTCCCCACTGCCTTGCAGGGTACAAAGTGTGGGGATCACTTCTTCAAATAGTTTAATGTTTTAGTTTAGATTAGTCAGGGAACAGGGGCTCTGGTCTCAATGCATTAACCCCTCCTGTGGCCTCCCACAATAAGCAGCATCTGCAGGCTCAGCCAAAGGGTTCCTTGCCTCACTGCAGCTCCTTGTAAATCACCATCACCTCCAGCTACAACTGGCTGTCACCACGTCACATCCATGAGGATCAGAGTGGGACAGAGTGATGGCAAAGTCACCCTGTCAATGGGACTCCATGGATTTAATGTAAATTTTCTTAGCTGGGTTACAAACCATCAGTAACATTAGCAAGAAAAAAAGGTTTGTAGAAAGTGATCTGTTTTCATTGCTGGATGTGCCCTCGCTTACCTTCCACCGGTCCCGCTGTGAGAAAAGGGGCCTGATGCTGCTGCTGCTTGTGGGGCTGTAAAACTCAGAGAGGGAGGAGAAAGGGGAAGAGGAAAAGAAAGAAGAGGAGGGAAAGGTCCTGCAGAGGAAGACTGAGCAGAACTGGGTCAAAACACAATAATCTGGTAGGTTTGATTTATAGGCTCGTGGGATTGGAACGGCTGGATTGCAAATGCTGCAGAAAAGATATCTGCTGATTTAAAAAAAAAAATTGCCAGTGGAAACAGGTTGGTTTATTTTTAATCACTCCAAGAGTTTTGTTTGACTTAGGTTGCATAAATGTTCTTGAAAACCTGCAATGTTTAGACAAGCTGAAGTCAGACAACATCCCCTTCATGGCTAAGTGTCTCCTTTCACCGCTGGGGAGAGTGCGCGCTGCCGGTGGCCTGGAGCCGCCGTCCCACATCCCTGCCAGCCCAATCCCTACCTGAAATCCCTCATCCCAGCCAAAGCCGCAGCAGATGTTTAGCACTGAGCGCTCTGGAGCAGGGATTGAGCTCTCTCCCAGGGAAGCAGTGCCAGGTGGATGGCAAGGCAGAGCTCACAGCGGAGACCTGGCATTGCAGGATCCACGGGAGCATTCCAGGAGCCGCACGGAGCCGGCAGGCAGTGGCACCAACCCAACAGATGGAGAACCATCGCCCGGCCCTCGAGCTGAATCCTTCTCCTGTGTCGGTGATGAGGCTACAGCGACGGACACCAGCAGCGAGAAACACCAAGTGCGTCTTTATTATTCACTACACCTGTGCCCGGGCAGCTTCTGCAGAGGTGCAAAGCCCTGGTGGTGAAATATTCCAGCCTGTGGCTTTCCCAAAAGAAACGGGGGAGGATCAAGAGTGCCATGGGTAAGGAAGAGAGGCTGCAGGGCCACGCAGCCTCTGTGCCAGGAGGCTGGGAACAGGGGCTGTGAGGCTTGCCAAGAGTGGCCAAGAGGAGGGGGATGGCACACGGCAGAAGCAAACCAAGACTGTCATGGTGCTCACACAGGATGACTGAGTTCACAACGATGGAATGGGAATCTGGAAGAGTGTCAGGTGCTGCCAGCCCATGCCTGTGGTGGGACATCCTCACCTTGCTGCTGCCATTAGCGCCGTCCCTCTCCTCTGAGGTCCACACTATTGCCTTCTGGTCTCCTGGAGAACCTTGGGTGAGAGTGAGTTTGCTCTCCAAGCCGTGAAAGACAAACTGACCCGTTGACTCACCGACTGACCGACCAAGAGAAAAAGAAAGATCTCACCCTTGGTGGTTAATAAAATCCTGGTAATGCTGAAGTCCCCTCGGGCAGACTTTTACCACATTCCACTCCATACAAGACACATTTCAAATGCTCATTAATTTACAGAAATTGCATTTTATAGAAAATATGATACAATGAAATATAAAATGCACTAGGAGCATTTCAAAAATCTATAGAGACGATCTTGCAGCCCAGTTTACCCTCTGAAAGGTGCCCACTCATCACCGCAAGCTCTCCACCTCTCATTCTCTCTCTCATGTGCACACGCTCGCTCCCCCCGCCTCCCCCCCTTTAACTCTTAGCATTCAACTTGAGAATCAATAGAGATATCAAAAAAAGCGTGATTATCCCCTGGATAATCACCTTCCAATACTGTGCACATTCTTGGATTTAAAGGAAAATATATCTAAGCACTTTTACAAGTTTTAGCGAACCCACTGCAAAATCGTCTGCAGAATATAAAACACAGGTAATCCAAGATTTCATAGCACATTAATTAAGTGGCTCATAATCCATTAAATGTGGTTTATATTACACATCCATGCAGTCTAAATCATTTTACAAACATTAGACATAAACCCACTAGTCCAAATCAGTAAAGGAAAAATGTAATAAAAAAAGCTAATAACTATTTGTTATTGGTTAAACTGACCCTACATATAAACTAGGTAGTTTGCTACCATTTATAATACTGATGTTGAATTATGCCTGGATGCTGCGAAACCTCTTGCTTACTTGGCAATGCTTGAGCATATTAACCACAAGATACTTAACAGGCCCTCGTCGCACTTCTTCTCCAAAAAAAACACATTTACTACAGATAGCAGCGCCTACCCATCGAATAGAAAGGACACACGTTAGCTGAGTTACACCATGTTGTTGAGCTTTGGCTACTAATGCTCCAAGGCATTAATGTGGCATACTAGACTAACTCCATACTTAGGGATGGGCAAAGTGTGGGTGACCTGTCCCCGTCCTCGGCACTGCCTGGGCGCAAACCCTGCCTCAGCCCAGGGGAGCAGCAGCGGAGCGTCCTCAGGGATGGGGGACACCGCCACCGGCACCAGCAGCTCACCCCGCCGCTGCGTCCGTCGCTCGCGAGGTCGTGGGAGCCAGAACACGGCGATAGCAGAAAAACAAACAGATGGGCCTTTGGTCATGTCACCATTTACTTTGTAGGGTTTTAGGCAAGGGCTGTCGGAGATTTCTGTTGCAATAACCAAAGGCTTTATCAATGCTATAGTTCTATGCAGCTACATTGAGTGTGACCAGGGGCCAGCACAGCCCTCTGGTCAGTATTTTGCATCTGATAACACTGAATTATATACAACATGATGACTAGTTCACCACCTGCTGAGGCTTAAAGATGGCTGTTAAGATTTCGACTCAAAACATCTCCCCCCCTCCCCACCCCCCATCCTCTTCCACCCCGGAATGAGTCACCCCCTTAAAAAAAAAAAATCCAACAAAATTAAACGAAACAAAAAAAGGCAAAAAAGAAACAATCTCCACAGTTCCTTTTTGTTAACTCCTTCCCAGCTAGAACTGGCTTAGGGTCACAGGGAGTGCTGCCCAGGATGGTTGTATGTTTGTTTTCATCACTCCTGAGATTGAAGGGAATCTGACACATGCACCAAAAGGCACTTTCAAATATATATATATATATATATATTTTAAAAACAGTGCTTCTGTTCTAAGAAATTCAAGTTAAGACAGAGTGCCTTTCACTCTCTTTAGTCATAAAGCAGGTAAACGAGCAATATCCCAGCTGACATTAAAAAAACAAAAAAAAACCCAAAAAGAAACCTGCAGCAGAGACAAGTGTTCATGCGAGACAGCTCAATAGTCTAAGAAAAAAAAAATACAAAGGAAAGAAAGAAAAAAAAAAAAAAGAAACCTCCTATATCACCACTAAAAATAACAATACAGTCAGCAGGGGATATTAATTAAAAAAGCTGCCACATCTGTACAGTTCTTGCTCCTGCATCGGCTCTTTTTGTTAACGTTGTCTGTGGGTTTGTTGTTTGTTTTTTTTTTTTTCCTTAATTTTTTCTTTTTTTTTTTTTTTTTAATTTTTTTTTTTTTTAATAAGATGAGGTCAGTTTAATCTTCCTCTCCTCCCCCATACATGTCCGCCAGTTTCTTGAACCTGGGCCCCCAGTCGTTCAGGTAGTCGTAGTCCTGGTCCCCGGAGCTGGAGGAGTTGAGGGAGCTGACGGAGCCGGCGGTGGAGCCGCTGCCCTCGTAGTCAAAGACGAGCAGGGAATCGTAGGGGGGGGCTGTGGGGTCGTTGTCTGCTGCACGCAGGCCCTGGAGGGGTGAACACACAATGTCAATGCCCACCGTGGGGTTTGTGCTGGGGGGATCCCTGCAGCAAAGCTAAAAGGGAAAAATGAACGTCCCGGGGCTTCCCAGATGCACCTCTGGGTTCAAAGACCTTTCAGCTGCCCCCAGCAGAAAACCCAGTAACTCCCAGTGTCCCTAAAAAGTATTGAGTGGCAGGGGAGTTATTTCCAATGATACATTTCTGGATCTGGAAAGCTTTCTGTCCTGGCCAGCGTGTCCTTCATGGGGCTGCCTGTTGAGATTTCCAGCTTAGCCAGTGAAACAAAAACCAGCACACTTCCTCTCCCACCAATATTTAAATTCTGATGATTTTCATTCATTCAGGAAAACAAAATAATAATACTAAAAAAGATCACTCCTGGCAAAATTCTGCAATTAGCACAGACATGGGGTGTGCACCCTGGGCTGGCGGGCATTGCTGCTCCTGTGCGGTGTGGGCAGCAGGGTAGTCAGGCCATGGAAACGGCCTCGGGATATGGAGAAAAGAATTGCTTTGCTGCAGAGCCCAGCGTCAGGAAAAGCCGGGTGGAATAGCCCTGCAATAAAGCAAATGTTCCACATTCCCACCTTCAGAAGCCCTGGCCTCGGAGTGGGGAGCTGGAGATGGTTTTAGCAGCAGGGCCGTGTGTAAGAGCGAGTCTTCAGGAGCATGGATGTGTGTAAATGTGAGTGAAGGATGGGCAAAGGGACAAAGGAAGAAGGGATTTTAATGATGAAAATGAGAAAAGCACAGCAGGAAATGCATGTAATAATAGAATTAAATGGCTGTAACATTTTTCTGGCTTAGGAAATAGATGGTGTGCTTTGTCTCGGAGGAAATAATGCATTGATTGGTTTGTAACCACTCAATCACTCAAAACTAAAAATGAGATAAGAAATACCAAATGGATAGATATTTGTACAGGCAGATAAAGGAGCAGTAATCTAACATAAAATAAAGAAACCTCTCTGATCTGAGTCTCTCTGTACTGCAAACTCTTTGAGGCTTTACACCAAACAGAGCTTACGAGGAAGGCATAGACTGCTGAAATAATTACAAATCCAGAAGCAACCAATGGCTCATTCTGCCTGGGTGCTGAAAACCACTGTGTTTGCAACACCCACAAGACAGAAATCTTGTTTTTTTTCTGGTTCAATGCCTTCATTAAGCCAAGCCCTGCATCCTTTGCTCATGCCAATCCTTTCCGTGGCTGGCATCAGACTTCTGGCATGAGCAGCAGCACTGCTTGGTCCGTGCAGTCAGGGAAACCTGACTTTAGCTGGCTGCTCAAGCTTTGAAGACAAAACACAGAACCCCCTACAGAACATACCTCATTAATAAAATCACCAATATCCCCTGGATGTGGGATTACTGGTCTTATAGGATACTGTGGTTCAGCACCAATAGGTCTTTCATCCACCCTTCTGACTCCAGGTGTCTTGTTCAGCACATGGTCCATGGTCTCTGGCTGCTGGAGCTGGCTTAAATCGTAATCCTGTGACAAATGGGAAGGCACAGTGTGAAACCCAGAGCTTTTCCTTCAGATCACCTGCTCATTCAATGTGCAAACAAGTCAAGGGCTCTAATTCTGTTTCAGCTGAAGTTTGATAGCAAATCTTATCCCTCGGTATGTAGCACCTCCATCTAAATTAGAGATGAACCTGACCTCTGAGCAGCTCATAAAATTGACCTCCTAAGAGTGTATCTTATAAGTTAAATCAAGTATTTAAATACTTTCTGAATACTTCACGCAGCAACTAAATATTTGGGATAAAACCCTGGCTTTTGTTTGTGTGTGCATATGTGTACACATAACTTTTTTGACAAAATACACATTATAATGTAGAGACACAGTGTTGGTAGACATATTATTGCAATTACATTTCTACAGAAGTAAAAACATTAAAATGTGTTTTGCATTTATGCATGTAGGCTTTTCAAAGTAATTATGTTCTTTTTGCTTGTGAAAAATCCCAACAGAATAGGTTTCTATCATGAAATGAGAACCAGGTAATATTTCATTAAAAATGTATTCATGTAGGTAATGGTGTTTTGCTGCTCATCCTTTGCTGTTATTTTTAACGAATCCTTCCTAAAATATTTAAGCCTACAGTGTAGTTGCCTGAAACCAGACACTTCAGCTACTTGGAATGCTTAGAACAGTGCTTTGTTCTACCAGGAAAACTATCCTTGTGCTCAGACAGGGATGATTGAATCTCCAGGAGCAATATTTATAAATAACTTGACAGCGAGAAGACAAAAAAGAAATGTTAATTGCGAGAATTTTTATGTGGAATAAGAACTTTTCGAGGTTTGGGTAAACTCCTGCCTCAAGAGTTTGCCATGGCAGCTCTCCCCGAGCTCGCCTTCGGAGGCTCCAGGACCTCCACGGCAGGATGTGCTGCAGGGCTTTTGTGGGATCCCTAAGCACTGACCTGCAACCATGCAGTCCAATTCAAAAAGCAAAAATAAAGCCATTACACAATGTACACCCATGTAATCTGCATGAACATCGTATTTGAGAGGGTCCTGGGCTCTTCACTCGTGTTTGGTAGGAGTAAAAAACCAGTGACTCCAACATGAGTGACCAAACTCTGCTATTTTAGCTGAGGAACTGGACACATAGCAGTGGAAAAGCACATCCCAGGAGTGCAGGCCAGGGGGGTTTTCATGCAACATCAGCGTTGGTGTCTGTAGGAAGAGCCACTGGAGGAAAGCTGACGTGTTCAGGCAGCCTGTGGCTCAGGGCTCTGTCACCCAGCAAAGCTTTGCCACCACGCGCTGCGTGGTGAAAGAGAAAATCCCCAAATCTCTTTAGACATTTCTCACAAACCATGTCCAGAAATTAAAAGGCATTAAAGGCACATTAGAGATGATTAAGTAAATGCAGGGAAAGCCCACAGAAGCTCAAGGCTCAAGCAAGCCAAGGCAAGAGACTGCAGCCACAGGGCTGGGCAGGGCAGTAGCTGCTGGCTGGTTTTATGAATATCTCTGGTAAAATACACAATTTTAATGACTTAAGTAACAAAAATATGGTTTGAACATGAGTGTCAATGGAGTGATTTATAGTCCTTCCCCAGCAAGCTGCCCAGGGGGTAGAAAAATCCCTGTGGCACTGGCCTCCTGGCATCATCCTGCTTGCACAGTCCCAGTAATATCCTGAATCTCCTGCACCTGCTGTCTCTTCACCACACCAGGGAAGCCAATAAAGCTGCCTGGTCATAAATAAAAGAACACAACCCTTTGCACGTACTGTATTAAAAATAATGTGGTTTCTGCCTTTTTGAGAGTACAGACTGCACAGCTGCTCCTTGGCCACAACTCTGGGGCTCTTCTCACCTGGTCCTCCTCTCCACCTCCCTCCTCGTCGTACTTGAGGATGTTGTCCCTGACGTCGTCCTCGGGGTCGATGAGGAGCTGCTTGGTGTGGCGCTCCTTCTCCCGGCGCTTCATCCACACCACGAAGAGCAGAACCATGGCTGCAAAGGGGAGGAAGCTGGGTGAGCTGGGACCTCCTGCAGCACAGGGCCAGGCTGAGGGTGTCCTAACACCTACCTCTGCCCACTGCAGAGAACCTCACTGGCTGCTGGAAGGAGGAATGAAATGTTAACCCACTGCATGGTCTAATTTTTAAAGGGGAGATCAGTGAGAGCTGTAAATACTGTGACAGATTCCCACTACAAACATTTCTTTAAGATCCATCACCGATGCTGATTGAGCTGATATTAATCAGGAGTAAAGCACACAATCAAAGGAGATGAAACCAGGAAGTGTGAAAACTGTGGCTCTCTGAAAATATTTGATCTGAATCCTGAGTTTTCAGGATTAGATTTCCACCTTTATTTTATTCAGGGGCATAAAGATGGAGGAAAGAGAGCTGCAGAGAAGGAAACAGGTGCAGATACCCAACATTTGTGCACAAAGGGCTGTTCCAGCAGCGTGGCACAGGCTCAGCCCATTCAGGTCATGAGCCCTGACTGTGGCAGTCTCTGTTGTTTTCTGTGGTTGGCCAGGCAAGACTGATCTGGGGAGGATGCACAACACTGGGTCCTGTAATCCAATTTGGCCGCCCTCATATTCTTCTTTGGTCCATGAGGGAGGCTCTTAAGACATCTGAGATTAGATTAGCCAGGACATTAGCACATGCATTTGGCCATCAACTTGGAAAGCAAATCTCAGATCATCTGAAATCCTTTCAGAGAGCAGGGCTAGCTTTGCAGAATGAGGGAGAGCAAATCTGGTAGCACACAGCCAAGCTCCTCAGGCATCAGCATTCACATGCCAGGCTTGGCTAATCTCTCCCAGCACAGTAACAGGGAGAGATGAGCAGTTCTTGAATCATGAGAAATTTTTCCTTTTTTAAAAACTTTACCCACAGGGAACACTGGCTCACTGCTCCACACCCTCACCCTTCAAAGGGACACCCGCGTCCCAGGGGCTGTGTGCTCCTAGTGAATTACTGCATGCAAGATTATCTGGGAACTCAAGTCTCCACTAACGTAAGGCAGCCAGATCTTGTCTTCTTCAAGAATGTGCTAATACATTTGTTTTCATTCTCCTACTCGTAGCTGCAAATAATGCCCTGGACAATGAGGTTCAGCCTGGGCAGCTGCTGCACTTACACCTCCCACCATCTGTTCTCCCCTCCATTCTCTGTGCAAGCCCCACACTGAGCTGTGACGGTGGCATTTTGCAGGAGAAGGGAGCAATGGATGGACAGTGGAGGTGGGAACAAGTGCCCCTGGTTCATCCTCAACTGTGCCAAACCAACGCAGCCAACACAAGCTAACCCAGGCAGGATGTGAGATCCCAAAGTTTGGGGTTTTTAGCTGAGACCAGACCCTGGGGACATGGATGGGCCATCCAGCTTGCAGGAGGAGGTGGATAGGAGAACCCAAATTCTTCCTCTCAGCACCAAAGTGTTTATACCCAACAAGAACTCAGTGAAGTGAGCGAAGAGGACCGGACAGCTAATTACTGCCATTGTGTGCCAATTGGCAGCCATCCCTGCCTGCCAGCCAACAGAATTGTTTTCAGATAGTTCAGCATATCTTTAATGCTTATCCCAGATCTATTCAAGAAAGCAAGAAAGAAAAGGAAAGAAAATGTAACTCTCATCTGTAATATAAAACCTCTGCTATTTAGCACACTATTGAAGTCCTTTTTTCATTGTTCCTTTTCAAGTTTCTCACAACAAGATACCTGACTGGTCCACAAAGACAATATTATAATGGTTACTGGGGTTTATCTTTTTATTTCCCTTTTTTTTTTTTAAATGATACTTTTTCATGCACTTGTGGAAAAAACGGTGCCATTAACGCCTTTACAGCTACCTTGGAAAAAAAAAAAAAGACCTTCAAAGTGTCAATGGTGGATATAGTGCACTCTCCTTCCTTTTATTCACTCTGCAGAATGGGAAGTGCTATTACTGCTGTTAGAACCATTTTTGCTCTGCATGTAGTTTTCCTTGAAATCTATTGTCTTCACCCTTCACAATTTTTACCGCATTGCTCTTCTAAATGTGTTATTTGTGCAGCTAATGCATCAGGTAGCAAGAGGAAGAAAAAAACCCCTTTGAGCAAAGGTAAAGGCACAAACTTCCTTCACAGGAGCAATCTTGGATCTGTCCCCTTATTTCTTCTTCCTTTTAAAGTCATCCAGCTTTGACCTGCTGACTCTAAAATGGACAAACAGCACAAGAAAATCCCTCTTCTGCCTTTTTCTAGGCTATTGTTTAGAGGTCATGATATGAAACAGATAGAAAGGAGGCAAAACACTGGAAAGATGTAACTGTAAAACTGCTCATTGCAAATTACATTTTTCATCACTGATACAGTGCTTTGCAGCTCTCCAAGATAAAAAAAAAAGTCAATTAGAATTACAATGAATGTAAAAATAAGCTTTTGTAATAAAACCCGTAATTTAAAATGGGATAATGTATCTGAAAATGGAAAGAGGAATCTCTTAAATCAAATGTCCTTCAGCTGAAGTTAATTTCAGTCAATAGGATTTTCAACCGTTTTAAATTGTATTTTAGCACTGGATTTATACAAGAGCAGCAAAAAGACCTGTGTTTAATCACTTCTGTGGCTCCAGTGCAAACTTTGAGCTGAGGGGCAGCAGCAAACCTGCAGAGCAGAAGGAGGTGAGGCTGATGAACACCTTCATCTTCATCGGGACGTGTGACTGCGGTGCCCTGAGCAGCCAAAACTGGGAATGAAGGGCAGGAATTGGGCACAGGGAGGCTCCATCAGCTCAGCTGGGCTGGGAGAGCAGCAGGGTCTGCACAAAACTCCTCACTCTCCATCCTGATCCAGTAGATCAATTACATGCCACCCCTCCCACCACCAGCCCAGGGTGTGGATGGATGTCCAGGGGTGGCCCATGCTCCTACTGTACCATGGCATGTCCCCATGAGGTGACATCTGGAGCATATGTCACTTTGTCTGCTGTTAAAATGCATTGAGGGTAAATATTAAATGTGATTTAGCACCATAACTCCCATTAGCTTTAATGAGAGTCCCATGGATTCTTCCTGTGTTTCTTGATGAATATTTACCTCATTGTTCATTTCAGAGCTTGTTTTTATCTATTCCTACTGTGCCAACTCCTGCTTGAAGTTATAATAATATAATTTTTACTTTTTAAGTGTGCACACACATGGTTGTTGATAATGCTCATGGAAGCTTGGGACTGACAGCACTCTGGGGCAAAAGGGAAGTTTTGCCTTGAGGAAAGGGATGGCCAGTCCTTCTCTGTGATGTATCCCCAGCCCTCCATCGTTTCTGACAAACTGGGAATCCTTCCTCTGAAAACACTCATAATCCCACATGACCCCCTGATCTGAGGTCATTTTAAAAGCAATGGGAATAACTATCATTCTTCTTTTCCTTGGAAAAACCAGGAAAACCCAGTTATGCCCTGGCTCTGCAAGGGACTAGCCAGACTCTCATAACCAGTGTATGTAACACTGGGAACCAGTATATCCACAGCCAGCCAGACATGAGAGCTGTGGGAGAATCTGACAGAGATATTTGGAAGAAGCCTTCAACTTTATCCTGCAAAAAGTGGACGATCCTATCACACTCACTACTTACTGGTTGTTGTCAGGTGTAAAAATGTTTGCAAAGCTACATGAAGTCTTAGGTCTGACACAGGCAAAGCTCATTTTGCTGATGCTGCAGTGAAGGAGGTTTGAATGCAGATGTGTGAACCACCCCCACAGCCCAAGCTCAGGGACCTGCTCTGCATGGAGCTTGAAAAATACAGGCTATAGGAAAGAACAACAGGGAACAGGGAAACATGAAGGAGGGTAGGTTTAGAGCAGATTTTGGGGAGAAATTCTTTACTGTGAGGGTGTGGCAGAGGTTGCCCAGAGAAGCTGTGGCTGTCCCATCCCTGGAAGTGTCCACAGCCAATTTGGATGGGGCTTGGAGCAACCTGGGATAGTGGAAGGTGTCCCTGCCTGTGACAGGAGGGCTGGAACAAGCTTTAAGGTCCAGCCCAAAGGAGTCTGTGATTTCAGGCCAGGCCCTGTGGTACTCACTCAGTAAGATAATGATGCAGATCAGGATGGCAATGATGGCCCCTGTGCCCAGCCCTGCAGCAGCCACGGCCCCGATGGTGGTGCAGTCGCCGTTCTCGTCACACGGGCACACCTTCACCTTGATGACAGAGGTGTTGTACAAGGGGGGGTTTCCTGAGTCTGTCACGATGATGGGCACATCATACACGCCTGCTTCCAGGTACATGATCCTCAAACTGAGCTGGGCGTAGTCCCCTGGAGACCAGGACAGACAGACACACAGATGACAGACACTGGTAGTGCCTTGCAGCCACACTTGTGCAGGCTTCTGAGCCCTGCAGAAGAGGTTAGCAACAACACAACTGGGCAGGACAGCTTCAGAACCCTGCCCCATCAGTCTGACCAACAACCAGCCAGTTGGCTGAAAAAAACAGTTTTCAGCTTTTCAAAGTTTTAAATTGTGTTTTAGAACACGGTGTGTTCTCACTGCTGCACAGAACTACCTGGATGCCATTTGCAAATCTGTTTGCATGTGTTCAAAATGGCATCAAACACAAAAAGGAACACATGGATAATGCTTCCTGAGGCTGGGCTGCCCCTGGCCACTTGTGTAGGCTCTGTACTCACTCACCCTTCCACCTGAGGATTTTGGGAACTCACTGACGACAGGCACAGGCAGGTAAACCCATTATGACTGAGCCCTGAGCTGTGAGGGCACAAGCTGTTGCCCCTGGTCTGGCAGCCTCTGCCAGACCTCAGTGAGAGGGACCAGCATTGTGGCCAAAACCAGCCCATAATTCCATGACATTTTCCATGCTCTGCTGAAACTACCACTAACCAGAGCAATTAGGACCATTTGTGGTTGCACACTGCAATATAAAAATCCTTCACATACTGGTAATCTTCACACTTACCTAGCCCTCCTGGTTCCATGGTAAATTAAAAGGCTGCCTTTATGCAATTATGGTCAGAGAAATGAACATTGATCCTGATTGTGGCTTATGACAATTACACTGGAGGAACATAAGGAAGACTGATAATAGCTTTTTTCCCCTTGGCCATTATGGATGATTTATACTCTGTTCACTACTGATAACTGTTCATAATTATGAACTGCATTAAAAAAAGCCAAGTGCCAAGGCTCTTAGAGTTATGCTGCAGGTCTGATACAAATCATTTCTGATTAACTATCTTGTCTATAATGTCAGCCGTAATGTGCTTTAAAAAATAAAAACCAGATAAAAAAAGTGGGAAAGTTTCGAAGTTGGAAGCCACACGTGGGGCTCATTAGTGAGCCAGAGCCCAAATGTGCTCAGGATTGCCTGCCCCATTTACCATTGAGCCGTGTGATGGTCCAGTTCTTCCTCACTGCAGATGGCACACTTGGCAGCTCGAAGACGAAGGGCCCCACGTTTGGATCGATGTCAGCGTCCGCGGCGGTGATGTTGATGACATTCAGGTTTGGCTTCTCGCAGATCTGCGCCTCCTTTGGCAGCAGCTCCGGAGCGTTGTCGTTGATGTCGATCAGGTAGATCTGCAGAGTGCCGGTGCCGCTGGCAGGGGGGATTCCTGCACGGGAGACACGGGCCTGTGACCTCCAGCTGGGAAGGCAGAGGGATTGGCAACACCACGGAGCAGCCCCCTCTCCACCTTCCAGTTCCAATAAACCAGGATTTTCACCTTCCCTCCCTGGACCTTATTAGGGACATACTGCACTTTCATGGTCCCTTGCTCTAAGCGGTATAAAACTTCCCCAAGCCTCCTAATGTTGCAGTTTTTCACTCCTGCAGAACAGGAGGTTGAGTTCTGCAGATCTGTAGCCTGCAGCAATGCCCCTAGTCAAACTAAAACTACAAGCAGGTAATGCCAAGCTGCTCCTGCAAATCTTGGTAATGGCTGTTTTGTAGAAGAAAAACCATTAGAAAGAGAGCTGACAAGAGGAAGAAGAGGGCTTGGAGGGGAGAAAAACCTAAATAGTGTAACCCATTGACCAGCATTTACTGTGGCACTTGCTGGCCAATTCTCAGCTTTGCAGACCATTACTCTGCTTCAAGGGAAGCCCAACTCTCCGGCACATCCCACATCCAGCCCCAGCTGTAGTGGTGAGAGGTCCCTGCTTGAAGCCCACAGCATGAGCCATCAGCAGACACGCTGGGTGATGCCACTGACCCCCAGCAGCAGTGTTATGTCCCAATACACAATTCCTCATCCTCTCCATGTCTGTCCCAGCCAGCAGGGATATCACAGCACAGCAGTCCTGGTCCTCCACCCCTTTTTGATGGAGAGCCACATTTGTCAGACTAATGACTACTCACACAAAGTAGTATCTGCTCTGGCAGGAGAGAACAGCCTTCCCAGAAATGGCACAGTGTTCTTCATTTCTCTCCCCACACATTTATCTGGCAGCTCTGTGTTCTCCTGCCCTCTGCCTGCCTCTCTCGTCTGGCAGCATGGCTTCAGACATTCTTTTTAAAGTTTGTATTTTCAGTCCTGCCCCTTCCTCCCAGTGCTGGATACAAAGCTACACAAACCCCTTCCCCACCAGGCTTCTGCTTCCACAGACCTTCCTACCTACATTCCTTTCTCCATTTCTCAAGGGAGCCTCAAAAATTATGAAGGAGCCCTGGAAATCCTTTTTTCATTGTTCCCACATAAGCTCTTCAACCATAGATTCTCATCCTTTCATCTTGTAAGCATGGGGTAGGTCTCCCTCTAAAACAATGTCTTTTGATCAGCCTTGAAAGCTTCTGGAGAGGCAGACAGCCCACCAGGATACTGGGGCTGAACATGAAAACTGACTTTTGGGACCAAGCAAAGTGATTTTACTGCTTTCACATTACCCAGAGTATCTTCTGGGATAAAAGCAAGGCTCCCACTGTAACCTCTGAGACAGACTGAACATAAACCCTCAGTCCTGAGAGGCAGTAACTAGCACGTGGCTGAAATAACCTACAATTGCTGCACATACAAATGCACTTTTGTAGGGCCATTGAGTATTGTTGGGATCTGAGTCCGGGTATTTTTGTTTCTTTGTGTTCCTGAGTGCAGCTCTGGGGCAGTTTTAGGAGAAATGAAAAGGTCAAGTCCTACAAACTATGGAACATTTCACATTATTTCAGCTGTCTCATACGGAGAGAGCAAGGACACAGAGCAGGTACTGATGTGCAGTGAAGGGTCCTTGGACTTAATCCTCAAGAGATGAGGAATACAACAGCACCACTGACTCCAGTAGAGAAGCTGGTCTGATCCATGAAATTAAGATTGAAATACTAATGAGAAAAGGAAGAAGACATCTACATTTAACTGTTGAATTCTCCATCACTGCCTTTTGCAGAGGGCCAGTGTCTGCATTCCCACAGCAAGGTATAAGCCAAGGTATTTTCATGCTCAGCTCTTTGTTTCATGAAACCTGCTGGAATAAGACACATTTAAGTTCTCAGCTTCCCTGGGAGATTGGCTGAAATTGGCTGAGGGGTTCAAACACTGCCAGGCTCCACTTTTGTGTAGACACAGCGTGATCCAAGGGACCCTCTCCTAGGAAACCAGGTTAAAACTGTGCTGTTGATTAGGATTCCCCTTTTGCCCTCCTTACATTACAGCCAAGACTTTTCTTAAAGACAGCATCTCCACACTGGAGCCCAGGGAGCCAAAGAGAGCATGTCCAAGGAGCATTGGCTAAACTTCTTCTTTATCACATACTGAGAAGAGCAAAAAGAACTTCAAGGAAAGAAGATGCTGCTACTTCTTCAAGAAAGAGAGAAAAATCCCCATCAAAACCCTTGACCCAAAGCTTTTCTTTGATGCTGGAGAACCTGGAACTTGGGAGCAATGTGGCAAGAGTCTATTAGCCTAGATGAAACTTTAGCTGTTATCCTAAGCACTCTAGACAGAATTTTAAATAAGGTGTTGCTTTATGTGCATTTTAATGGCTGCAATATACCAGTGATAGATTAATTTTTCAGAATAAAGAGATTTATCTAGGCCTTCACTTTCTGAGCTGCTGAATGATGGATGTGGAGGCATTGATGCACTGCTGCATCAGCACCACAGCCAGGGAAAGGGGTTAACTCCACATCACTTTGCACCAAGTGCCTGGAATTTGCAAGGTCAGATGGTGAGGATTAAGTTGATAGGTTCAAACTCTACTACTGTGTCTGTGAACAACCTTGGCCTCCTCATTTGACCTGTTCTGCCCTATGGCTTTTACAGATGAACACCACTAGACCCCTCTGAGAATATTTTGAATTTCCCTGTCCTGGCTGCATTCATGGAGGGGAAGCTTAGGACGGGGCTGTGGGGTGAGTCCTACCATTCATGGCACAAAAAAGGGGCAGAATGCACTTCTTGGTACAGCTCCTCAGCACTGAAACTCTTCCCTGAGTTCCCCTCACCCCTGTGACCTTGGATGCAATGACTGAAGTGATGCATGGAGCTCCTCAACCTTTTCCAGATGGAGCAGCTGAGCAATTTACCAGCATGGCCACATTTGGGTGTGGTTAGCAAAATTTGTCAATTCCTCCTAAGGAGGATTAGGAAGAGAAAAGCAGGGCAGCAGCACTGGGCTGCCTTCCCTTGGGCAGAAGTTCTCAGCGCTGACTGGACCAAAAGCACCAAGTGAGCTTCAGTGAGAAGAGCAAACAGGACTTCTCCAGGAGATCTGACTGGCTCGAGTGCCTTTGGTAACAAGCGCAGTAGCACCCACATCATCTGATGATGGCTGCACGCTTCTGGAAGGCAGTGTCCAGAAAGAGCCCAGCTCACAGACACACCTTTTATGAAAGCCACCACATTTCAACAGGTGGGCTTACTTTTAATACCCTCCTGCCATCCCATACAATTATTCCTTGTTTCCTGATGGAAGGCCTCCTGAATGCTCTGATAAGTGCCTTTGGGGGGATTACCAGGACTGGTGTGCTCGGCAGCCCCTGGAGAGCACATCCCTCTGACACTATTTTAGGTTCAGGCTACACCACTACACTGAACTCCCCAAATCAATTTTCCATTTGTCCTCCCTTTCCCTTAATAACACTCTCCATATACTGCGCGCATTTAATTTACTCCAGCAATTTCCCGTCCCACTTTCACATTTTTGACCATAAAAACCTGGGAAAAAGATAACTTATACTGACAACTCTGTCAGGGCATCATTTCTCTTAATGCATCACATTAGAGTCTTATTGAAGCATGAACAATGTGAAGCCTGGGCTCACCGTTGTCAGCCGCCAAGAATGTGGCCTCGTAGACATTATTCTTAATGTAGTCTGACTCTCGATCAAGGACAGCAGCAGTAGTGATCTGACCATTTGTGGCATTAATGTTCAGCCAGTTTGCAGGATCTGACAGCTTAGAGTATCTACAGAGAAAGGAAATAAATACATGGCAGTCTTTTCACTGACACATCCTTAATATTGCTTGAAATACGTTTTTTTCTGGACTCCTGACCCGTGATTCAAAGGACCTTTGGATAACTGGTTTTGTTGACAAACACAATGCTAATTGAGTATCCTGTTTTTGACCTTTACAATTATTCAATTTTTCAATTACTTTAGTTTTAAAGGTTCTTCTTTCCACTAAGTGCCACTTACATGCCAGTTTCCTGCTGCTAGGAGAGGACATTTCCTGAGGTCTCTGCAGCTGAGGAGAAACGGGCTCTGCAATGACCATTGCATTTGTATGCCTGAATTAGAGGATGGATTCCTGCTCTCTCCTGCTCCTGACCTTGCCCTTCAGAAAACAGGTTTTTAAAGTCAAAGATATTCCTGTTTTCTGCCTGTTTCTGTTATTTTCACTAATAACAGTTTGGGAATACCACATCAGAGTCACCTCCCAGCTACTCAGCTAACTCCCAGTTGTTGTCTATTCATGCCCCATACAACCAGCTGAGAATATGGGGTTTTTTGGGTGAACTTTCCCTGTCTTCTCCAGATCAGTGTATTCAGTTCATCCTTCTTACTTCCTTGTTTCCTTGCTTTTCTGCCTCCCAGTTTTGTACTGCTTGAACTGAGGTGGACCACAACTATCCAACTGGAAGCTAATAAATGGCCAGACTATAAAGTACTGAAATAAGCAAACAGAAGCTGAGCTTATTTCATGGGTAACTCAGATCTGGTGATATTTTTATATAATTTGTCACTGGACATGCAGGTGAGAGCATTACTGGCTTCTGGTGAATATTCCTTTCCAGATTTGGGCTGTTTGAAGCAGAAACTCAAAAGGAAACTTGAGCTGCATCAATCCATGTGAAGAGGAAAGCAGCACACAGCTGCACAAACCCCTGCCAAAGGAAAGAATTACATTTCATGGAGCTAGACTCTTTGGGATGTTTTCATTTCAATATCACTGCTGTGAGGCTCCTGCCCTTTCTCTGCTAAATGACCAGGAATCCAGTTTCAAAGCTGGCTTTGTGAATGTGTCTGTGGCTAATGAGGATAACATGAGGTGTGACACTGTCCATGCCAAGCTGTGCGTTACTGGAGGTGCTCCTGCTTCCTCATCTTCTATTTGTAAAAACTCTATTTTATCAAAGACTATTCAGAGGCTGAAATTCATGTGCAAGGCTCTAGCAGCTGGACCAGCTCTACAAAGTGCTTATCATGGATCTGTAGGCTTAGCCTTTTGGCTATTTTTTTTCCTAACCAATGCCAACTGTAAAGTAAAAAATAAAATAATCTTTTTTTACATCTCACAGGACTCCAAAACCACCCCACTGCCTCTTGCAAAGCTTGGGCATTGGCTGTCCTGATGCAAAAGGAGACAGATTGTACTGGGGTTTGGAAATGAAATGCTGGTGGATGCACAAAATGTGTGTCCTGGAAGCCCTAGAAAGAAACAACCCAAGTAACTGGCTGTTCGTACTCAGGGGAAGCCTTGCAAGACCCTACACACGCCCTGTGCAATGACAGGAACAGCAGGTGCTGGTTTGGATTACAGATCACCCCCCTCCAGGTTAGAGGGAGCACTCAATCATAAATGAGTTGTTCTCTCTGAAAACCAGCCTTGGTACAGACATCAGGGAAATAAAGACCCTTCAAAGGGCAATATTTCAAAAAGAACATAAGAAAAATGGGCTTGTTAGTTAGGATGGTCTCTTTCCTCCAAAGTCACAATGTCTGTCTAAAGACAACAAGATGAGGCAGTGAATAAACTATCATTTTCTAGACTCGACAGCTCTGTGCCAGGTGAAATATTTCAAACTCTTGCTGACACAAAATGTCACAACTGATGCAACTTTAAGTGGCTTCAGCCGTGGTCACGTCGTATACTCAGGTTTTGCCAAAAATACCACAGCCCTTACAGACTGGGAGCAAAAAAGGAAACAGTTTCTGTGGATGTGAAAGTGGATGTTCTTGGATCCAAGAGCAGGAAATGCATTTCCTGTCTGCACAGACGGAGCTGAAATAGTTGTGAAAGTGTCACAAGGACTCATTTTCACCTACACTTTTCTGCAATTATTTCCTGGTGGGAAGGTGTGTGAGCCGGGGTCCTGGACCCTGGATTCAGACCCTGGTCTGCCCAGGTGGGACAAAACACAGAGTGACACCCTCCTGGTCACAGCATGATTTAAGAGTCATCTTAAGCTGCTTGGATAGAAATCTGACTTTTACAAGGCTAAAATTTTGCCAGCTGAATCCCATTCACAGGTAAAGCAGCAAAGGAGGAGGTTATGTTTGGCAGGTGCTCTGAAGAGAAAGGGAAGGTTGGAATAAATTGCACCTACTGGGAGCAGGCAAGGGGAGCACTGGTGAGATACAGACCAAGTGCCAGTGGCCTGTGAATGGGTGTTTGACTGCTCAGGCAACACTGAACAATTTGACACTTTAAAAGCCTGCCCAGCAGCTGTTTGTAACCCCACCAGCCTTGCTCTGAACTAGCCCTCAGCTCCTCTTGCACTGTGCTTTTAAGCAAGGTTGAACCTAAATCCTCTGGAAGCAACACAAGGCATGATTAAAAACCCCAGCCATTCCCTTTGAAAGCCCAGGCCTAGCCCTTTCTGTGCCTCAGTCTCCCCCATAAAACAGAAATAACAAAGCTGCCTTTCTCTAAAACTCTGTGTTTACGAAGTGCATGAACCACACAGGTCAGAGCAGCCTGGGTGAGGCAGAGCCAAGGACTGGGTACAAAGCAGCCCTGACCTCCATAAGAGCACAGAAATCTGCTTCATTTGAAGGTGTGATGTGCCCCAGTGCAAGCCACAACACAGGATCCAGCTCTCGACCCAGCTGCTGCGAGCCTGGCTTACCTGGAGCAGGGCCATGGTGAGTTAGGGGCTTGCAGGACACTGTGCAAGCTCCCGACTGCAGGTGCCACTCCCTGCCAAGATTTCACTCATGTGCCAGCAGTCAGTTTGGAAATCAGCTTTCAGCTGCTTGGCTCCCCAGACTCGTGCAGCTGAACCCCCCCAGCTGAGGGGAGCCCCCAGGCTGCCTGGTGTCCCACCTTACTGCCTGCTGCATGAAGCGATCCGGATCCACCGCCGAAAACGTCGTCAGCACCGTCCCCGTTGGCACCCCTTCCTCCAGCCTGATTAACTTGTGGTTTGTTGGGAAATACGGTGCTTCGTTGACATCTGTGACTGAAATTGTAACCCCTGCTGTCGACTGGAAGGACATCTGGATGCCACTGGCCAGGGGAGCTTGGTTTGATACCATCACTGTCAGCATGAAAGCTCTGTTCATCTCGTAATCAACTGCCTAAAACAAACAAACAAGCAAGTATAGAGCCAAGCAGAGAATAAATTCTACCTTCTGGCTGGAAGCTGCAAGATTAGAAGGCAGATGATATCAAAGTCATTGCCTCATCTTGTTTCCTCCTGAGCTGAGTTCTTTTGAAGGTGTAAATCCACAGCAACTTCAATCCAGTGGAGGATTTGGCCTTCCAGTTTTTGGAGGGTCAAACAGTTAAAAAAATTCCACAAAGGAAAAAACTGCAAACAGCAGGGAGAATTTGCCCTGTGTTTTGTTCCAGAGCTAAGTGGTTTCCAAAAGACAACCTGCCTGTGAGAGCTGAGCATCAAATGAGCAAACCCACCCAGGGCTGCTCTAATGCAACAGGTGGAGCCTGTTCAGAGGGATGGGACTGGAACTGAGCAGTGCTATTAGCACTGAAACTGCTGACTGTGGAACCAGGACAGTCTCTCTGGGCCCATGAACCTGAAGGGCTCTTTATTTTCCCTCTTAAATGAATTTATAAGCAAAGGTGGAGCTGCCAGGAACGATCCCTGGTCAGGTTAAGCAGGTGGTGCTTCCAGTGGGACCTCTCCTCCTCCTGGCGAGGCACCTCGTGGTCTCTGGAGGTTGCCTACAGCTCTTACAGCTGGGTTTTGCTGCTGGGAGGCCACAGATCTCTTCTCAACACACACGTGAAGACAATGTGTCTGTCCCAGGAGCCAGAAGGAGTGAAAAGCCTTTGCTGGCACAACTGACTGAGCCCAGTATAATAATAATTTCTAAACCATCCCACTAATTATTATGAGGGAAGTCACTAATCATCTGCCAGGGAGGCTTGAGTTATGCAAGATCACACCTCTGCTTGTTAAAAACTGCTTTGCCATGATTTATAAATTTAGAAGCATATCCATCCTCCCTAATACCTTCTCCAGCGCTGAGTCTTCAAGGCACTCACTCAGGGTGTAAAACGCCACAGCTACACCGACTTGGGCAGGGATTTACAGCAGCAAGAGCTGCCTGCCATGTCCTGTTTAAAACCCAGTATTGTCAGGAGGGAAATCAAATCATAGGAGGCTACACGAGAGAAACAAATTTCAGGGGCAGAAGGTAAAACAGCGAAATCTCTACTCGATTGAAGTGCAAATGTTCCCGATGCTAAATGGCTTCCTGACAGGCAGGGCCAACATTTAATAAATAAAAGGAAGCATAAAGATTCCCAGTACACCCACCCATGCTGACTCATGGACTTGTGCTGCATTCAAAACCGATGCATGGTAAAAGTTCCCATTTAAACACTATTCAAGGCCTTGAAACAATTTGACTAATGCATTTCCTCAATTTCTTTTCACACCCCCTGTAATTTATATTCCCCCAATTTTCTTTTTTTCATGCTGCTCTGTTTGCTAGGCTGTCCACAGGCACTCTGCACCTCCCTCCCCCCAAAGGGGCTCAGAGGCAGCTGGGGGCTGAGCTGAGCAGCTCCATGGGGAATGATGTGGGGAACTCCCTGCTCCTGATGCTCAGGACACACTGACCACACACAACCCTGCTGGGATGTGGCCTGATGCAAAGGGGTTGTGGGGTTTTTTCTCCCCACAAAATGTAGGGCTGTTCTCTCAGCTTCTTCCTCTTCTGGTAGCAACAAAACCAGGGGTGCAGAAAATCTGTGCAAGGAATGCAGCTGGACCAGGATCAGCCACAGCAAAGGCTGTCTAGGAGGCATCAGTGTCACCAAATAGTGTCCACCACACCTCAGCCTGCAAGACAGAGGTGATCTGCTCATCTCTCCTGCGTCCACTGAGTTCTATTTCACACAGTTTTGTAAAAAAAAGGAAAAAAAAAAAGTAAAATCCTTTTAGAGTCTGTGCTGTCCTGGCAGTCTGGGCTATTGAACCCCATGGGACAACAGCCCCTTGCAGCCAAACACTGTCCAGCCCTAAGGCAGAACTTCTTTCACATCTTAATAAGCAATTTATACCAGAACTGTTCATAACTGCTCCCTAAAACCGCCTCCCTCTGAGGATAATGGTGCACAGAGCACTCTGTGCTCCTCACACCACACTCACCCTTCCCACCTCCATGCATCTCACTGAAAATGCTGTATATTGGTCATTGGACATGGCTTTAGGGACATGGTGGACTTGGCATTGCTAGGTTAACTTCTAGGACTTGATGATCCTAGAAGTATTTTCCAACCAAAGTGATTCTTTGATTCTATGACAGCAGAATCCAGAAAAGCCAGAGAGCTGTTACATTTGGGACGAGGACACGTGGGACTCTTGCCTAGTTTTCACTTTCATGTCCAAGAAACACTTGACATGAAATGAAGAAGCAGCACTTTTGCAGATACTCCTTGCTGGATGTTTGGTGTGTGATCTGGCTGTGAAAGATCCCCCTGGAGATGCTGCACATCCTCCTCCTTCACGAGCACCTCCAACCTGGGTGCAGCGGAGCGATGCCGAGGGCTTGCCACGTGTTCTCCTTTTCTTGGGCTGCTTTTAACCAAAGTGAACAAATTTTCCTGGTGTTATAGTTGAGGCAAATAATAACTGAAACTTCAGCAGCATCTCCATTATAAATTCACAGCTCTGATCCATGCAGAGTTTATAATAACATTTTACTTAGCTTGCTGCCACAGGGCAGCCACTGCTGCTCTGGGAGATTGTCTTCAGACTCTGCGGCGTCTCATCTGAGTGGAAAGTTTCTCTCTCCCCTTGATCAAGGGTTTCTTTGAAGATTAGGGTCTTGCACAGTTATGGAAATGGTTTGGAAAGGCAAGAACAGAAAAGGGAAATGTTAAACTTTTGGTGATCACACTGGAGCTACAGATGAGGTTTTGCTGAGGGCAGCTGCAAAATGGCCCCCATGAGCATAATCTGAACTCCAAAGGGAAATCTGGCTTGGAAGGATTTCTGGCCCTCCATTTCAGGCCCCTAAAATGCTGGGGAAGTGGTGAGATTCTGCACAGAGCCCCGCTCCCTGTGCTGTTGCTGTGACTCCTTTGCTTGCAGCAGGAGTTATGTATGAGTGGCTTTGAAGAGCCACACGAAAATCCAGCCATGTAGGGTCTGTAAATAAATGGCTCATTACTTGACTTAATTTTTTACCTGTGTTTTCAAGCCACATCAGTGATCAAACCAGCAAGAGACTGTTCCAACACAGCAAAGAACAAGCTCTGACTGGCCACCCAGTCAGATGAGAATACATCCCCCAAATCTTTAAGCATATTCACTTATTAACAGAGAACAAAATATTTCAAAGAAGAAGGTGGAATCCTAAGAGTCTTCCCTTCTTCACCATGAAAATTTAATCACAAGCAATTTCACTCATCCTCCTTGCTGAAAATACACCAACAAGCCTTCCAGCCAGACAGGGGTAGGGAACCCTGGTGCCCAGGAGGATCAGGTGAGGTGATGTAGTGAGGACATCCAATGCAATTTCAAGCTCTCAGCTCAGCTTGATGAGATCGGATTTTCATGTGGTTCTCTGCTTTGTGATCACTGTGGGTTACACAGCAGTGGAAAATCAACACCAGCATCAATGGTGTCTTGACAAATCTGCCCTGCTTTTTGCCTGCAAGTTGTGAATAAGGGATGGTTCATTATGCACAAGTCCTTATGCAGCAGTGTTGATCATGCAAATCCCCTGTTGTTCACTTTGATGTGCCTTTAAACTACAGTCCTGACACTTTGCAAGATTAAGAATAAGGGGTCCTCCCCTACTTGCAGTGAAAATGTTGGCATTTCGATTTCAGACTGGTGGCTGATGTCAGTGGAAGTTAATTTTTTGCACTTTTCTTCGTTGAATGTTTTCTGTTTAAGCAGAAAATGTACAGATTTGGATATGTGTATACTTACACACACATATACAACCATATGCAGGTGTCTAAGCTTGAAGAGCTTTCAAGATGTTGCACCAGGTAAGGCTGTCAACCATCACCACAGAGCAACAAAAAGGGATAAATAAGAGGACCCTGCTGAAATACCATCTGGCAGGTAGGATGATGTGTCCCTTGAAGTTTCAGCAGAGCAGCAGCTCACATAGCCCAAGGGTCAGGGAACAGGACAGGCTCACACATTCCTGCCAGCATGACCTCACTGGCATTTCACTGATGTCATTTTTCCCAAGACACAAACTGTGCACATTAGGAATGACTGCAACTTGTTTAGCTAAAAACAAGGAAACAGGGCTCAACACAGAGCTGCTCTTCAATCATGCTGCTCTTTAAACTTTGTATTTCTACCTATTTGTTGATTAGAACTTTTTGTAAGGGAAGGCCAGACTTATCAGAAGGTGCTGGATGATGCAACGAAGATGGGGTTATGTTCTTTGGAGGCAAGGAAGGAAACACGATTTGGCACTTGCTGCAGGTATCTTGAGGCTTCCAGCTCTATCAGCCCATGGAGGGAAGAAGGGATGGTGGATATTTCTGGTCTGATTTCTTGGGAGTCTTTAAAGGAGATCCTCTGCTGATCCAGCCTGCGGGGTGGCTTTGAGTAGAGCTGTACTGAATTGAGGATCTGTCCCACACTGTGTGTTTATCACTTAATACCAGGAAAAGGAAAATTTCTCCAACGGTTTTGCTGCCAAAAAAACTCAGCCAAAGGGAAAATTTCCTTCCCTTCTGTTATCAGAAAATTCCCTGCCCCCGAGATCTCTCCTACACTGCCTGATTTCACAGAGGATCACTTGGCTGACCTAGGCAGTGGAACACTGCCCTTGATTCACAGCCAGCAGGGGCTTTTCTGGCCCAGCCCAGGCCGGTTCCTTCTTACAGAGCTCAAAGAGCCAAGGAGAAGCAGAAGGTGGAGGTCAGGCTGGGAATCCCTTCAGCATATGAGGCTTTTTGAAAGCTCATGGTGGGTTGGGCTGAGCTGGGACACCCAGAACCAGCACCACACGCTGGAGGTGAGAGTATTCAGGACTCCTACACACAGAGATGGGAAACAAGATCCAAGCACTCGTACTTCCAGGCAGAGAAGGCACAAAACAATGGCAGGCTCCTGGCAATCCCTGCAGCTGTAAGGGTGACAAACAGGGTGTGCTTTGGCTTCCCCCTTACCTTTACCACGGTGACCATGCCCTCGTTGGTGACAGGGTCTGTCCGGATGGTGAAGTGGCCCGAGGGGTCCCCGCTGATGATGCGGTAGATGGCATTCCAGTTGGGAGAGTGGGGCTGGTCCCGGTCCATCACTGTCAGGTTTGCCACCACAACCTCCACTCTGTTCTCAGGCACTTCTCCTGAGTACTGCAGAGGAAAGACAGGGCTGGTCATGGTGGGAGCTTTCTGTCCATCCTCACACCTCCCTCTCCTCTCCCCTCCATCACCATCACATCACCCACAATGAGGACCATGGAGTTATTTGTAATGAGCAACACATCTCTTTCTCAATTCTGCTTTTCCTATTTTTTTTCCTTTGAGTATTTCCCCAAAGCCTAACTTCACCTCTCAGCCCAAAGGTGAACAAACCCATGATCACACAGCCACTGCACAAGATTCAGCAAATGCTCCGAGGCATCCAACAAAAAACATTCCTGATATTCTTGCTCAGTTAGAGCAACCAGAGGGTTAATTGTCAACAGCAGCAGAAAATGGCACACTGAAATGTCTAAACTTTTTAGGATGACTATTTCCTTTTATCCCAAGGTATTTTGCCTCACTCAGATTTCAGTGATGGCATTTTACTGCTTCTTCAGTGATTTTACTTCATTTTATTTCTTTCTTGCCATTGATTTGATTTTGTCTCATTATTTGAAGTGTTTCTTGTGATTTTGCCACAGCCTTTCCTGGTGCTTAATTCTCTCATTTAGCACTGATTTTCATGGAGCATGTCCCGTTTCAGGCACATCCTGATACATTAGCTGCATTCTTTTCTGCTTTCCAGTCCCTGATTTATCACATGGCTGATCAGGGATCCTGGCCTGTGAATACTTCCAGTGTTTGGGGCTCAAAAGCTGCCAGTAAGACACATTCCCAAATTTTCAACTGTCCTCATGTCTCAGCACTGCCTATTAGCAGCACTTGCAAATCAACACTCTGATTGACATATGGCAAATTAAACACTGGGGAAATGCCGGGAGCGGCTGGCTCGGAGTCTGCAGCTGAAATTCTGGCCCCAAACTGCAGGAGCAGAGCACTTCTAAAATCTGGCCTTTGGTGTGCACAAATGCCAGGTTGTGTAAATGATAATAAATCATTCCTTTGTTAGCACAAGAGTCCATTTCCCCTCCTAACCCATCCCCATCCTTTTGGCATCTCTCGGTCACGGATGCCTGTATTTAGTATATATTATTTCATCACTGACAGCAAAAATATTCAATCTGCCTTATGCTAATGTAAATTTAAATTTGCCCTTTAGTGGTACCCTGAATGGCATCTTGCCCTCTTTTCTGCTATGCACCTGTCCTAAACAAGTTTTCATTAGTGAATGCAGATGGCATCTCTTTCCAGCCATGCCGAGTGGTGGGGAAGAACAGTGGGATGCTGCAGGATAATTCTTATTCTACTACATGCTACAGCTCTTCTTTTCTCTTTATTTCCCCTGATTTCACTTGTTCTTTACCCATTCTCTTGCCCAATTTGGAGTCTCTGCAGCACACAGCTTAAGCAAGGGAAATATATGGAAATTTATCAAAAGCCTCTTGAAAAATCCATTAGTTTATGTCATATGTACACTCTACTATCAACCTTGTCTGAACTGAGGCAGATTAGTTAAACAGGATCATCTCCTCCTAAATCCACACTAGTTATTGCCCATTACATTAAATTAATGTTGTATGGCACGGCAGCAGTGACAAGCTGACGAGCCCCCAGCCTCTTTTAGGCTGCACTGATGACAACAAGGGATCATATTGTAATTCCAAAGGAGTTAAACACTCTGTGAAACCATCTCAGATCATCAACCCAGGACCACAGATTTTGTCCATCACTCCTAGGCTTATGCCCTGCAGAACCAAATGGAATTAAGCCATCAAGAACAAACCATCAGCTGTATTTAACCCACTGAAGAGGGCCAGTCCTGTCTCATCCCTGAACACCTTCAGTAGGTCACAACCCAGGTGCTGCCCATGACTTTGGGTTACATGGAAGAGTCCCACACAATGAATTTTACAGCAGCTCCTCTAGCAGCCATCACAACATCTGTTTTCAGCCCACAGTGACAGAGTTTAAAACATGAAGTTACATTAAAAATTATAAATACACAAGCACATGCCAGTATAAAGCCTGGAGGAAGATCACAGCAGCCTATAAAGCTTTTCCACTGGGGTGACAACCACAATGCTCAGCACATCCTGGGCAATCCAGGAGTTCATCCACTTGTTGTTGACCTTTGTTAGGTACAGTTAGGGAATTATCAGTCCTAAGCAGCACTGAGAATGGGTATTGCTTACTGTGCTTATAAAGCAAAGTATTATTCTGATGAGAACAGAGCACCTTCACTGGAATCAAAGGAGCCATCCAAAGCTATTCAGGGTAAAAAGCAAATCTTGGAGAGACGTGCCATGAAGAAAAGAGTAATTTTCATCAGCTACAGATCAGCAGCTACTGGGAATTCAAACTGGAGTCTGCCTTCCCTCCCTCTCACACTCCTCCACTGTCATTATTATAGGTAAATGCTGTAATGTGTATTGTCCACAATTGTCTTTACCTTTAGTAAAATTAAGTAATGACATTAAATTACACCTGCTAAAGGAAGGATGGCAGCTCAATGCTACCCACACTTCTTTAATGTCATTCCCTCCCTACCCTGGAGTAATTCAGGATAATGAACATCTTTCACTATGCTGCTTTCCAGCATTCCCTCTGCTCTAAGTTCTCTTTCATAAGATTACAATTGATTTTCAAATAAAGAGAAGCATATCTATTCAAACAAGGTAAAACAATGGGCAACAGAGGAGCTGCTGGAGTAAACACAAGATTGATAAAGCAGCACTTGACCTATACCTGTAGCATTTACTCATATTCCCCTGCATTTCATTTAGCTTCACTTTCAATTGTTGCACTTGAAGTTTTTAATTTCCAGGATTTTTTTTAAGGATCAGCCACAAGGATTTATATGGCTGATTGTTACACACTTCCCTTCTCAGCTAAGTATTCATTCTGAAATTGGTATATTCTTAAATCCTTAAATCCTGTGGGTATTTTTTTCTTCCCCTCCCATAAAGGCCTGTGCTGGCAAAATTCCTTCTTCCACTCCTCTGGAGCTGGCCCCTCTGAAGTCATGTCCTGATGAAAAGGAAATAATTCATTCTGATTTTTGGGTTGGTACTAAAATCAATTAATCCCAGAATTTGTCTTTTGTGTCATTTGGACCTGACAGCACATAAACACGCAGACAAATATCATTCTGGAGGAGAAGGGGATTGATTGGGTGGACAAATGATGAATTCACACCATGACTTGACTTTGTACAATAAATCTGGAGTCAGGGCAGTGAAGCCATGCACAGTCGAGTAAAACCAATTAGCTGCTGCAGCCACTCCTAGGGAGGTGTGGGATTGAGACAGATGAACACAAAGATAATTATTCAGGCTTCCTTCTAAAGGGAATAATTTTTTTCCCAATGTTCTTATTTCTTTTCCCCTGGCTGGTTTTGCTAAAAGGTTTTATTTTTTTTCCCCCTGGCTGGTTTTGCCTTTTGTGAAGGCAAAGATTTGCTCACATGAATGTCTGCAGAAAGGATCTTTCTGTTGTCTCCAAGATTCACTAATGATGACACAACATTTGTTCCAGGCAGCAGTGGTTTGTGAAGGCTGAATTGCCTGGACAAATAGTGTTTCATGACTATAACTATGGATTAACAGAAGAATAAGGGCATCTCAGTCCTCTGATTAGACTCTGAGCCCCTCCCCTGACAGCTATGACTGCTGCAAAGTGCTCAATCTTCTCTCTAGGTCCCCCAGGCTGGGAGAAAGTGAAATGGGAGTGAGTGCATGTGGTGGTGGGGAGTCCCATCCCTCCTCAGCTCCTGCTGCCAGCCTGCCCCTTTAGGCTCTGGAGAAGAGGTGATGTGCAGCCAGCACTCAGGGGGCTCCACTGCCTGAATAAAACCCACAGCTCCTCACTCTTTGGGGTGTCCACCCAACCCCATGCTGGCATCCCAGGCAAGGGTTTACCTTTTCTGCTAACAAATATGCTTGAAAAGCAGGAAAATTAATAAACAACTGAGGTCTGGTTGCAGCAATCTGTGTAAAATGGGGGGGGGAAAAAAAAGATGAAAATCTCCTAATAAATCATTAATTGTGATGTGCCTGCCCAACTGCAGCATGGAAACAAGCAAATGCCATCTTAATTGATTGCTTCTTATTCTATCTTTATAGGCCTGCATTTTTTATTGTGGGGGTTGAATAAGCCCAGAGGTGTAAAAAACCTCTAGACTGTACTCTGCATATCTGCCAACTTGATATTTAGATCAATAATGCTCTTCCCCCCCACCCCCCCTACTTCTACTACTGGTAATTTAGCTTTTCTTCCAGCAGACTAATTGCTGTTTTCTTAAGCCTTACTATCAATTCTGTGACCTTTAATTTCCAATATCGTTTGCTGTAGGGATGGGGTGCTGGGGCTGTGAGTTATCCCAGCTGCTGTGACAGTCACACAGGGACTGCCAGGGTCTCCCTCCACTGTGTGCAAAGGAGACCAAGAGCTGCCTCAAATCCCCACAAAACCCCTGTAAAGCCAGCCTTATTCTGCAGGTCAGGCTTGGAGATGCTCATTTCTGGTTTTATTAAACTCCTCACTCTGGTGAGGTCTCGAGTGATGAGCACTGATGTCCTCACTCCCTTTTGAGGTTGCTCTGCATTACACCAGCCAGCAGCCCCTCCATAAACCTCTGGGCTGTTGTTTTTACAGGCTCATGGCCAAAAAACTCCCTTCTTCAGCTTCACATCCACATGGATCTACTCCACAGTCCATCCATGGATGCATCCATACCCAGCTGTCACAAAGGAACTGCCCGGGCTGCAGGCACCTCGTGGTGGTCAGGCAGGAATCAGCCTTGCCCAGCCCAGACAAGGAAGGACACGAGAGTGAGCTCACCAGCTTTGAGAAGATGCTTTGGAAGTTCTGCCTTTGTCCTCAGCAGTTTGTGCTGCTAAATCACCTCACCCAGCTGCAAAGGAGGCATGGTGTGCTGGAGACAAGGCACCCACCTGCCCACAAGAGTTTGTGCAGGAAGCTGGAGTGATCTTCAGCGTGGTCTCCTTGTGCTGCTTTCTTTTTCTTTGGGAGAGTTTGAAAAACAACAGCAAGCCTTAAAGTCTGGCGCTTCTGAAGCTGATCTGAGGCTGGAACACAGACAGCCTGTGTCGTGTTCCTGCCACAGGTGACAGCCACTGCCTTTGCACTTTGTCTTTACTGGTGTCATCTTTCAGAATCTCGAGCAATGACTAACTCTGGATCAATATACAAATTTTACTCTTTGAATATGAGGACAAAGCTGGAGCAGAGGAGAATAAAGCAATACCCTTTCTTTCAGAAGCAGCAAAAGAAAACTCTCTCACTTCCGACTCTGGTGTGAGGAAGGAATGTGTAGGTTTCACCTTGGTTCAAAGACTCTTTGAGTACTTGCCAGGAGTTCAGAGCACATAATAGTAAAAGGATATTAAAAAAAAAAGAAAAAAAAAAAAGAAAAAAAAGTAGTTTGCATATCTGACAAAGAGCACTAATTTTTTTTTTCATTATCAGATGTTACATTCTTTTGATAGTATGAAAAGATGCTGCAGAAATGATGACACAAGACACCATTCTGCTGCAAGATAACCATTTCCAAATAAATATATCTTAAGAAATGAGGTTTGAAGTTTGCATAGAAGTTTAGATATTTTATAAAAATGCATTACAACACAAAGGAGCTTTTTACAATATTCGTATGAAAGGTTTAAAAAGAGATTAAAATTATGTCCTTGGAAGGCATATAGCCTTGCCAAGGAGAAAAAAAAATTCTACATTAACCCCATGTAGGAAAGCTGTACTTTATCTCTATTTCAAAGGCTATAAAGAACCATTTTAATCAACCTACTTGACTTTGGGGACTTGCACTTCTACACTGAAACTCACGAAATCTGGCATAGTGTGGTTTCCAGAACACAAAAGCCTTTAATCCGTAAACCGACACTCTTGTACATTCAAATCCTGATACTATCTCCTTGTTAGGAACTAAAATTGTGAATTTATCCAAAATGGGATCTCATCTCGTCTAAATGATGTAGCCTTTGCACGGTGACCTTTAACAATGATTATACCCAACAATGAAAGATTTTATGTCAGGAGCCAGTGGAAACAATATACATTAAAATTCTGATCTGATAGCACAGCCCTTTATTTTTCAGTTTTAGACAAGGATCCTTTGAACATTTCATTTGCTCTCTTGTCTAACATACCTTTGTTTCTTGCCCATGGAATGAGCAGCAAGAAAAGGTGGCTAATACTTTTCTGCAGACTATTTGATTGTCAGGTGTAATTAGTAATGCTCTCTTTAAAACAGAGACATAGATTTTTAAACAGCTGGTGCTGCCTATGAAGCCTCATTCTTAAAAAAAACCCATATACATTTATATAACAGAACATTTTTTGCACAGATACACCATGGCTTTACAGTGCTTGACAGCCCTATGCTCCCCTTCAGCTGCAGAACCAAAGGCTGAAGTGACTTGCCTGTCTCCTGAGGCAGCTGCAGAACGGGCTGGAGCCGTGCCCTGGGCTGGGGCAGAATCCTGAGCACATCATTAATTCATGTGTTACTTGATAAATCCATTAGGTCAGCCTGGATTAGCCTATCGATCTCCCCAGTGCATTGTCACAGAGCCCTGTGATCCTCGCTGAGCTGCTGCCGTGCCAAGGCTGCCAGGGAACTGGGATCAGCTGGATCCCAGCACGGCTCTTCCCAGCCTCTGAGTTCCACTGGGGAGCCCACACAGCTTTCTACAGCCTGGGCAGGCCAAAAAAAGCTTGTTCTGCTTCCCAGCTGGGAAATTCCACCACCTCAAACCAAAGCACCAGGGGTTTGGGTACCCTGACCTCAGATTGCCAAAGCAGTGCCCCCTGCACCCCCCACCATGGCACGGGGGGCTTTCCACTTTGAATTTTCACTTTTTTTACTTTTTAGACGGTACTTTTACTCTCTAAAATAACCAGCTCCCTAAAAGAGGATGCAATCAATTCATTTGTTGGCACGTCAGGCACACATTTCCTTCTCCTGCAAACTGCAAAGCAGCAAATAACCACGCTGCTTTGAACAACACTCTGAAAACATGATTTTCTTGATTTAAATGTAAACCAGAGCAGCAAAAATTGAGTGAGAGAGCTCAGTTCCTAAGAGAGCAAAATGTACTCCACAGGTCTGGCTCTATACCCCTTGTGAAACGTGTCTAGAAGGGGATGTTTCAATTGAGGCACCTGTAATAAAGTTTCATAAAGAAGGGCCTTAAGTTGATAAGTCTGGTTTAGGATTTTCTTATTAACTGCCCATTCCCCATAATGAGTTTTTAATTTAATTTTTTCAGATTTTAAGGCATATGAAAGCTGCTCGTGTGCCTCTGGGACCTCAAGATGAGTATTTGGGAAAGGAAGACTTATGAGAGTACTGAAACTGATTTTTTACATATGCTGTAATCCTGGTATTGAGATTTTTAACAAGTTTCCTGTGCAGCACAGCTCAGCCCATCTGCACACTGACTCCTGCTCAGGCTTCCTCTGCACTGCAATTGAAATCTCTGTTATTTCCAGATTAGTCTCAGAATTAGCACACAGGGGGTTTTTGGTTTTTTTTAATGAGTAGATTGGAACTCCATCATCAGGCACTGGAAAACCCTCTGGTCTGGCTATAAAAAAGGGTTCCTGACTGGACAGAGCAGTCTTGTAGGAGAAAGCCACTGAAGCAGGTGTTTTATTCTAAAAGTGGGATTTATTCTGTGGTTTAAAGACATGATCTCCTGCACTGGTGCCACAATGGACGTTTCTTTATGTCCTTACTGATGCTTAAAATGTAATGGCAGTGTCTGCCAGAGGAGTGAGAACTTGCACTCAGAGGAGGTTTGTGCCAGGGTTTCTGAAGGAAAGGATGGAATCCTCAAAATCTCAGAATTACAGAATGGTTCGTGTTGGAAGGGACCTGTCAAGGTCACCTAGCCCAACTCCCTGCCACCTTCACCCAGTGAGAATCTGGCATTCTAGAGAAATGCCTGTTTACAGCAACTCAGAGCACAGAAAAGACTACATTAAACACTGTAATTAATCAGCCTCGCCATGAAAAGGAGGCTTCTTGCTGAAATTTTGTTTACAACATTTCCTATGGAATGGAGGAGAGAAATGCTGTGAGAAACAAGGATATTGGGGCAAAGCAAAGATGGAGTCACTCTATACCTGTAAATTCAGGAAAGAAAAGAATATTTCTCCTTTTTTTTGTTTCTTAGCAATTAAAACCTCTTATTGCACTATGCTGAGCAATATGAAAAAGCTCAAAAAAACTTTGTGAAACCTTTCAAGCATTCTCTGATTTTAACTGGCTGTTCTCTGTGTTGTGACCCATTCTTTTACAGCTAGGAAGCTCTAAGACATCCTGGACAGTCAGAAAGATTTGATAAGAGAAAACTCATAGCACTCCCAAATCCTTTGCTAAATCTCCATTTATTTTCCCCCACAGCATGTCACTAAAGATTTCATAAGTGAAATGTACTTAATGAAATTCCAGATATATATCCTCTTAAAATGACAGCCCTTGGAAGCAACTGTTTTTAAAGCAACAGAATACTGAAGAATTAAAAACCTGCCTACCCAAGGAAGTTAGCCAACCTCAGGAGAGGATTTATTTCAATAATGGAATTACAGAATGTATTTAAATTTCTCAGCCTCACACCAGTGCCTGAGATGCTGTGGAATTTTAAGATAATGAAGTAATCCAGCACAAATGGGTGTTTGCCTGGGACATAAGGCAGACACCATGCCAGGGCTGTGTGGACATCCAGCATAACCACGATGGTGCTGGGTGTCCACATTCCAACAACTACATGAGGCTTTCCAAGGCCAGGTCTGGGCTGAGGAGGAGAATTAGGATATTTCATACATAACCAAAAGCAGAAAGAGGCACAAAATCTACAAGAAACAATTCAAATTTGAGGGAAATGCTACAGGTGGAGAAATGTCAGACAAGAAATGTGGGTAGATATGTGATACAGGAGCATCAATGTCTGATTTCTCCTTGAAATTTTAGCCTGACTGACACACCAGAGATGATGGGAACGGTGTCTGATCCACACACACGGATCTGCTGGTGGAGCCCAGGGCGATTTCCACGGCAGCACAGCACAGAGTAACAAGGGCATTTTCCTCTGGCATTTCCTTTGTCTGCAGAGATTCTGTCAGTGACACGTGTCCCTGTCACACCTCGCTGCACAACAGGTAGCTCACACCTGCCTGGAGCCTCCTTCTCACCGGACAATTCCATGGAAAGCATGGGGTGGGGATGTGGTCTGTGGCTTCTCCCTCTAGATCCTGCACAGACTGATCAGGGGAGGAGAAAAATCCCTGCTAAATGAGACATTGCAGCAGGAGACAGCTCTGCCAGATGCTGCAAATGAGAGGGCTCATGACAAATGAGGGACGGTGAGCGATGGCTGATGGGCGCTGTCGTGGGCCAGGGGTCGTCTGTGCTTTGATAACATTAGATGGTATTTAATATTAATTAAACAATTTAAATTATATTATTATAAATATAATTATAATTACAATAATAATTATAATATTAACCCAGCTGCACAAACCATCAAACCAGCAGGTTAGAAAGCCAAATGTCAAACCAACTGACGTGTCACAAAGATGCACTGTTACACATCTCCGTGGTGCTGAGGATGGATGTGAAAGAGCTGCTGAAAGCTCTGCAGGGGCAGGAGAGCCTCGTGCTGAATGTTCCAAGTGGAACATATGCAGGAAGCACATGGAATCTGTGTTGCTCCTCCTGGCTCTGCCTCCCATGTGGAGCTCACAGATTACACTCCCCAGCCTGCAGAGGAGGTTGTATCATTCTTGATTTTACACCAGGTACTACACGTGTCCAATCTGAGAGAAACCAAAGAGCATTTTTTTATATCCCCCCCATGCTTTTTTTTTTTTTTTATGACAGAAAATTGAAATTTGTAATGAAACTATCGTTCCTGATTTTTTTTTTTTTTAATCACTGGTCTTTGGCAATTTTAAACTCTGAGGTCTGAAAAATTCATTACCACTAACTTCCATCAAGGGTGTTCCTGAAACCAAAATTACTTAATCAACTCAATTTAGCTTCTTGTGTAGACCTAATTCAGAAAAACTTTATCTTCTTGAATTGTTATTGCAATTAATTTCCCCCCTTTTTTTTTTTCTGCAGCAGACGACATTTCAGTAATTAGATATTCTATAAAAATGAGTTATTCATTCAGAATAGATCCACTTTTATATTTGATTAATCATATTACCACTGAGGTCTGGGTTTTGTCTCCAAGGAAAGTTTAATGACCTCATTTTAATCCTTCTTTTAACCACCAGGCAGGTATCAATGAGGAGAAATAAAATTATCTTCTTTTTTCTATTTCTCTGCTTTATTTCACAATCTCGAGATTACATTTGATGCTTTTTCTGTGTGACTGACCCATTTACAAGGAAGAATCTAGCTGATTCCAATTAGGTTCAGGGCAGAATCAGGCTAAACTGAGCCTCGAACTGTGCCTTAATAACTAATGCTCAGTGTAATGGAGAGGAACCAGAACAGCTTTACCACATGGCAGCCAGTTTAAAGCTCTGGACATGATTAATTTGGTGATAATTTGAAAATGAATGCACTGAAAGGAAATGAACAAAACAAAAGGCACTGTAAATTTGCGTTTTTGATAAATGGGGTTTATTAGGAAGATACTTCTATCAAGGAGATGACTTTTTTTTTTAAAAAATAATTCATATATACCAACCCAATGTAATGGAATAACTCATGTAAACCACAATTTATCTGTGAGTAGAGACTTGGATATGATTGATGACTGTTTGCCTGGCATCACCATCTATCTATGCTTTGGATCCAGCTCTATGCACATCTATATTTGGTATTTATACATATACTTCTCTGTATCTCTGTTTTGCAGTCTCAAAGGTATTTCATCCTTTCTGTCATGTGTTACACTGGTGTAAAGGCTTAAGAGATATCACAGAAGAGGCTGAATGAAGAATGCTTTCTTCATTAGGACATGAGGAATTATTTTTTTCTCATAAAGTGAGAAATATCTTTCATTTTAGATGAAAGAGGTGTTAAAATAAAGAACAAAAGTTGAGCGCCCACAAGAGAGTAGGAAGGGTGTCTTGTGTTCCCTAGCACGGCACTGAAGGGCCTCCAGCACCTGGAGATGCTGTGCCTGGGAAAGCCCCAGTGCTCCCAGGGAATCTGCACTTGGAGCTGGGGATCAACCTAATTCTCTAACAAAATCAAACTGTGTGGGCATCAAACTCCCTCAGCTCCACTGGACAGGCTTTGCATTGAGGTAGGGATCCATCTCCAAAGGTCAGCTTGACTCCAAAGGCAGATCAAGATGTAAATAATTTCCTTATCATGGCTAACCTGTGTGTCTACAGCTGCAAAGGCCTGGAATTATTGTGCTGAGTTCAGCAGAAAGCTGAAAGAGGATGGGAAGAATGAATATTGCTTCTACTTGTGCACTGTTTGTTACTGCTGCCTCCCAGCCTAACATCCTTAATCTAATTCATTGTTCATGGCAAAGGCTGTCACCAGGACATGCAATGAGAGGCAGAAAGACCATTTCAATTTAGAACCACTGGGGTCTTATTTAGGAAAACTAGACTGATTTGTGGTTTTTAAGACTTCACTGACTATATATTTAATGGAAATGCACACAGAATTAGGTAGATGCCCATATACCCCAATGCTGCTGGGCATATTCGATTCACTTGAATCTAATAATTTATTTCAGTTAGATGTTGACAGCTCTATAACAGCCCAGGCTTTGCTGGGTACTTTGGCTGAGCCTCATTTTGACTGGAAAATTGTAAGTGAACACAGTCATCTGGGAATTTCCATGAAAGCATAATTGATTTTTAACAATAAAGCCTGTCTACAGGACTGTACAGAACTCCTGGGTTTGTCCTCAGCTGTAAAACAACCCAGTCCTGTACATTCCCTTACCACAGCACCTGGTCCTTCCCCTTGCCAGCTCTGACCTGTGCAATCTACTTAAATTCTGCTTTGTGTGACAACTGCCTCTAAATTATGCCACAGGCATAGTTTTGATGATTTAAAACTGCTGTATGATCCAGGCTAATCTACACTCAAATGTCACTGCAGACTTTCTGAATGGCACAGGTGTAGTGACGGGGACAGTGAGATCTGAATGGACAGCTACACATGCAGCTTTAGTCTGTACACTGGCAAATCGTGTACACAGCACTCAAGATTTAAGCCCTTGATCTCTTCCAGGGTCTAGGGACAGGGAGGAGGCAGATGGACACGTGCCAAGGTCCTGGGAGATAGCAAGCTACCCACTTTCACTAGTTTTTCTTGGATCAGCCTGTTAAGATCTCTTTTTAGGGAGCTCTCGAAGGCATTCTGGTCCAATTTTCTGTCTGCAGGAAATCCCAGTGACATCCCACTCCTGCTGGGTTCTCCCTCCACAGTGTAAGATTAATTTGTAAAACATGAGCATGCATGTAAAAGTGATTTCTCATAACACTCCCATGTTCTGAATGCTTCTGGGTGCATCTGCCTACAAATGTGTTTAGGAAACCCCAAGGCAGCCTGACGTGGAAGCCGATTTTGGTTTCCTACGACCATTAAATATCATTTCTCTGAGGCAGACCTATTTGCATCTTTGCATCCCAGTCACTTGGAAGGCACAATCTTTCAGCCTGAAGGAAGAGCTGAGGGTTTTCCCTGCTCCTTTGCTATTTTGAAACTCACCGTTAAAAATGGAGCTCAGCAGGATCTGACTGAGGGGGCTGGAGCCCAGGCAAAGCATTCACCCTACTTCAAAAAGTCACATTTTTACAGTTCTCATCAGCTATTTCTGTGCAGTGCTGCTCTTGCATAGGTTGATGCACAGCTCTATTCTCTCCTCAAACAAACAATGAACATGAGAACAAACGCATTCAGAACAGGGAATACAATTTTAGGTTGTGCTTGTTTGCTTTGTTTCCTCAGTTTTGGCAAGTTCACAGAGCAGGAGGCTAAGTGAGAGCTACACCACGGCTGTGAAAAATGAAATACTAATGCCTTTGTTCAAGGCACTAAAACTGGATTACTATATCCAAAGTGGGTCAGAAGAATGAAAACTGAGCAGAGCACGGAGCACAGCAGGGTTAGCAAGATAACCAGGGAAGGGAAGCTGTAGGGGTTGGAGGATCTTGGCTTGTTTTGCTTCAAGGAATGATGTACACCAGTAAATCACAGGGCAGAGAAAATGGGAAGGAAATATCAGAATGGGAGAAGGAAGAACAATTTCTGGTAAAGGACAATGCCAGCAGGGCAGCGATGCTCCGAGAGCATCTTCACCCTCAAATTCCAGAGCACGTCTCAGAATGGGCTCATTAACATCTCCCACAGCACTCGAGGAACCAGAGCACCTGCACACACAAAGGTCAGACATTTTTGGCCGTGTGGTGCCAAAACCAAGAAGCCCTTTTAACTTGGGTCTCTCTCTGTGTTCTTTTGTGCAGGAAGCACCAAGCTCTTCTCTGCAGATCCCAGCACTGCCTGATCCAGCCCAGGTTAACTCAGCCTCACTGCAGCAGCCAGGAGTGAGCCTGGTCTGACAATATTCATTAAACAGGCCAGTTTAAAATGGGCAAGAACTGCTTTTCCCAATGTGCTTGCAGCAAGGACTTGCTCCTTCACTGATTAGCCAAGCTCATGTTGTAACCAGCTCCACCTTACCCAGGAACACATCCCTCCTGCTCCAGCACAGCTCTCTGAACTCAGGTTACTCCACACAGCTTTGAGTTCAGCCAGTCTTTGGCCAGGCAGCCTTTCCCAGGCCAGCAAATGCTAGCAAATGCTTCCCTGTGAGCTGGGAAGCACCCACCCATCTCCAACAGTGCAGTTCTAAACCTTTGGAGCTGTTCCTAACTGGTGTCAGTGTCAGGATGAGCTGGTGAGGCAGGGAAGGGGATGCTGTCCTAGAGCTGCCTCTTTAAAACAGACTCCTCTGGATTCAGCTTTGGAAGAGGAGATTCTCAAAGTAGTGCCAAAGGGCAAATTTTAAAGTAGCTTTAAATAAGACCTCCTAAGGCGCAGGAGCTTAAAGAACTTGAATAGCCCAGTTTCTTTTTTTCCCCTTTCTTCCTGCACCCCCTCCAAGATTTTTTTTTATTTTATTTCATTTTTTTAAATTTTTTTTTTGAGAGAGGTTGATTGCCAGGCAGGTTTTCCTAAAAATCGACAAGCTCAAGTAATCATGAGCACTTTAGCCCTGTGAAATAATATTTTACTTACATGGGCTACTATAAAAACAAGTTCTGCACAGTAGGCAAATTTAAAATAACTTTTAATTAACATTTCAGACACAGAAGTCTGATCATGCAAATTCATCTGCGTCTCCTCTCTGTGCCTGATTGTTCCTGATTGAATATGATAAAAATAGACTTTGTATGAGTCAAGTGTAGGCATGGATTTCTTTCACTTCTCCTCCCCTCTGATTATGCATTTTCTCAGATAAAGTGGAAATCCTTGGATGGCTGTTAACAGTATCATGGGTCAGACTGGAAAGGGCATTCTGCCTGAGAGGAGTTAAAGATTTCACTGGAATTAAAGGTGCTCCTCCTGTGAGCAAGAAAGATGCTTCAATCTTACATAAAACATCACCTGAGACTATCCAGCATTGTTCTGTCTCAGCTGACTTTTAATCTCTGAAATACCAACTCTAATTTCACTGCACTCCCTCTATCTGTGGTGAGCATCTGGCCAGAGGCTATGGATCCATATTAATATGGAAAAACCACAACTCACTTGCACACAGGAGATAAATATTTGAAGGGAGACCGAGGAATTTCCCCATAATTAAGACATGTTAGAAGACATGACCCTGTTATAAGTAACAAGGACTCTGGATAATGGAGGACACAGTGATACCTTTATCCTACAACAGTAAGAGAGACAGTTCTCCAGTAAAAATTCCTACACAGGCCAGTTAAAATCTCAATATTTTACAACAGCTGCTGACTTGGCAGGTGCAAAATCCACCAAAAATTCCACAGAAATGAATGAGTCACAGAAAACTTGGGCAGGTGGGATTAAAATACCTTTTTCTATGGCACCTGACCCAGAGCCTGTGGCCATGGCCTGGTTTGGCACATTGAGGAGTCTGTGCTACCTCTCCTCTTTGGCAGAGGGAAGAGCTGCCTCCCCTCATTTCCTTTTGCAAGCAACAATGTCACATGAAGAACACAACACTGTGGACAAGCTGAAGCCCCTTAGATAGCCAGAAGAACATTCCCAGGGTCACAATCCTGCACTAAACCATTAAAAATGCCCCAAACAGCTGCCTGTGAGGTTTACAGTGTTTCAGGGGATGCTCCTCTCTTGTGGTGTCTCTCAGGAGACACTTCCCCACTGCTGGCTGCTCTGTGATGCTTCTCAGCACAGGCACAGGTAGCACTGATGATCAAGAAAACATTTACCACCACAAAAAAAGAGCTGGAAAGGACCAGAGGAGGCACCTGGTCCTGGCTGTGCTGCAGCTCAATGCATGTAGTCCTCATGACTGTCAGGACTGGCCATGCTGATGGACAATGGCCTTAGAGTTAACAGCAGACTTGAGTTCCAAATTGTTTCATCCAGAGACTCTGATTTCCTTTCCTCCTGCATAATTTCAGAACCCTTTGCTTGAGAAGGTGGGGCTCTTTCTTCCCCTGCCTTTCAGGTGGTGGACCAAAGGATGTGAAACCCACTGACACCAACTGCCATGGAGGCACACAGGCATTTTGGAGTTTTACTGAGGTATCTTCATTTTGTACCTTTAAGGATCTCCTCTGTAATTGTGTTGCTCTTTTATGGCTTCTCATCCAGCACTACACTTTGATGCCAGCCCATCTGGTATTTTGGATGTCCAGCACACCTCTGCTGGATGTGTCATTTTGGCATTCCTGTGTCTGTGTCTGAAGCTCCACGTGCTCCATGCACTTCCCCTCTGCACTGTGCCCTGGCTCTCTCGACCATCACAGAGGATGCTTTCCTCTCCCCCATCCCGTTGTTAAATTTTACACAGCAACATTAATTCCTGCTGCTGAATCCATGAGCTGTGACACCAGCGTGGTGCAGTGTCCTCCTGAGCTACATTCCCATCCAGAAACGATTAAGTCTGAAACCACCCTGGCTGAATGACAGGTAATTTAAGAGCGCTATAGGGTGGGCCTTTGTATCTGTCTGGGATGAATACAGCTCCTGAGTTCCTCTCATCTGGCAGCTTGCCAAAGAACAAGCCACAGTTTCACTTATTCAGCCTATTTTTGTTTTTACAGCAGCATCTCAATACAACTATTTAAAATAAAAATATACAATATCTCTCCAAACAGTCCGCAGACTTAAAAGAGACCATGGGCTTTCTCACTCTCTGAGGAGCCGTAGATTTCCTGGAAAGTGATTTTTGCTATTTTTTTTAGAGGTGTTAAAATGCAGATCAGACTATTTGAGGACAGCGAGGAGATTCAGCTCAGGCTTAAAGAAACTCATCAGCCTGATGCTGTTCCCTCTGCCAGTAAGGAAAAAAAACATATTATACTTTCATACTCACATGAAATTCAGCCTGGCTATACCCAGGAGTATATCAAAGATATTTGTTTCCATAGAATCAGAAAGTATTATTGTAAAACACCCTTGGTTTTCAACTCTTTATAGAGAAGTCCCATGTGCCACTGTGGAAAGCCCTTTGGCCCTCGCTCTTTCTTCGGTGATTGAAATTAGAGAAATAATGGTACACATCAACTCTGCTTAGAGGAAGAGTAGCATTTTCTAATCCATTTAACACAGCTCTGTGGGTAATTCTCTTGATGGCTTTTATTCCTTCCACGTTTAACACACACCGAGACATTAAATACTCAGAATTCACCTGAAAGAAAATTTCCATTATCCCACCTTCCATCAGCTTGGAGAAGTCCTTTGGAAAGCCATTAAAATACACCCATCTGGAGGGGATGCTGCCCTGTAGAAGGCACCAATGTGCTTATGCAAGTAACCCTGACCCAGCTCACCCTGCTCCCCAAAACCTCAAACCCAACTTGCATCTGGAGACAGGGAGCCACAGCCTGGGTCATGTGAAGGACCTGTGCTGAAGTGACATGGCCACTAGATGTCATTCCTTTTTCACTCAAATGGAGGGCAGGGATGTATTTACCTGGCACAATAAAATCCCCCTCTCACACCAGGGAGCTGTGGCAGTGCTGTGCTGCAAGATCCTGTGGCCCCACAGACATAAATGTCCTTCCAGAGAGAAGAATTCTGTCCTGGCAGGAGAAAGGATCACACAGCCCAAGACCTGTGCTGTATTTTTATGGCTCTCCATAATTGCACCATACTGAAGGAGATCTTTAACCACAACTTTACAACAGAAAGATTGGAGCACCCATGATGGACAGAGAGCACATGTGTGCTGTTTCATCCACTGGAGCAGCAGCACAGCCTGGGGGCTGATGCTGACCTGAAAATGTGTTGGGTGCCCATTTTGCTGTCACTCAGGAGGAATTTAGTGCTTTTCTTCTTAGAATCTAGGTCCAAGACACTTTGTGAGAAAATGCTGCTAGGGAGCTGAGCATGTCACAGCCCCAAGCTCAGCTCCTGATGGAGATGGGAAGGAAGGACCCAGACTCCAGAACTGACACGAATCCAGTTTGGGTCCACAGGGGCATAAACTGGCCTCTGCATGACTTCTTTGAGTTTTGTGACATATCTGCAGTTTGTAAGAGTGTAACTAAGGGGAAACTTTGGTCCTACGCTAATAAATATTCAGAGATCCTTTAGGATGGAATGAAAATTCAGAATAATATAAATAATAAAACATTCCTCCAAGGATGTTCAGTGACTTGAGCACAAATAAGTTAGACCTTCCATATTTGTACAGATTTGATGTCCACTTAAGATACATCACTTACTGCTCCTTGTTGACACACTCATATGAATACAGACAGGGGGTACACAAGCATTTCTGATTTATTAGCATATAGACCTCTGCACTGCTCTGTGATTTCTAAATTTACTATGCACATTTCAGATATTCCACATTTATGGATCATGAAGGCTGGAATGAACAAGGCCACGTCATTTCACCTTCCAATTCTTCATTTCTACCTTAACCAGCTCTAAAAATTTGTCATCTGCAATCTCTGTATTTTTTTTTCCCTTTCTCTCCAGGACTACCTTGGAACACATGAGAACAGAACAGAGAAGACTTTGCTAATAAAACATCAGAAAAATCTTTAACTGATTAAAACCAGATGTACTGAAGAATGTCTACACGTTTACTGCCAGCACACACATCTGTTAGAGCTATCAGTGAAATACAGATTTTACCAGCTACCTGTTAACAATTTAGAGTACTTACAGCCCTCTTGAAATCATATCCAAGCCATAAACCCCAAATCTCTCTCACTGCTCAGCATTTCACTCGTAAGTATTAATAACTCTGATATGTCTACAGCCAATTGCTATGAAACAACTGCGTCCTCTTTGGTGCAATCAGACATGGGCTGTTTGCCACCTTATTTGAGCTCCTTCAGTGCCTCATCCAAATCGGTCACCAAATACTTTTGCTGGTTCATGAATCAGTCTTTTCCTTCTTCCTTTTTCTCCCCTGGAAGTCTCATTCCACAGTTATCCATCAAAGTTCCTCCCATCAGCCCAACCAGCTCGGAGAGACAGCAGATATCAACATCCCATGAATTAAAACCACCGTGGCCATGCATCACCCCACTGGTGTGTGGATACTCACAGTGCTGGTAGTGAATTCAGGGGGGTTGTCATTCACATCTGTCACTGTAATGATCGCTGTGGCCGTGTTTGAGAGGCCGTAGTTAAGATTTCCTTCCATATCTGTTGCTTGAACAATGACTATGTACTGCTGAACTTTCTGGAAAACAACAACAAAAAAAAAAGAAATAGAAGAAAAGGAAAAGATGAGAGACAAAAACACAGCATGTAAAATGCCTTGGTTTATTTTCCATATACAAGTGTGATCTTTGAGAAGACTGAGAAGTTAATTGGATTAAAAATGTTAGTACAAAAAGAAAAAAAAATCAATGAATTTTTCTGCAACGCTTTTGAAGTGATTTTTGCATAGATTGGTGGACATCACCTGTCTCATGGGAAAATAAAAGTCTTATGGGCAAAATTCCCTGGTTGAAGCTGACATTTTTATTAACTTTCAAGCATTTTCTGCAACATTAGCTTCTGTCTTCTGAAAACCAGTAGAAGTTTTGTTCATGTGATTTTACTGAAAACATTGCTTAGAACATTATACCCCCAAAATTGACATCAACATTGCCTGGCAGCCCTCCAGCTCGTTCTGCTCACACAGTTTGATGCCCAAAAAGCATTAAAATGCTCTTCGTGCTTCAATCCTTAACACAGTCTTGGTAAATAAGGAAAATTTCAGACCAGTATGGGAGAAAAAAAATAATTCAATGCAATAAACAGCAGTACAGCAGAACTAATTTAAATTCCTGAGCACCCCCTACAACACAGCTCTCAAAGGAAAAAAAACCTCACAGAGCCAGCCATAAAAATCACACAGTGAAGTTCTAAAGGATGCTGTAAGTCAACACAACTGGAAAATAAACCTGAATAAAATAGGAGAGGCCATCTGATGTTGCATGTGCACACATCTTCCTGGGATCTCTTTACTTAGGAATATCTGCCTGCACCAAGTCTCCTGATCTTTACAACTGGCCTCAACAATGAATTTTCATTTAGATCTGTAGATTTTACTATTGATTATATGTTGTGTATCTGTACAGGCAGACAGGAAAGCAAAGCAGCTCTCCTGCAATGTGGGCAAAGGGATGCACAAGAACCAGGATCCAGCCAAAATCTCAACACAGCCCTGCTCCTTAAGGCTGCAGGTGGCACAGCAGAGAGCCCCAGAGGTGTGTAAACCAACTGGAGGCAGAATTTTATGCAGGAAAGGCTTTTTTGTGAAGTCAAGTGGAGGTACTTTGACGAAAGGAAAGACCAACTACCCCCAGAACACGGCTCAGGTACCCAGGGTGCTCCTTCAAGGTGCCAATGATACAGGAATGTGTAAAATGCCAAATGTCCTCTGAAGTTTCAAAGGGCAAGAATTAGGTCAATTAGGTCTCTTTATTCCCATATAAACATCCTTGAAGTGCTGTAATTGGCTCAGATCTTTAATTCTTCTGAGCTGCCAGAGTAAGAGATCTGCATTTTAGCTTTATCTTGATTCTAGAGCTTTTAATTGACCTGCTAAATTGACAAGACATCACACTTAGGGATCTATCAGCACCTTGCAACTGGAATATATTATGGAAATGCACTTTCATTATCTCTTCCTATCTTGTATAATAAAACATGAGGGAGGAACTATTGTTAGCCCTTGTTTTGCCTCATGCAAGAAGGTGCCGTTCATTGCTCCATTTGTAAAGCACTGCACAAGGCTGAAATGTCCTTATTAGTGAATGCAATTTCTATTTCATATTTCTCTTTTCCTTCCTTAATCTCTGTTACAGACAACCTGGGAGGCTGATGGAAGTATTTCCTAACAGGCCAAACACTTTGGTTGAAATAACAGAAGGTTTAAATCATAGAAGTGGGGAGGATACTTAAAAAAGTAGCAGCAATCAGATTTCACATAAATGAGAAAAACACATCTGTGTGTGTGTACTCACAGACCCCAGGTTTACAACAGAGTTGTTTTATTTAACAAAGCACCGTACACTGAGCTCTGTAGTGTTAATAAAAAACCCCCACACAAATTCAGAACACCAAATTAAGGAAATTTCAAAGAAAGATTTCGATCAGATCATACGGCACACACAAAAAAAGAGAAGGACAATGGCCAGAATTTATTATAATATGCAAATGTACCAGGCACAAAGACCTTTAAGATCAAGCCCAGCCATAAAGCCAACACTGCCAAGTTCACCAAATGGAAATAGTGTGAGATGTGATCTGCCAAACCTTCAGGCACATGGCCCAAAAGGCTCCAGCACTGTGGGCATATAAGGGTGCTCCCTTCAAGTGCCTAGTTTTAGTTTATAACTAATTCAATCTCCAGTGAGATTGGCCCCAGCAGATAACAAATTACTGATTTTTTGTTCTTCTCTAGCTAATCTTTTTGCTTTTGTGCATTAAGCTGATTTTATTGAACTATTCAATCAATTTCAATTTCAGCATGTCCTTCCAATTTGTCACATCATCTCCAGGGGCATCTCAGTTTGTTGTCCTAATAGTATTATTATTGTTAGAACTATTAAAAAAAAAAAAGGCAGCCTCATGCCCCCAAGCACAAGAGACATTTTCTCGATGGCATTTTGATCATACAGAATAATTCTCCTATTCTCTTTCTTTGCAAAAATGACATTTTAAATAGCACAGGGCAGAAATTACAGCATAGAGGTAAACCAAAATGGTCCTAACATTTACTGTATGTTTGCCCTGACGGTGCTGCTGTGGAACTCAGGAAACTTGCCTGTGGCCCAAGGGTGTCTAGAGTAAAAACCCAGCCCCTCTGAAGCCTGTGGGAGGTCTTCTGGCAAGTTTTTCTAATAAATCCAACAGATCTTCATGCTACAGCAAAGCAAGCGTGCTGTTTCTGCTCCAGCCAAGGAAAAAACTCATCTTGATAAGTGCAGAGCTTTTAGTCTGACCTAAAAACGAAGAAGGACTTCTAAAGGAAAAAAATTATGAAAGAAGGAATAATTAAAGGAACTGTGGCAGATCTAATCTGTCTGCTCTTCTGTCAATCATTTGATACAGTGCCCCAAAGAAATACATCAGCTAATTTCCAGAAGATGGGAATTAGTTGAAGGAATGCTTTAAGCTCCTTAATGGCAAATTATTCAAGGGCTTGGTTAAAAAGGTGCCTTGTACAGGAGGAAGGGCAACTGAATAATAGAAAGATGGAATTCAATAGCACAAAATATAGGAAATTGCAGCAAGGCACCAATAAAACAAAACTTTCCTGGAAGTTGTTTTACTGGGCAGGAGGAAGGAGGGCTGCCACACAAGCACAAATCCTGTGTGCAGCTCTTAGCAGTGCACATCTGGCAGCCCTGACTCCCTGTGCCAAGCAGCCAGGGCTCATCGGGATGCTGAGCACAATCCAGGCCCTTGTGCTCGCTGCTGAGCCCCGGATCCAGCCAGGTGCCGCCACTGAAGAGCCCATCACCGCAGAAGAGCTTGGAAGAGCCTGGCGTGTTTAGTCTAGCAAAATGAAGGCTGATAGCAGATATGATTGCTGTCTATAAATAACATCAGGAGGATAAACACTAGGAAGGCAAAGAAGCAATTTAAACTAAAGGACAATGTTGACACAAGAACAAATGGGTATAAACCGGCCATGAATAAATTTAGGCTGGAAATTAGTAGGTCCTTCACCACTAAAGGAGTGAGATGCTGGAGCAATCTAATACAGGGTCTGGGGAGCAAAAACGTTCAAAACAATGTATTAAATTAAGGCTAAATCCTCTTGGTCTAGGTAGAAATTATGACAAATTGAGCTAAAGCAGAAGGCAGCTCTCTCTCTGTGTACAAACAACTTTCTAAAAAGAAAAAGAAGAAAACCCCTTTCAGGCCAAATAGCACAGACTGTTCATGTGAAAAGGCTTAACACTGATCATTATCACTGAACCAGCCCATTCCATTGGCACACACAAAGGACCAGGTGCCCCAAACAAAATTACAGTTATTGCAAGTGGCTCTCCCCATCGAGACAGAGGCTGGCACAGAAAGCGCCGGCTCAAATCCCTGGCTGAGCTGAGCCCAGTCTTGCTGAGAGAGGACATAAACAAGAGTAAATCATATTCAGAGACAGATTAGAAAAGAACAAAGTGGTTTAAAATGAAGTCCTAGTAGTGGAGTGCTACCTGTGATCCCAATATTCAAACGTGCACGCACAGTATTTGAGAAATGTGGCTATTGCCAGTTTACACAGGCAATTATTATACATCACAGATGAGCTGGGGAACTGTGTATACCAAAGTCCAGAAATGCAGTAATTATGTGATTAAATTAATCTGCATTATGGACAAAGGGTTTGCAAAATTAGGACCTACATTTTCAAAGCTCTGTACAAATATTGTCCAATTAATTACTACTTCCTGAGAAATGTATGAGTAGCTAATTTTAGCATCACGTCTGGTAAAGCAAATAAGGTTACCAGGATGTAGGATGTATTAGCAGGAATCTACTGGTGAAGGAGCTAGAAAATCTAAATTCTATTTCCTCCTGTGGTTATCCTCACATCTTCTTTATATCTGTGTTTTTTTCATCTCCCCTTAATTTTGCAACACCAATGAGATGAATATGAAATGTTCTTGTGATTTGTTTTCTAAATCATTTTTTTGCATGCTAGTGAAGACTTGATGTTCATGTTTTTGGGTATCAGAGACAGCAAACACACCATTAATAAATACTGCATCAGAAACGGGAAAGGCAATTGAAAAACAAATAAACAAACTCCCCCCAAACATTCACTTGACTCAAGCAGAAGTACTTTTTCTAAAAAGACCTAACTAGACACCATTTACACAAAGCTGACAGGTGAAGCTTTTAAAGAATATATCCCTTAATACTCCCTGCTTAGCCTTGGTTAAAGAAAACCAGGTTTCCAGCAGGAAGGCCTCTTCTAGAAGCTCTAGGAAGAAGGCAGCTTTCACAGACACCCTGAGAACCCAGCACATCTGCATCTCCCCCAGCAATGGTGGTGCTGAGTGAGCTTCACCCCTGAGCCAGAGTTCAGCAGAGCCTCTGATAAACCTTGACTTTTTCATTTCTCAGACCAGACAGCATCACACTGGGGCTGCAGAGTCCTCTGCAGACATCAAACCCTGGGCCTGTAAATCCCAGTGCACAGGCTGCTGCCTGAGCTAAAAAGATTCAGTTTTGCTCCATCACAGCCTTGCTGTACAGGCAGGACCAGCTCCTACCTGAGGTGTTCATGTTTCTGCTAAGACAGGCAGAAAACAAGGGAGGGAATGCTATTTTTAAAACAAACTGGGCCACTTGCTCAGTGCTGCGCAGCCACAGACAGTGAAGCAAACACCAGGGTTGTTTTCTCCTTTTGGCTGGGGCTATATTGGCTTTTCCTCCAGCATGGCAAGGTGTTCTCCCTTCACAAGCCTCTGATGTATTTGATTATGAGCTGCCTGTGATGGCAGAGACCCTGGTGCTGGTCTGGCTCTGTCCAGCAAGGCACAGTTTGCTCTGCTGGGAACAGCCCTGTGCTCCCCAGGCTGCTTTTCTTCCTAGCAAAGCTGTTGTGCCACCCTGGCCTGTGATGTGCTGGTCAGACCCTGTGTATTCCTGTGACCCTCCTTCCAAACCTGCCACCACCCAAACACCAATAAACTCCTCTGTGCCAAGAAGAGCCTCAGTCCCACCACCCACTGCAGTTTTATCCACACCTCCAGTCTGGAGGAGCTGTTCCACTCCCCTTCAAAACCCATTTTGTCTGATACAAATGAAGGTTCACAGCCAAGCTCGGGATTCTCACTGGCACTGGAGCTATACTGACATCCACCTCTAACAGCTTTCTCCTGGCAGCCTGATTAACCACCAGCAATTAAACTTCTTCTTGACACTTTCCCTCTCAGCACCTAAGAGCCATAACCTGGGGGATCTCACACCTTATACAACTCATTCTCTCTTGAGCTACTGCACTTTATGATAGTATATTAATGTGTTACAATTGACACCTTTTGACCCATTTGGAACCACCAGACACACCATTAACTTTTCCAGCTTCTCCCAGGGCGGGTGTTGAATCTCTCACAGAAGTGTAAATGGGACCTGCTCCAGCTTTTAGCAGCTCTTTCCTCTTTTGTGTGGCAGCTTCTGAAAGCAAAACAGCCTCTGGTGGTGGGTACAACACGGCAGCAATAGCAAGCTGAGCTTTCCTATGACAGCAGGAGGAAGTGCTTTAAAAGTTACCTTGAAGAAAGTGAATATGATCTTTTTATCACACAGAGGTTACAACATCAAAGAATGCCAGAAAGCCTTTCAGGAGTCTACTCTGTTTGGCCTTTTAGTAGCGTGAGACCAAACAGTTCAGTGGCTGCTGCCCACGGCTGCCTTTTCTTGTGCCATTCAGGTGGGGAAGTGCTGAAGTGGAAACCGTGCCCGCACTGGGTACACAGCACACCCCAGCAGGCTCCCAAAAAGCCTCCCAGCATCCTGGCCACATCTCCCTGGAGCCCCTCAGACAGCAGGTCTGTGAACCAAACAGAATTGCTCATCCACCTCATCTCGTGGTGAGTGTCAGGACGCTGCTGAACAGCTCTGAGAGGGATCTGCCAGTTGTCAGGGATACACAGGGATGCTCAGGAATAGAAACTCCAAGCACTAAACAGCCCTGAGACAAAACCAGGAAAAAAAAACAAAAAAAAAAGGAAAAAAAGGAACAAAACCAACCCACGGCAGACAAATAACTGGAGATGGTAAGACAGACTGGGGGTCCTGACAGATCATTTTAATGATTCTCTTAACAGTGGCTGGTGCCAGCAATGCTGTGCATAGGAAGGGCTGTATTAAACTGGAGCAGAGGTGCTTTGAGTGCAATACACTGCCACCACATTCATCTGAGATAGATACTTTTTTCTTCCTTTTTTGGAGTTTTACCCCTAAGGGATTAGACACTGAGCCTGGGCTATCAAGGTTTTGAAAAAACACCCAAGCTGCAGTGAAAAATGTGACTTTTCATAGTAGTAACTTCTGCCCAAAGAAAAGGGCATACAGGAAAATGCATCCACTGAAACAGTGAAGTGACCCAGACACACCTTCAGAGGGTTTGCCAGGCTCTGACCCGAGCTGGGCACCTCTGGTGGCAGCAGGATGTTTACAAGTGTGCTGTGCCCATGGTTAACAGCACAGTAGGGTTTCTTATTAATCCCATACTTGTTCTACATTTGGACTTGCAGAGGATGGGCAATAGAGGCCACAACATTTCTTATCTGATATTTGAGCACAGGCATTTCTAAAAACTTGAATGAAGTGACTCAGGTGCTACGAGCTGACATCCAAACTATTATCAGAATTATTATCAATATTGTCAGAAAGCCCATTGTTACAGTGTCCCTGTCCTTGGAGAGTATCAGCTTTTCTGTTTAGAAAGACTGTCAGTCAATGAGCTTCTCATTTACACCAACATTAGAATCACAGAATCGCTAGAAATAGGCATCTCTCTTCTCAGTGATCCAAACTCCAGATCAGAGATAAATCCACAAGGAAGCAGGGGAGAAATAAGGAAACTGAATTACCTGCTTCTGACAGTCATGCAAAGGGACAGCAGTGAGCTGGCATGAGCGACAGATAAATTTCACAAAAAAAAAAAGAGATGTGATGAATATCTTGGATAATGTATTTCGATTCTGACTACAGCCACTGTGCCAAAACAGAGGAGGGTTGTGAAGACAGCTGCAGGCTGCAGCTTGGAAGATCTGGATTTCTTTAGCATTTTCCCAAACCCTCCCCAAGTGACCTTTAGCAGGTCATTTAATTTTTCCATACATCAAAGAAATTAAAAATAATACTTCAAAATGAAATTAAAACTCTTTCTTATCTAACAGCGATACCGTGAGAAGAGAAATCCATTTGTTGGCTGGAGCACTTGGCCACTGGGATGAGGGAGGCTGCAGAGCTCCCATCTCCAGCCCCTCTGCACAGGACAGAGCTGTGTCCATCTGCATCTGCCAGGAACCAGCTCTGACCCAACTCCCATCAACACTTTCCAGCCTTTATGCCCCAGAGATTCCAGGCCATCTCACAAAGAGCACTTAAAAGGACACCTGAGGAATAATAAGCATTCTAACTTTTGGCTGAGGCAATTTCTGTAAAACCATGAAATTACATTTGGCTTTTCTTGGGCAGGGAGAGATGAGCAATAGTTCAAAATCTGGGTGGTCACACAGCACCCAGCGCTGCAGAGAGGTGCCCTTTGGTAAATATGCCAGAGGTAAATTGATGCTGCTTCCAGGTGGTTTTTGCCACTTACTGACAAAAGGAGTGAGTGCTGAGACAGAAAAAACTCAAAATCTCAAGGCAGAGAAGGGAAAGTAAACAACAATCTCAGAAACATTTTTTTTTTCAAGTAAAAAACAACCTTCTTTGGACTTGTGCAAAGCAAATTCCTCCTGCAGCGCATAACTTCTTGGTGATTACCCAAAGGCCAGGCTTTAGGATAAAAAAAATATCCTAGTTATGTCCATTGCACTCTTATAATCCACAAAACCTTTGCTGTCAAATGCTGCCAGAGCAATTTAATAAACAGGGAGAATGCCTTAATGTATTCTGAAACCTGAAAACCACCCATCATTAGCCCCACATGCTGTTTTCCTACTTTCTCTGCTTTAAGCCATTTAGCTGCTACAGCTGTTTTTCTTGTAAGTCTGACTTCTGTTTTTATCAGCCTGATTTGTTTTCTGGTATATCACGCTTGATTAGAAGGAGGAAGAAAAACCTTTCACAATTCAGGTAAAACTGTCTTCTTCTTTAAGCTCTGTCAGGCTGGAAGCTTGAAAAAGATCATCAGGAGGATCAGTGTAGGTGAATAAATATTCATAGTATTGCTCATTATTTATACTTGGTCTCCTTTTTGCAGATAAGCTTGAAATTCCACACTCATGACACCATTGATGTAGCCAGACCTTTTTATTCTGAGGAACATGAGGTTTTTTTAAAAAAATCTATCAGTGCAGCAACTAAAAAAAATAAAATCAAGGTATTATATTCAAACCATTTCGTCTAATCCTATATGTAATACATGTGGTATGAACAACACTGAAATTCTGGATTTTAAAGTCACTTGCAGTCAGGAGCACAACACAAGTCTGGGGCATCTGTACTGTGTTGACTCCTTATGGTCTGGATAAAATAAACTCATTTGGTGTCATTCGCTATTCATTGCTGAGAATTATTTTAAGGAAATAGCTTGGCTAAGTCCCTGCTGGGTGCACATCATATGTGCCTTATGACTTGAAGGGAATGTCCAAACAGAGAGGGAACAGGTTAGAGCCACAAAATCAGCTGATTTAATTAAATTTGGCAGAAGGAAAGGTTAGTGGAAAACAGTCAAATAACAGAGAAGAGATTAATGTGAGATGCTCCCTATTGTATTTCTCTTCCAAGCTGTTTCACCCGGCGTGGGCAGGGTCATGTGGCGTCGATTTGCCGAGGGAGAATGTGATTGACAACTTCTGGAAAAGAAATTCAGTTTAGTTGTGAAGTTGGAAATAGTAAAGGGGGCTTTTGTCAAAACCTGCTCTGCCTGCAAAGGCTTTGTTTTCCTGCCTTGGAAAAGAGCTACATGAAAACAGGTGCAATGAAAAAGATCTCCAGTTCTGTGGAAAATGAACTGAAAGCTTATCCTGTGAGTGAAGGATTTTTTTTTTCTGGCTGGAAATTCTGACCCATGACAAGAAACAAAGGCATTTGAACATGAACAATATTTGGCCTTGCTAATTAATAACGTTAAAGATGCAACACACAGGAAATAAAGACATGTAGTTGATTCAATACTTGACTTGTACTATGTCTTGGTGTAGAAGGGATACAATTCAGACTGAATCTGATGGAAAAAACAATTAGGTCCAGAGCAAAATACAGTAATAAAGTTTGTCATAACTTATCAAATGCTACACAGCTACAATTACTTCAATGGTACAAATCATTCACTGAGCAAGGTCTAGGATTAATGGAGGATAAAGTGCTACACTTTCCTGAAGAAGGCATCTCAGCTTTTTTTTACAAGCTAATGATCCTGGTGTTCATATCCAGTTGTATTAGACAAATAGGAAAGAAGGATTTTTTATTAAACATTGTATTAATGGATTTGAGAGAAGTCACGAATGGGTACTTATGTGTACTCTTACAAAAGAAAGGGCACCAAAATGAAGAACTATTTCCAGAGAGCAGCCTTAACAGCACAGGGCTTCCCATGGAGATTCCTGATGGCTGTCAGTGCTCTCTGGGGTACAGCATTTGGGGCATGAGACACAGTGATCCCAGGAAAATACCGACTGCCCTACTGGCCCATCATGGGTTTGCAACAGGATGTGGCTGCAGGGCATTTGGGAAAACTTAATTTTGGGTTCCACTGTACCCAAAGACTCAGCAGAGAACCAGCACAGTGAGGTCTGAACCCCAACCTCTGGTGACTCAGAGGTTTTGCAGAGGTTTTGAAGGGGACCCATGGCCCTGCTCCAGCAGGACTGCACTGCCCTGCAGGTACCTGCTCTCTGTTTTTAGAGTACAGCTCACTACCCTGCCTGCTCAGAGGGCTTCAGACACGAGATAAAACCGGGCAAGCGAGGAACAGGAACAAATGACTTCATGATAAACTGAAAAACTGCTGATAAACGAAATGATTGAGACGCCAGGCTGGCAGAGTGCCACTGCCAGAGCTGCTGTGATGAGCAGGGACGTGTTCCTTCCCATACTGAACCTGCCAGCCTTAATCAGATCTGCCTCAGCAGAGCCTCTGTACACCCAGGTGGGACTCCAAAGAGAGAGCAGCTCTGCAAAACTGCTCCATGTCAGGAGAGGCTCTGGTCAGAGCAGAGCTCCAGGAAAAGCAGACTGATATATGGAGTGTGAAATTAAATGCCCTGTTTATTAATTTGAAAGAGGAGGGAGTAGACCAAGAAGGATTTCTGATAATCCCAAATTTCCCCAGCTGTACAGGGAGACCTTTGGAGGGGTACCTTGGGCCCTTTCTGGTGACTGTGTATGACAAGAGCATGGAGCAGCAGCCATAAGCCACTGCAATAATTGAAGGCAAAATTTAATTTTCCCAGAGCAGGGCCTTAATCAAACAGCATTTAATTTCTATGCTTTTTGTCATCTAAAGGATGTGCAGGATCTTTGCAAGTGTCAAAGGCCTTTAGGTGACCAGGAGCAGGTTCCACGGTAGCAGGGGAAATTTTTATAAAGGAATTGGCACTGTAGAGACCCCATTGAAAACCTCCCAGGTTCCTGTAATATGGAATTAACTTCACATTGCCACGAGGTATGAAAGAGGAACTTGCCAACCACCTTTATGTGATGAAATCCAATTCTTGCAGCTACAAAATTGGAGGAATGTAGCAGTTTCTTGGCTATTAGCTGCAAGAGGGAATTTCAGCACTTCAGCTCTCCCCAGTTCTGGCTATATTTCTGTTTAAAAAACATTTATGTAGGGAAGTGCTGAATTTCATACAAGAAGCAAAATGACCCTGAATTTAGTAGGCTACATTATCAAATACTCAAAAGTAACAGACTGAAATGAAAAATTGCAAAGCGTAATTCTGCCAAGATAATTAATCCTTGTTAACCCATGACCTGATCATATATGATGCTGCTCTGACAAGCTTACTGAAATGCTATAAATAATGCCAGCATATTTTATTTTCTTTGTAAGCATAAATATTGACAAATTCCTACTCATTAAACTTCTGCAAGCTGAGAATTATTCCTGTTCCTCAAATAGGGAACAGGCAGAGGAATTAAGGCTCTTTTTTCAGGGGGTCTCATTGGTTTGCAGAGTCCAGTTGGAGATACTGAATGCAATTTTAAGCCTTTTTTTATGCACAGAAGTAAAACTGTATTGATTAAATCCACCCTCACAACGTTACTTCTTTTCCCCCACCCTCAGCTCAAACCTGTTTCTATGTGCAAGACAGTCCTTTTGCTGAGTTGCATCAGTTCCCTGAGCAGAATTATTCCAAAAAGAAACTTCTTGCACATGTAAATAAACTGACTGTGAGTTCTGGGCAGCAATTCATCACTTAGTGCTCAGTGACAGAACCAGTCCAAAAATGTAACAGCAGACTGAGGATATAGGTACATAAAAAATTGTCAGAGAAGCTGGGGTGTAGATTTACAGTGCTTTAGGATCTGCCTCATGCTACCCATCACCTTCCATAAACCTGGGGTGTCTTATCCTGTTTAAGAGTACCACGTGTGAGCTGGAATTTGGTCAGGCTATGTCAACTGCAGAAAATAGTCCTTACTTCAGTACTGATAATTTCTGGAAATTACAAAGGAAAATGGACACTGTGGGATAAAGAGTTCCCTCAAATGAAAGGTTTTTGCTTTGGCTGTGATATGGAATTCAAATTAAACCATCTTATCTGTGGTCCACACTCCAAAATCTCAGCTGCCTGTACAATGCAAGGAAAACATCCCCAAAACTGCATCCCTCTTTTCTTCAGAATCCAGCTGAACATCTTAGCCCTGCAGCAGATTTAGGAGGAGCTGATGAGATTCTAAGTTTAATGCTCTCCAAAATACTGGTGAGACATGTACTTGTAGAAAAGCAAATTAGCATTTTTCCTACTCCTACAGCAGCATCAAGCTTCTGTGGAGCTGCTCACCTTAGGTTCAGGTGTATGAACTTACACTATAAATGTTGTATGTGTTGCTGTATTTCCTTCACTTCTCAGACAAAACCATGCTGGGAAAGTAGAAGAACAAGAAGCTGAATTTCTTTACTGCAAGAAAGAAGCAGGGCTGTAAGACCAGGGACCATGTGGAGCTGGTGGGACCATCCTTTTCAGGCAGAATGCAAAGGGATTTAGGACTCTGCTCCTTGGTCCCTGTCAGAAGAAGCTGGAGGCTGTGATAAATGAGTGTAAAGAATTTTGTGAGATGGATTGACTCCCTGTGGGGAGTAAGGTGAGACCATGAAATGTATTTAATTTTATCATAAGTTGAACTCACATTTGTGTCCCAGAGTGGAAAGGTTTTATCTCACCCCATTAACAGCAGTGTTTACCTGTCTCTCTTGGTTAATGGGAGCTGTATGGATTTTTTATTCCTTTTTTTCTCACAGGAAATGTCAGAACAGTCCAGATTTAGAGATGTATTATCTGACAGCAGAAACAAAGTGCTACCTCACACCAGCTGGAACAGGTCCTCACTTTGAGTCATTAAGGTCTCTAACTAAGCCATTAGCCCAGGGAATCACTGATGGGAGCCCTTCCCAAGGAAAACATGACACACACCACTGAGATCCCATTTTCACGGCTCTGTCTGGAACAGAAAATACCATCCTAGCCTGGCACCTTCTTTGGTCTAAATATTAGAGGGTGCATGTCTGAGGGACAGGGATTATCCCAGAGGTTCTGCACTGCCTGTGGAGAGATGCCATGAGGCAGGCTCCTGGCATGCTGGGAGGGAAGGCACAGAGGGATGAGATGGATGCAGGAGCATCTCTTCAGGAAGTTTTCCCACCTGCTCTGCTGTGTGCACAGAGCAGAGCCCTCTGCCCTTGGCTGCATGGGGCAGGCTGAGCACAGTGGATAAACAGGGAACTCCTGCTCTACCAAACCCTCCTCTCTCTCCTGGAGTGCTGCAAACAGGCCTTTGGGCTCGGGGCAGCAGGAGGTGTGGGTGCAGGGTTTGATGGGTTAGCTCCTGGAGTGGCAGCTGGGGTACATTTGTCTAATGTTGTTTTTCAGCTCCTTTTCCAGAGGGAAGGGAATGTTCAGGCCTGTACCCAGGGGCTGGGTGTGCAGCAGGACTGGGCCTCAGGATTTTCACAAAATGGGAGAAAAGCAAACAAACCAAATCAACAGATGGAAACCCTCAGATGGAAGGGGACATGCTGGTTATTTATTTAAAGAGCTGTTAAGTCCTAATGGAAATTTTCAAGAACCATTCCATTTAGAACTAGCAGAGGTTTATTTAGCCCATATTTTCTGTTTGTTTTTACTCATTTTTCATGTTAAAGAACATTTGCTACCAGTACTCATCTCCAGCGTCTTCAATTGTGTATTCCCCAGCATTACCCTGGTTGCTACGGAGACAAGATGCCACAAACAACAGAAAGCTCTTCTGGTGCAGGAGCAGTGCTCCAAGGAAAGAAATAACCCTGGAAAACATGATATCTAACAGCCCTTGCACACAGGCATGGAAAGCGGGGGACATTTATGGGACAATCAAGGTGCTGGACCCTAAACAAAATATTTCCCCAGAGCTGCTTCCCTGTTGCCAGCTGCTTTTCAAATTGCACAAAAGCCACAATCCATATTCCTCTAGACTTGATGCCAAAGAACATTTTCTACCTGGATTTGAATAATGTGAATATATTAATTAAAGTTGATAATGGCTGATAATGATTTCCATCAGCAGTAGAATGTTGCTATATTTATCATTATTTATGAGATCACCGTACCTCACTGTAATTTATACAGAGAAGACTTGAAGTAACGTGACTTGACAGCTTAACAACTTTTCTGATCACACCTTTAAAGCCACAGAACATTGTTTCCTCAGACAACCAGATCAGTATGGAAAGAGAAGAGATCAAGCCCCCCAGGTTTTGTTTTGATCAGCTTGCCCTTGGGAAGGAGTTGACTTTGAGACTGGCCCCAGCACTGGCAAAAATAAAGGGACAATTTAGCATTTGTATTAATTATGGCCATTGCTCGGCAGAACTGAGATGTGGACTGCAGACAGAAGTGTGGCTTAAAGAGAGATGTGGGAGGGAGAACAGGAACTCTGTGGTGTCCTTTCTAAAATCCCCCAGGAGCTGTCCCTGTGTTCCCTGGCCTGAGCAGCACCACCGCAGGGTTTGGGGCTGCCAGCCCTGCCAGCTCCCCACTGCACTCAGGGAAAGAGCTCCTCTCCTCACAGGAGCCTCTCACAGTGGGGACTGTGGCAGCAAGATGGAAGAAACATCTTGCAAAAGCCAGAGAGGCAGCAGGAGGAAATCTGGAATCTTCTGCCAGCTCCTGGGCTGGATGGGTGGGCAAGGATGGGACCCTCCCTCAGTGGGGAAGGGAGGGGATGATCCCACTAAGGAAGCACCCAAACCTCACAGTGTGTGGATCAGTAAGGTCTACAACCCTGTGGGGTGGAACTCAGGACTGCCTGGCTCTCACATGGATGCAGGAGGTATTTTTCCTGCTGCTGCTGTGCCTGGGTTCAGTGGAGCTCCTGGTAGGGAAGAAACTTCCAGAAATAAAATTAGAGTCAGGCACTGAATGTCAGACACTCCCAGTGCTTTCATGGTAGTATAATCTAAAACCAGCTAAACTCTACCTGACTTTGAAAATTCTGTTTTATATCAGGTCACTGGCCAAAGACAGGTGAGTGAAAATTCTGAAAAAACCCACCAAAATATCAAAATAAGCACTTTCTATAAAGCAGGTCCCAGTGACATAAAATTTATAAAACATGAATTCATAAAATATGCAAACCAGATTCACTTTTAGCTGGCATGGCCAAAACTCAGAAACATCAGTAACTGACAGACTGAGGTCAAAACAGTTCAGAAAATAAAACAAGGAAAAAAAACTATCCAGGAAAAAACCCAAATCTCTCAAAGCCACTGACATCACTGCTTTTGGTTTCAGCAGATGGAGGCACAAAGACAGAACAACAGGAATCTTCTTAAACATTTGTTGTTAAGGTGAATCTAAAATGATTGTCTAGCACAATGTTAATTACATTGTACGGCAATCAAAACAGAGACGCCGAGTCTAATGAATCCCTACTCTCACCTTTGGAACTGAACTGGAGTGTCTTGTTCACCTCCTTATTAGCCCATAAATATTCTAATTAGGAAGCAACTCCAGATGAATAGGATTAGCAATAAGGACATTTTAGACTAGGTACACAAGAGATACTCAAAACTCTCATGTCTTATCTAAGGCTCTCCTGACATTTATAATCATGTAGAAACGCTAAATTTACATAGCTCTGCCTAATTAGACATGGTTGCAATTATGTTTGTGGGCTTCCTTTTTTCCTGCCCAAGTATAACTTACACTGTCAACACAGGAAGCAGGAACTGAATAGAAGCTCAGTAAGAAATAAAAGTGTTTTCTGCTATTTATTTTTTCCCGGTTTTAATTTGAAATTCATATTTCTAAGCTTTTTTTCTTTTCAGATTTCAGGCAAGAACTGGCTGTTATGGATCCAAGTCCAGATCGCTGCTGCTTTAGATGTAAAAAATGTGCTTTTTTTAGATCATCAGCATCTCAAGAGCAGGCACTAAACCAGGCCAAATCCTGCAAAAGGTGACACGTTCTGCCACTTGTGCTCTTGGTGACAGCAAGAAACAAAGAAACTTGTTTCCTTTGAGGACTGTAAGGTCCCTGAAATTCTCACCCTGCTTATAAATTTTGCTAACTGTCCTGGGGTTTTTGATTTCAGTCCCTGTCCCCAGCCTGAACTTGACATTTCTACAAGAATCCTGTGTTTATCTTCCTTGGCCTTCAGAAAGCTGGTGGGAAGCAGGTAATCCATCACGTTGTATTTCTGTGCAGCAAATGTTGGCATTATTGGGCAGAGATTTGATAAATGATGTGTACATTAGAAAACTGAATTTCAATATATTGTCTTTGATGTCCATAATCACAGATAAGAGTTCTTTCACCTCGGCTCAAATATAAATCAAAGTAAGTTATATGCACTCAATTCAATGTGCTTACAAATTCCTCTTTCAGAACTAAACCACAATCATGAAAACTCACCTGTGTCAGCAGACTCACCTGCACACAGCTCAGGCTGCAGACAAGGTAGGTGGAGATGCCCAGACATATAAAACCCCCCAGGACTGGGACATTAGGGAATTCCCAGGACAAACATCCACAAATCCTTTTTACTGACTGCTAGATGCTTAATTATCTTTACTCCTAAATGTTTTGTTTATTAGAAAACCAGCATCTTATTTGACTCCTGCATCATGTTTCGAGCTCCATTGAAACAGTGATCAGAGAATCATGGAACAGCCTGGGTTGGAAGGACCCTAAAGCTCATCTCCTACCTGGGACTCCTTCCACTATCCCAGGTTGCTCCAAGCTCCATCCAACCTGCCCTTGGGCACTTCCAGAGATGGAGAAGCCACAGTTTCTCTAAGCACCCTGTGCCAGGGCCTCCTCACCCTTACAGGGAAGAGTTTTTTTGTAATATCTAATCTAAACCTGCTCTCTTTCAGCTGGAAGCCATTAAATGGCTCATGCCAGCAGAGTCACAGAGCCCTTGGAAGCCAGGCTGCAGAGGTCAGTGGCTCTAGGCAGAGCAGGACTAAAGAAAATTGTTGTAATAAAGACTCATGAGGAATGAGATAACAGCCAAAGAACAGGATGAAAACCTCCTGTTTCCAGCTTCACTGCTTGGAACGTGGGAGAGGTGGAAAAACAACAGTTCTGCTCCAGCAGGTTTATAGAAGCCAAAATTAAACAATTAGGAAACCAAGTCTCCTCCTTCAGCAAACTGAAGCGAAGCAGATCACGCAGCAAACTGACCCTTGTGAGCACTCCAGGCTGTTCCTGCACAGCCCACGCGGGGAACATCCAGCAAGGCAGCCCAAAAACCCAACTGTCTCCCAATGAATTCCACACTCTGGCTCCACGGAGCTGAAGAGCAGGGGTGTTCCTGAATATCTGCTTCTCAAAGGACATACCCAGCATGTTTTCCTGGCCAGGACATCAGTCCTGTGCCTGCTTTCTTATCAAGCTCTCTGATCAGGGCTTGTATTGGTCAAGGCAGTCGGATCTGAAAGCCTCTGATCCAGCCCAAGGAGCTGAAACAAAATCAATAACCATAGAAACCCCATCCTGTCCCCTGCTCTGCTGTATTTAAGATCAATCAATATGCAGAAACGACCAGTGCCAGGCACATCTGCACTACTCCTGCACATAATCAACTTTGTCTTGTCTCAGCTTAATACAATTTTCCACCATATTAGCAGCCTTTATGATATCCTGTCTTTTCAAATAGACGTGATTCAGAATCACTACATAGTTCAATTGGATTACTGGAGTTGCACACAGACCCACACTCTCACACTTCCCCCCCCAAATCTGCTCTTGGTGACAGCCTCTCCTCACTCCAGCGAGGCTGGGGTTACAGCCATGCTTCAAGTGTTTGCAAGGAGGTGACATCCACGGCCACAGCCAGCTTCCACCATTACCTCTGGCAGAAGAATGTGTGTGTGTATGTATAATTAACAGACTGGGAAAAGAAATGAACAAACTTATCAAATGCCATGCTGAAGCATCCATTTAAAACTGCACACACTTTTAATGACTTGGGTGAGGGTTGCTGTTGCATAAATTTATTTAACGTTAATGTCCCTAGTTTGCTGTAAATTTCACACTGTGAAATTACCAGGGCAGTTCTAATGGAGCTGAAGACTCCAGCTGCACTCCATGATAAAGGAGGAAATAATTATGAATTCCTCTGGGAAGCCAAAGAAAGTCAAAGATCTCCTTCGAAACTGCTCCCAGCTGAGCTGCTCATCAGGCAGCTGAGGAGGTGCAGAGCCGCTCCCAGCGCCGGGGGAAGTGGGATGAGCAGGACGCTCCCGCTGATGACGGCGCTGCCATCAACTGACATTTAATTTGGAAGGATTGAAAGCTGGTGTCTGCAACAACTCCTGCCAAGAAACGTTATGAACAGTCAAGACAGAGCATGGAAGTGGTTTTATGTTCCAAGTTCAGATGATACTGTGTAATTTTACATCTAATCACCTAGCGCGAGACATAACCGGCACACACAGCTCCAAGAGCTCGTGCCTGCAGCTCTGACAGATGCCTGGATCACGAGAGGATGCTGCACTATGTGTCTTGTTCTATCTAGGATGGCATTCTCCACAACCCTTCAAATCCAGAGATAACACCCTTTGCAAGAGTTTACCAGAGGAGAAAAAGTTAACTCCTCTCTTCCACCCTCCTTAAACTACTACCCCTACAAATGGCTCTTCCTTCCATTTCTGTTTCTCTCTTTTATCTTCCTGTTTCTTCTTATTACCTCCACACTACCATGGGCTGCCCTGGCCCACAGTGCTCTCCCTGCAGCAGGAGAGTGGGCAGTGAGCAGCTGGGGCACACCTGGAGACCCCAGCCCCTGCCTTCCTCCCCACCACCACACTCCTTGCCTGGCATCCTCCCTTTCCTCAGCTTGGAATTCAGGCCCTCACAAGCAAACCAATCGTGGCTCACCTCTGAAATGATAAAACAACTTGTTCCTGGTAAAGGAATCAGAGAAATGTAAGAAACAAAACCACCTAATGGGGCAGACAGGCAGTATTTATTCAGTTCCTCCTGGTGCATCACTCATAATAACGTCTTGCAGCGTACTTCAGGCTTGTTTCCCAAGAACAAATATAATTCTTATTTATAATGCAACAAAGGATAAAGCAGGTTTCCTGATTCTGATAAGCGACTCTGATTATTTCTTCAATAAAAACCGTCACATCTTTCAGATTATTCTTTCATGTTTTATTCTGGCTCAGAACAAAGACAGCACAGACGAGCATCTCTGTGCCTCGAGTCACTTGGTTTATTTCCTCATTTATAGAATGAATATATTGGGACCTGCTAGAAAGCACTTCAGTGGTGCTTAAGGACTTCTGAACTTCATGCACTGGACTTGCAGGAGTGAATAGCCAAGGCCTGGCTCAGGGGCACCCTCTATCAGATAATTGATCTGTGAGATGGTAACAGGGGCAGAAGGAGTGAGGCGTTATCACCTGACAGATCCAAGGCTCTCCTGGAATGGCAAACACCAGCCCTTCCCAGCAAACAGCAACCCAAGATACTGCTGGGGAGCCTGCCAGCAGAACTGCTGCTCAGTGCATCAGCACACACCAGACTTTGCCTTGATCTACCAAAATGGGGTGAAAAACGTGAAATAAAATGTCATCACCTGTTTGGACTTTCTTCTCGTGTTCCAATTTCTCTGCAAAATATGTGCCATATTATTTACTGTGTCTTCTTTTAAGGTAGCTGTCACCATATGACTTAGAAACTCCAAACATACTAAGAATGGGATTTTCTGTGTCAAAATGTCCCATTGAAATTCAGACACCTCCTTCTCACAGTCTGTGCAACACTGCGAAGCAAACAGGGCCCAGACCTTATTGGGAAAAAATCCCTAAACAAATGTTGTGTTTATGTAACGATCTATTTATTTAGGGCCACTTCAATCAGATACAGCTGGTTAGACTTGAAAATAACTGCATGTGAAAACGCAAACAATAATTTATGTAACTTTAAATGAGTTTTTGCAAGATGTTCTAATGCATTTTCCTTGAACGCTCCCCTGCACATCTGGATATGAAGTCTGTAATTTAGCTTTCCTTATTCCCTGTGGAAGCTGTGTGGAAAGGACTGTGACTGTGCCCCTCTGAACTGCCCTGGCACAGAGTCTTGGGTCAGCAGAGTAACACAAAATCCATTTCTCAAATGTGTCAGTCAGCCTTTGAAGATGCTGATACTGCAGGCAATGGTCACTCCGAGTTACATTAGCAGCTCTTATTGCAAACACTGGAATTAGTTTTCAGAAGAACATCCCTAAATACCCATTTTTATATGGTTGGATGACAGAAGTGGCAGAGACCATATAGAGAGCTGAAGGGGCCTGAGGATGAAAACTGGTGGAGAATTTTATGACAAAATGGTTTTTCATCACAAGACGCTAAGAGTGAAGCTGCTCCCAAGGACGAGCACTTGAAAGCTCTCCCTCACTTGGAATTTATTTTTATATTGCAAAAGAGTCCTTTTTTGAAATGGTTTTAATGGTCTGAGCTAACTTTGACAAAAATTGATCTTTCAAAATGTCAAACATAATTTTGAAAGACCAATATCAATGCGACATTTTTGCAGTTATTAAAACAAAAATGCTAAATCTCTCCAGATTTTCTTTTTTGACTGGTAATTACAATTAAAAAAAATAATTATTTTTTCCTAATTGGGGGTGGGGAAAATATTGTGGGGGCATTTTCTGCCTAATCAGGATGATCTACATAAATGATTCTGATGCTTCAATTTCTAATGTGATGGATAGATCTGAGAGAGTCTCCTGCTTTTTACTTTAGGGATTCTCAGGGATGTGGCTATGACCAAAGGAGCTGAGGGTGGGCTACCTACCCTAAGAACCATCTGATACCTTGCAGGTTTCCCTGCAGGTTATTTTTCTAGGGAAGTTTGCTCAATTGTTTTTGTCAAGAGCTGATACCCTGAAGTCATGAAGCCACCCAGTTCCTCTCCAGCACTCAGGGGTGGAAGCTGCTTGGCTGCTCATCTGTAGGACAGATTTTCTGATAGTGCACAGCACTGGTAACCCTTCCAGATTGTCTCTTTATGCTCAAATATGCTTTCTTTCAAACCACATCTAGCTGCTGATTTACCAGCAAATACTGTTCATTCCCTTTTCTGTCAAACATCGTGCTCTGATATCAAACATACGGGGGCCACATCATTTACAAATCTAGTAATGCATTTCCCATCTCCCTCCTCTGCATTGCCATGGCCACAAAAAGATGGAATCAGCCAAGATGAAAGCATTTTCAGGGCTGAAGTTTAATGGCTAAAATAATTGCAGAAGCATACACATCTCCAAAACAAACCACTTCCAGAATGAGTAATGCGTGGAGTATCCTCTCATCTACTACTTCACATCAGCACAGGCTCTCCTGTGAGCAAAACACATCCAGTATAGGGTAGGGTGTTTTGATCACAGCAGATCTCTGAGGCTGGGCCAGCTCTACTCTGCTGCAAGAAAACTGCAGGGCTGGCCCTGAGTTCAAGAGACAAGAATCTTTTGACCTCTCTGAAATTCACCTTCAGAAGGGGACCACAATGATTCCTAAGTAGGCATTTTATCTGGCAAGCTCCTGCTTGGGTGGCATCAAGCCCTGCTTTAGAACAGCAGACACCTGGCAGGAAAGCTTCCCACTTCTGCAAGAGTCATTTGCTGTTGACTTACAAACCCCAGTTCCCATCCTCAGGCAGCTGCAGTCAGTCTGGTCAGTTCCTTGGGCATCTGCCCAAATCCTGAACCACTGAAACAAGATCCTTCCCTACAAGCTGAGGTGAATTCCATGTCGGTATGAATAGGAAACTACAATCTATTTATTTTTCAGGCATGTACAAATAAGACTGGAAAGACCAACTTATTGAACATCTGGATAATAGGAGTCACTGCATTTTTATGCAATTAGTTCCCCTTCTCAATTTGAGCCATCAGATTTGAGGTCACTGAGTATGTGACCTGTTTACTTTAACTGAAAACCACATTTATTTTTCTGGAAAGGCATTTGGAACAGAAAGCATTTTAAGTGCAAAAAAAAAATGAATAGCTTGAATAAAACATGATTGTACTGACATGTACTCTATTTAATGAGGATTTCTTGCACAAAGTCCTGAGAATTTTTTAGAAACTGGAATAACAGAACAACAATGAAAGGAAAATATTTAGCCTAAAAATTAGAAGAAAAATGGTGAGGTTACCATGACAAAAGAACAAACTGCCTCACTGCTTCAGCTCTGCTAGTACAAGCTCCTAGATACTTTAATGTGCATTTCTGCGAAGAATAACACACAGCTCCATCCTGCCTGCACGTGGCACCTTGCTGGCCTTATCCACGAGCCCTCTCTCAGCCTGCAGTGAATGGAGAACAGCCCAAACCTCGGTACCTGATGTTGTGATTATTTATAGCCAGCCTAGTGATGCTCACGAGTGTCTAACAAGAACAGTCCTCCCCTTCAAAGAGCCACCTTCTGCCACCTTTCTGGGTACTAATTAGTACAGAACTCAAGGAAATAGACAGTATTTGTGATGCAGAACAGCAAACACCCACATTTTGGTCCCTGTGCACACATCCTGTATTTTTGGAAGCATTACATCCTCTGCAAATACAAATGCCATGATCCTGACACTGTTCCAGATGAGATGTACTATAAAACCACTAGATACATCACAATTTAAATTATACTTTACAAAGCATGTAACAGCCTCTCTGCTATTTACACTGAGAACTCTCTATTTTAAGAATATTTCAGAATACAAGACTCTGTATTTGATCTTCTGACAGACACAGTCCTTTGTATTCAAGCTGCCTTCTTCTTATGCCCAGATAAGAAAAGTAACTGATGCAGGGTGAAACGTCCCATAAACTCACTCATGCTCTGGCAAATATGTTGAAGACAATATTTAAGCAAGAAATGGAGCCAAAGATGCTCACAGGAAGGAATTCTGCTATTAAAAAAGTAGTACTAGGTCTAGGAAGAAGGAGTTAACAAAGTCTCTCTTTAAAATGCTAATAACAGACAATGGTCTGTGGATAAGTTAATTAGTGGAACCAGCTTGTGTTTAATTATTTCACTTGACCTCGTGCAGATTTAGACAATAATCCCTTTAGAGAGGGGCAGGGGCTGTTGGAAAGTATGTGATGTACCAAAAGAAAAACTTTAAATCTGCCTGAGCTGAGCAGGTAGTCTTCTATCTGAAATTGGAATGATACACTCTTCTCCACTGTAAGACAAGCTCAAATAGAAAAAGAAATGCAGGTCTGAACTAGAGAGATTATGCTAAGGACCTGGTGAGCTTTCCACTCCGATACTTAACTTTTTTTTTCCTCCTCCCTATTCAGCTGGGATTTTACTACTGAATAATGTATAAACCAACCCACTGTAGTCAGAGGTGGGATTTCATGAGCAACTTGAAACAAGTGCAACCAGACTGTACCAGAACTCTCTGAACATATTAAATGTGTGTGAAGAAAGAAAAGGATCTACAGACTATTAGTATATGTGGAATTTTCTTATAGGAGAGGCTCTGAAGATTTCCATATTTAAAAGAAGGGAACAGATTAGGTGGGGTATCAGTCCTATTCTTGCTCGGACTCTATAATTGGATCCAATTAAACTCAAAGCTTTGTTTTATCTGAATAGTTCAACCTCAAATCATGCTGCTTTTCAATTTAGTAATATCTCTTCAATAGCTCACCCAAATATGAAAAAACTCATTACAATTCCACATGTGAGGCAGTACAACCTCCTCCAGAGGCTCCAGCCTCTAAATGCTGGTGACACTGAAAGCAAGCCAGGTGTATGATGAGAATCTAAACCAAATGGGAGAAAGAATTAAAAAAACAAATAGGGAGCTACTCTGGCAGGCAGTAAATGGTGTCAGAGGCACTGCCAGGGTGGGAGGAAACTCTTCATTTCAGCCAAAGGGCAGGGCTCACTCTTGGTGGAATGGGCTCCATGGGAGGTGTAAACTGGCTGCAGTTTCCATGTACAGCCCAGTTCTGAGGCTGGAGCATCCTCCTGTGCACATCCTCAGAAGGACACACAGTGCACTGGGGCCAGAGCTGAAAACCTACACAGAACCAGCAGACCAATAAAACCAGCCCTACTGCTCTGTTTGACCCTCTTTATTAAAAATGTAATCTGATGGGGAATGAAAGGCCTTAGGACAGGACAGGCCAAGGTGAGTGCAAGCAGATCACACAGCCAGGCTGAGCTCACACAAACTCACAGCCAAACTGTGCCAATATATTCTCACTTTGTACAGCCAAATGATCTCCAGCCTGTTACCCTTGTGTCCTGATCATCCTCCTGGTGTACCCTTGTGGGAGATAAATACCATGGCTGTTTTGCTGCCTGCTCATAGGACTCCCACAGGTTTCAAGCTATTTACCAGCCTCTTTCTTTGGAAAGCTCTTTTATTCTTTAAAAGTGTCTCCTATCGTATCCACTTTTTTTTTTTTTTTTCCCCATACTCATGCTATTTTCTTCCAAGGCCATGGCTCAGAGCCCTTTCTCTATCAGTTTTACTAGTCTATCTAGCTATCAGGCTTTTTAAAAGGAAAAGTAATCAAAAAACCTTTTCCATACAGAGGAGCTCTAAAACTGATTGTCAGCTTCTTGTTTAGAGTTGCAGCAATCATGCAGAAGAGGGAAAGGTACAGATCCTTCCAGAAACACCCACCAGAAAGACACACAGGCACTGCAATTTGAGGAGCTCAAATGGGGAGACATATTCCTTCTGGGAATTGTGACAAGGCTTCAGAGCCACTGGCATTGTTCCCTTCTCAATTAAAACAAATAGTGTGATTCCTGTGACAAGGATTTGCTCACATCTTTCCCAGCCCTCATAACAAAGGTTATGAGGGATCCCTTAAGCAGTGCTGTACCAACAGCTCTCGGAACAGATTTGAGCCCTTCCCCTCTCCTAACTTCTGGTATCTCAAATTACTGCAAGTGGCCCTCCACTGGATGCACAACACACTTCCACAGGGTTAATAAAATGAATCTTCTTCACTGATGAGTGGTAGTGCTCCTCACCATAATTTTCTGAGAAAGGTCATTCTTGTCTGTAATGAGAAAAGGAAATGCACTGGGATGGTGGAGCAAACTCAAATCAGTCCTGTGTACAATGCAGACACATAAACCAGAATCCAGCATAAATCTGCTGGCTAAATTCAGCTTATGGCTAATCAGCTCTTCCTTTGACAGGATATGCTGCTGTGGAAATGGGATAATTTTATAACTGAATAATTTAACCAGTTTTATCTTTAAGTAATTATTTCAGGCATATTAATACATAAAGCTTCAGTATTTACATTTTCGTTACGCGGCCCTGAAAAATTACAAGGTATCAGGGATAACGTAGCATTCACGATAAATGATGTGCACAGAGTGGATTTCATCCCTCAGAGTGACTTTGTGCTCCACAAATCCCTGGGATGGCAGGTGGCTGCCAGGCAGACAGCGAGGGCAGAGCCTGCTGTGTGCCAGCACGGGGACAAACTGCTCCTCAGTGGCAGAGGGGAACTGCTTTCCAAAGTGTCAGAAACAGGCCAAGGCTGGGAGGGACAAGTAAAACACAGTCTGACAGAGGATGCTGAAGTATTTTACCTGCTTATCCCTGCTAAGACTCTGGTAGTTTATGTCTGGCTTGAAGACATGTTCCACAAAGACTCCTAATCACTATTTGAATGCTGTGAGAAGTGGAAAAGACACTCAACCCTGGAAGCCTGTAACAGTCCTTCATCATCCCAGTCACCTGGGGAGCCTCCAAGTCTGGGAGCTAAATACAAGGACTTGTGGTCCAAATTCATAGGAATGGATGTGCCTTGCTGGAAAAACAATTACTAATCCCTCACTCTGGTTCTCCACCTGTGAGTTCAGGTGTGGAGACATTTTTCTGCATGTTTTGATGAAGTGATATGGGAAGTTCATCTTGAAAAGATGAACTTGTGGTTCTGCAGTCTAACAACCTTGTTTTAGTTCTTCTCTGGAAAAGAACATGAAAGGCAGAATCCCTCTCACTTTAAAGAACTCCTGTAATAGATACAAATAGCAAACAGGGTGGATGCTGGATTGTGCATGTCAGAAGGTGACATGCTTGTAGCAATTCTGCATAACTCCTCTCTGCTCCTCAGAGAAGGCTAATCTGACTGAGGAAAATGGAAACAGAAGCTCCCAGGATGAATTCAGGCCATTTAGATGTCACTTTCCCTTGTTCTTTCTATTCTGTCAGTACACACACACGAGTGACAATCTGCCCAGGTAAACTCATCCATCACTTGTATGGTGTGGGATCCCTGAGCCTCACGCTGCAACAGATGCTCCCCCAGCCCTGCCTGGAGCAGGAGAGGCAGCTCTGCAGAACATCACATTGATATGCAGTGAGGGAAATAATTAGCATGGCCACAGTAATTTAGAACAGAATCAATTCCTTTTGCTGTATTCCAGGGGTGGATAAAGGATTGAAAGCTGCTGGACTACACTGGCCAGGCTCAGCCTGAGTTACCTGCTGGCTACACCTGGATGATTGTCTGGCTGGAAGAGACAAACCCAGATTAAACCCAAACTGTATTTGGGTAATCTCAGACTAGTGGATGTCTATCTATGAGAATGTTTCACAGCAGTCTCAATGGCTAAAATCATTCCTGTACCAGGACAATGCCTTGTTTACTCCCAGCCAGCATTTGAATGAACAAGGAGGTTTTGTAAAGCTGTTGCAATGACCTGGAGATAAATATAAGTTACTGCAGATAGTAAAAACCATCCCTGCTCAATGTTTGGAGGAGTTTACAGTTGTTATTTTTGTTTTTTTTTAACATAACATTTCAAATTCTGCACTATCAGAAATGTCTACTGCACCAAACCCAGAGTGTTCGAAAAGAAATCAACTGTCTCTGCTAATAAGAAGAACTTCTCCTCTTCCCCATAAAAATTCTGCCATTTCATTCATAAATAAAATAAACCTCTAACTCAGTTGTTGGCAGGCTCTCCCTTTTATCTTTCACTCACTTGAGAAGGACCAGCAACATCACGTTTTCAGAAAGCCAAGTGAAGTAATCATAGAATCGGATTTCATGTATTTTTAAAAGCATTTGCAGCAGCAGAGATCCAATCACTTTTAAAAGAAATACAAACATACAAAAATTTGGAAGAGGCAGTTCAGTGCTCCTGACTGCCTTCGTTTCTCCAGCACCAGATGAATGTGCTGGGAAGGGACTCCTTTCTAGGGGACATCTCAAAAAGTTAGCAACATTACACTACAAGCACCACAGCTCTGAAATACTTATTATCTCAAATAAACCTGGATGACATTTGAGATGTCTCTACATTTATTGGCCTGCCAGCAGAGCCTGGGATCAACCACCTCCTTTTCTCTCATCCTTTTTTTTTTTTTTTTCCCCTCCTGCTTGCTCAAAGTCTGTGTTCATAAAATATTTAGGGGAAGCTTTTCAGAGGATGATATTGCCTATACTATAGCCCCAGTGCAGGTTTACTGTGCTACTGAGACAGATATTCTGCCACCAGAGAAATCAAAATTGGTGATGGGGTTGAGTTACTGCACCAGGAGCATCATCAGCCTGACAGTCTGGGCTTGATCCCACCTGGGACACTGGGCTGAGTGGAAGGAACAAAGTAACATGTGGAACAGAGCTGGTCGCTTTTACAAGGTTATACAGAGAAATGTTACTTTTCAGGATGGAAAACAAAAATATGAATGTTCTGCTTGTGTCTGAAACTCACCTGACCCTTTCTTACCTCTTGCAATTTTCTTCCCAGTGGGAAAAAAAAACCCAGCTTAATGAGATGTGGAATTCAGATACGCTGCTAAATGAAGCCGTCAGTCTGGCAGCATCTCGTGTAGTACCACCCACTTCTGCAGCAGCCTGCCATAAATTAAATCAGCTTCCATGGTCCCTTCCTACCCCTGACCTCTGCCACAACCTGTTCATCTCCTGCATTCACAGGCTTCCCTAAAACCCACACATTTTGTGCTCCCACCATCACATGATTTTTTTCCTGCTAATTTCATTAAATCAGCTGCAGATTTCCACTCTAAGGTTTTCCTGCAGCAAGCATCTGCTTTTAACTTTTTCATCAAAACCTTGCTGTCTGAATGTACTTGTGAAACTCTGATGACCTTAAATCCCTATCATTTTCCCTGTTAGTTCAAGGGATAGGTGTTCCTTTGTTCCACCCTTGGCATTTCTCACCCTCAGGCATCCAGGCTTACATCAGGCTGTTGCTAAACTGTCTTACATTAATAATTTTTATGAAGTGCAGTCCAATTAACTTTATCTTCCTTGGGGATCCATTCAATTAAGTGCAGTCATAATGAGTGAGTGGACACAGAGCATTGTCACCATATTTACATCCAGATTAAGGGGAACCAGGTAAGATAACTTTAAAGCCATCAGTATTTTAATACTTTGGCTTTTGATTGTGCTATCTTCAGTGTCAGACACATTTAGGAGAGACCAGCACAATTTGAGAGGCTGAGTTTTTAATTTCCTCTATGGTTTGTGGAAATGAGAGTTTAGAAACAGCAGCAAAAACACATGAGTTTGTTTTAAAATAGTTTTGTTGCAGGTCAAACAAAACACTTGTCCTGGCACAAAATAAGCTAAAACTTCATCCAGTTCATTCTTTCATGGATTGTTAGGAAACCAGCATAGAACCAACATTTAAGTGGAGATGCTGAGAACGTCAGGAAATCTCATTTAATGAGCATGCAACAGAAATGCTGAGCTGGGAACACCAGTTCTGAAGTGACTTTTCTCCCTTTTGAAAGACAAATGCTGGATCTGGAACATGGACCTGTCTCTCAGATGTGGAATAGCTCCAGAAGTTATTTTTACACCTGCTTTGCATTGCAGAAGCAAGGGAGAAGGGTCCAATGGAGACTGAAAACCTGGTTCTGTATCACCACAGCTTACCTTAATCATTTCTCAGGCACTGATAAATGTGTCAATAAGTATTTGGAGAAATAACTGGTATCCAGGGAATTTATCTTGGTTATAGGAGTTTCAGCTGAATAGGTCAGATTTGTTAACATTTTAATTTACACAAATCTGCATTCCAAATATTGCTCTTCGTCTCCTTTTCCTAATGACAAGGAAATGTCAGCAGCAAACCCAAATTCACTCCTCTAATAGCTTCCTCAAGTTTTCAGGAAAAACAAACAAAAACAAAAAACCAGTCTGTGGTACAGTAATGGGGGTGTTTGAACACAGTTTTCAACTGAGATGCAATATAACTTTATGTTAATGAACTGGGAAGTTTTGCCAGTTCCAGATGCAATCCTGAATGTAGGAGAGAGGGCTGGGAATAAGCATGCTCCGTAGCTTCAGGGCAGCCCCAGGATTATGCCCAGAGCTGGTTGTTCTGCCTCGATCCAAGTGTCCCTTGCCCAACCTTGTACTCAGCTTGGGACACTCAGCACCAGATTTCCACACACAATGTGCCAGCTGTCATTTCCTGGACCCTGTGCACAAGGGAACTCCCATGAAGCACATGGTTCCCCTGCAAGTTTTTAAAATACTTCAGATGCAATGAGAGAAACACTAAAAAAGACAACCATCCTGCCTTATCCTTTCCCCCTAATTATCACCTGCCTCTTTTCTGAGCTGATTTGCTGAGATTAAAACCTCTCTCCCACCAAGTTATCCCAATCTGTGTTTCTGAAATTAATATAAAACGACGACCTTTCTCTGCCCATAGAGCCCTGCATTAAAATGCTGATGTCAGGGGGGCAGTAATAGTTCTTTCATTTCCATAAAATCAGCATTTTCCTGCCAGAATTCCAATTTCTTCTCTGAGTACTCCACTACCATCCCCCTGGGGGCTGCCAGCAAGCTCTCCAGCACTTGTTTCTCCTCCTCCACTGCGAGCCTGCCGCAGGCTCCAGCACTGCCTGGGATAATCTACCTGCTTAAGATTCAGCCAACTTCCCAGCTCTCGGAATACAAGGAGTAGGGAAAGGTCAAATCTGCCCTAGGTTGTGCTTGCAGAGTGTTCTGCCACGTCAGGTGGGAAGGAGCTCCTTGTACTCCCCCAGCTCTGCTTCCTGTCTTCACCTGGAAATCTGGAATCTGGAAAGCTCTCTGCTCTCCTGCCCTTCTCCTTGGAAAGCTGTTTCACACACTGTGTCCCCCCTGGGCCAGCTCACCCTGAAACAGTGCTGAGGGTGAGCCCTGTGCTGCTCCCAGCCACATTCCCAGCCAGCATTCCCAGCCACATTCCCAGCCACATTCCCAGCCAGAATTCCCAGCCACATTCCCATCCCATCCTGAGTGTCCCAGAGGCTGCCCTGCAGCTCCACACGTGCTGCTGAACTGCTGCTGGAGCTTTTATCTGCTCTCAGCAGCTGCCTTTGGGATTCCTCCCCGAGCTGCTCTGAAGCTAAAAAGCAGCCCCAGACATGGGAATGGCACGGGCACAATCCCTGGCAGGGAATGTCTCCTGACTGGAGCCTGGACCAGAGCTCAGCAGTGGGGACAACGTGTGCTGCTGGCCAGAGGGGCATGGGAAAAATCTGCAAGGTGCTGGAGGCTTCACCTCTCAAAGTTTAGGTCCCAGCCCCACATGTGGGGACTCCTGTTTGCTCTGCCCCTGCCCACAGGGGAGGAAAGGAAGGAAAGAAGAACAAAACCGGTTTCTGGTGCCTTCTCCCAGGAGCACAGCACACTGGGCTCTCCCAAATTGGACTCTCCCACTGGATGTGTTAACTCTGGGTACTGCCTGAACATAAATCTCTGAGCCTCAGAATAAGCAAGTCCTTCCTTCCATACTCTCTGTGGCCCATTGTTCCATGGACAAATGATCCTGCCTTCAATTAGCTCAATTACTGGAGCTTCCCCAGCTGCACTGAGCTGCTCTCCATGACCTGCACAGTCCGATGGGGAATTAAAAACAGAACTGAAGTTCTGGGGTTCTCTCCCTTTACACCCATGGACCCCATCCCCTCCTTCCCCACTCACTCCATCCCACCACTGACACTGCATTGGTTTTTGTTTAACATCTGAGGTATAAATGCTTTGTCCTTGAGCTACACCCACAACCAGAGGAAGCAGAGCTCTGAGAATCACATTATATAGTTTACACTGGCAGAGTATTTTTTTGTCAATAAAAGTGAAATTTCTGCTGCATTTGAAAAAGCTGCACATTGTAAAACACCAGAAAGAAGAGGCACTAAAGGCAGAACATCACACAAACCCAAAATCACTGGATGACATTTTACTAGTTTGGAAATGACACAAGGACACAAAGTGTGCTGAGTGCAGGCTGCGTTCCTTTTCCAGGGGTAACATGCAAAGAACTAAGGTCTAGAAAGGGCTATAGATATCTGGCAGTTTATTGCCCCCCAACAGAAGCGGGGACAAATGACCATTTATTCATCCCCTTATGCCTCCTGGAGTATTTTCTATATCTTTGACTTTAACAAACTTAGGAAAGGAAAACATCAGCTCCAGGAGTTCGAAGATGCTCACAGGGTTTCATCGACTGCTATGGATTAAGACAAAAATATCACATCAAAGCCACGATGCCCCACAGTTGTTGCAGAAGCAAAGACTGTGATCTCCACACCTCAACTCAAGCTTTTAGAGGCTTGGGATTAAAGACAGGGTTTGGGCTTTTCGCATCAGCAACCCTCAACACCAGCTGGTAAGACGGATTCAAACTCACCTCCCTGTCGAGCCCAGCAGCCACGGTGACAATGTCCCCTGTCTCGCTGTTAATAGTGAACATGTTTTGTGAGGGGCTCTGCGGGGTCTGGGTGACGATCCTGTACCTCACCATCCCGTTGGCCGTGGTGCCGTCGTCCGCGTCGTTCGCCGTCACCGTCATCACGTAGGTCCCTGGGAACGAGCCAAGAGGAATTATCAGTGCTACCTCATTGCTGAGCAGATTGTGGTCCCATTGGGGTCATGCATTTGGTTCAGAAATGCTATGGAACAGACATCTCACTTCAATCCAGCCAGCCAGGCAAGGCGAGGATTATGGAAATAGCAACACTGCTGAGATAGATGATCTGGAAGGATGCTGATTGCACGTAACTGGTAGACAGAGAGAAGTCATGTAAGGGTATCTATGATTAACTTCTAATTCTTTCAGTGATTGTAAGTTTTAGGGCAGCATTTTTTTGTCCTGCAATTTCATAGATACTCACAGGAGTTTTTTTTCCATCCAATCACTGCATTCATGTGCATTTAGAAGTAGAATTTAATAGTGGAAAGCCCATCAGACTTCTCAGCAGCTTCAGAAGGACACCATCAACATGCCCATGCCCAGTACAGGAAGCAACTGCCTGCTGCTTCCAGTTCTTGGAGAAACATCCACCTTTCCTGTCCCTCCAGGATTAAAAAATCCATTTCTGCAGAGCAAATACAACAGCTGCTGCCCAGCAGGACAGAAAATCAATGATTTGGTATGTGTGGCCAGTGATGTATTGAATTGTTGGTTTGTTTCTTGCTAATCATCAGTGTCTTCATTTGCCTTGCAAAAAACAATCCCTACATTCTCGATGCTGTCGGGAGCGCACTGATGCACTGACAGGCTCATTAGCACTGGAGTTTGGCAGCAGGGTGTTTTGTTAAAGTGGGAAATTATCATTATGAGCGTAAAAGATGTTACTTGATTGGATGGACTCCTGCAGCTGCATGGTCCTGTGACCCCCCCAGAGCTCGTGGGGCCCAGCTTTACACTTCTTATATTGATGGGAGGGAATGAGTGGAAGGGCAGGCACACACTGCTCACACAAGGCAATCTGCAACAGTGGATGAATATAATGATATGAGACCTGAGAGGAGGAGTGGGAGGCAAAGAGAGACAGCAAAACCAGACAGAACCTCATTTTGTGATCACCAAACCCAACGGCATCCATGAAAAGAGGGAAGGTGCCACTCCAACACTGTGCATTTGAGAAGTCTGAGCACACGGACCAGCTTAGGAGCCTGCCATGCTGGAGAGATGCAAAGTGGTCCTGGCAAGAGCCTGAGCTGACTCGAGATGGAGCCACACATGGCTTTACAAAAAGAGCTGAGTTTGTTCTGGTCTCTGGGTTAGATGTGAGCCATGGGCAAACTTGAGGACGTGTGGCTGCATCCTCTGGCACACCCAGGTCCCCAGCCTGGACACACTGGGAGCCACCACACTCTTCATGCAGGGAGACCAGAGAGCTGGAGAGCTTGTTTGCAAAGGACTTGAAAAATAACCCATGCTCTAAATGGCTGCAGTATTTTGTACCTTAGCCAAGTGTCTTTAAGCCACTCAGCATGTAGGAAATCCCCCCAGTACCTTTCCCAAATCTGGGAAACCAGTGTTTCTCAGTATTAGCAAGAAGTTTGTGTTTTTGCACTTGTGTGAAGTGCTTGGCTGATCTTCCATCTGCCTCAATCAGGCTCTTTTTGTTCTTGGTGGTGATACATATATTCCTGTGAGTTTTCTTAGTTCAATAAGAATTATAGATTAAAAAAATAAATGAATGTGTAAAGCAAATCTTAATGATGAATACATTCCTGTTTTTCTGCAATAATCCTGATTCACATTTGTGAAATGAAAACAAACTATTCAACAACTTTAACATTCTCCCGATCAATAAACTTCAGAAGACGGAAGGAACACTGAATTGAAACAAGGCTGTGCAAGCAACAAATTTTCTCTATTTTCTCTACAAGCATTCGTTTTTTGCTCTTTTGCAAAACCAGTTATCACGAGACAGCTGATACAAATAATGAAACCAACCCTTAGATAACTACAGGGAAAATGTACAGGAGAAATTTAAATAGGAAATATGCTGAATGAGATGTTTGATTTGGAATTTATGTTATCTTAATGCATTCAATACTGAAAATATCTCTGAACAGAATGTCAAAACCTGGGGCTAATGAAAACAGAAGCGGAAGAGGAAAACAGAATCTATTTTAGGCCATGTAAAGTCCTAGGATGTATTCCAAAAAAGAGGTGGTATTTCATGATGCACTTCTAGCTCAAAAAACAGCTCTGAAAGTCATTTGGACTTCCAGTTCAGACAAGGGCACCCCACAATTGTGGTCCCTCCTTGTTTGGGATATCTCAGAGTGTACTGTAGTTTCCAAAATTGCCCAGAACACGTGTGAAATTATGGGTTCCCATCTTGGCAGGGGAACCTGACAGGCTGCAACTGTGGTGGGAGGGGATGGGGGGACAGCAGCTGTACCATGGATGAAGAGCATGGAAGGTCTCCTTCACTCTTTCTCTGACCCTTTTGCTTCTCTCCTGCAGTGTAGAACTGCACTGAGCACGTCTGCTCTAGAGAAAAAGGACTATTTCAATAGCATTTGACCTACATCTCCATAAAGGGAGATGGGGTAGGAGAAATGTCTCTAAAGTCATGAACTGAGCACCAGGGAGCTGTATTTCAAGAGGCAATCTGCTCCCTATCTCCTATCTTTAATTTTGATTATGAAACCCAACCACAGAGAAAATAAAGAGAGGAATTTGGCATTAATTACTATCTTGTAACTTAATCAAACACCCTCTGCAAAGGGCCCTGTGTGGCTGCAGCACATGATGGAGTTACAGCTTCCTGAGCCTTCCTGGCTTTCCCTGGAGCTGCCTGTCTGACCACAGTCTGCTGTAAACTGGCTGCAAATTGCTTCTCCCTCTCCACAGTCTGGACAGGGGCTGGTCTCTCCTCTCCTCTCCCTGTGCTCACACTTTTCCCACCTGGCAGAGCTGACCGACAGCATCTCCTGTTCCCCCAGCCCAGGGCACCATCCCTAGGGATGGTTCCTGAGGGATCAGCTGGAGTAACCCACACCACTGCCTCTGTTCCACTTGGTTTGCTCTGCATTTAGGCTGTCTTTAACAAGATGTATCCTCCAGATACCTGAGTGCTGCAGTGAATGACACAAACATAGATCTGTGCACAAGAGTATTCAACAGAGTTATACACAGATAAAGTGCCTGACATCCTCTGGGTGCTGTATTAACTCCTGCACTATACTCAGATGGTTGGTGATCTACCTGCAATAAAAGTAAATAATGTCATGCTTCTATGTCCTTTGCATGGAGATACATCTTCATGTACTTTATATTAAAATAAAAGCAATATATCCCTGTATCCAGCCCCTAATCCTACACAAATTAGGTAAATATACAGTGGCAGAGAGCACAGCTTTAACACACTCAAGGATTGAAGCTGGTATTGTTTGTTTTTAAGTGACTAAGTACTGACTGCCCAATCTGGACACCCACAGGATGTGTGTGTTTTGTGAAAATAAAATATTAACCACACTATATTTACAGCCCTATATGATACCCAAACAGAGGCTAGGAGCAGTTACTACAGACCAGAAACACAGAAAACTCCACTCAAGACCCTGTACTCTGCCAGATTTGTACCAGATCCTGCTGGTGGTGATGAAACTACAAGAGTAAGCTGAATGAGTGTAAACAGAGCAAGAGGGACTTTATACTTTCAGTGCCTGAGAAAAGCATCACCTTTATTTTTCTGCTCTGCACTCAAGCACACTGACAGCATTAAATGAATGCATAAAGTGCCCAAACTCAGAAATTTGCCCCAGCCTGTGCAGTGTATCACAGGATGAATACCCAGTGCAGATATAACAGATATATATCTGATATAACTGAATTAAACTACACACCTGGCCTAACTCAGGTACGTAACCTGTTGAAAGAAAACAATTTCTCATCAAATAAGGCACATGGTGCATTAAATAAAGTACCAAACCTAGTACATCATGTCAATATTAAATCAAATTTTCTGCATGTTGAACAGCTCTTCTGAGCAGCAGATTGAATTACCATGCACATCTAGTGATGACAAGATTACTGTGCATTAGCCTTCATTAATTAATGTGCAGAGTTCATATATCACCTGAGTCAAAATTAATGGATGGCATGACAAGGGACATCTATCAATAAAAGGCAGGACCTCCAGAATCTGTAACTTGCCAGTGCATTCCCTTTGGTTTCCCAGAGCCCATAACCTCCCAGATGTTATTTTGTCAAATGAGATGGTTTTGTTTCTAACCATGGATAAGACACAAGAGAGAAATGCTTGAAAGCAACCCTTATGGAACATATTCCCATTGGATTAATTAAAGTTTCTACAGGATAGGCAAAAAAATGCCTTACAGAACCTGGGGGAATGGAAGCAAAGGGAGATAATTTATACCTGTACATTCAGTTTTGTTTATCAGTTTTAAAATGAATTGCATCTCCTTGTAAAAGACTGCAAAGAGATTTTGTTAGATTCACCATATCTAGAGATAGCTGCCCTGAGCATGTGTAAGCAGATAAGCACAGTCATAAACAAATGTCCCCCTCAAATCACTCTGGAATCTGAGAATCAGCTCAGTTCTTTGTAGCTCAGACAATCCCAAAGCATGCTGAGGGCTGCTAATTCCCCTCACGTTGTCTACAATCTCTGCCCTCCCATCTATGCAACTTCATTTCTCCATAAAGATGGAGCTTTCAGGAGTTTAAGGCACACAAACAATATTTTTGCACAGTTGTATTCCTAAAGTCTTTGTTACAATTGCTTTATAATTGCCATTTTTCTAAGCTGGTTTGATATCCATTAGTTAGATTTAATACATGTTAAAATAAAGAGGTAATGGGCACTTACTGGGAAGCCAATAAAATAGAAAAATAAAAACTCCTTTCACTTTGCCCTTTATCCCACATGTCTCTGCAAAAACACATAATCCTCTCAATCTTCTATGATATAAACAGAAAACACTAAACTTCACCCACTTTTTACTGATAATGCTGTTTCTCTATCTAGCTTTATCTTACAGTTTATGTTTTTAAATGGCTGGTAAATGGCTGCAGAATCATTAAAGGTTGGTTAACCTTCTTAGTCTAATTCTGACCTACAAGATACTTAATTTAATCATTCCCACATGGAAAAGGACGGAATCATTATGTGCAGACATGTGGTGATAGCCATATTACATTAGATCTTCATTAACCCAAGTTAATGATGGCTTTGTACTAATGGAAGCTTCCCCTTACTCCTCATTTTTTCCCCCCAAATTGGAAAGCTCACTTAGTGGAGCCTCTGCATCTGATGCTAGAGATGACAGTAAGAGTTGTGGCAAGATTAAATACTGAGCAACAGTGTAAAATGTATATTTCCTGAAGCCAACATTTTCAACTCAGAAGTTTCCTGATATTAGTTTCCTTCCCCACAGAGGATGGGAAGCTCAAGCCCCTACTCATAACAGGGAAATTCACATTTCAGGTGATTTCACCCATTGCAAGGAGGTCTAAGGGACAGAAAGACCCACAACAAAAGCAAAGCCATCAAAACCAAGTTCCAAGACAAGTATGATGGGATCCTTAAAAATACAACTGAACTTTCTGTAGCGTTAAAGACTAAAGCATTTAATCTAACAAACCTGCATCCTCAAGTCAAAAAATTAAATGTGTTCAGAGGGTGATGGGAAACAATTTCACACACTCATTGCTCAGGGTTTCAAATGAAGTTGGGTAGCTGGCCCAGCAACAGTGCTGAATGGAGTCACAGAGGTGAGCAGGAACGTGGACAAGACATCAAGATGACAGAAGTGAGTGCAAACACTGCAGGTGTAACAAATTGCAAATATACTTAAATTACGCTGCATCCCACATGCTCTGGATAAAAAAACAAAGTAGAAGCAGCACTTTCCTTCCAAATGGTATTCTTTCTGTCGTAACTGATAGCTGCTGTCATTCTCCTTCAACATAATTTTTGTAATCATTGGCAAATTTTGACCTTTCAAGCAGCTAACCTAATTCATAACGGATGCCACTTCCTAATTAGCAGAGACATTGGATTCTCAGCTTCAGACAGGGCAAGAGCCAACCTAATGAGAATAAAGATAGTGAGCAGGTCTGGAGAGACAAGAGAGAGAGCTGAAGAGGCTGCTGTCACCCAGAACAGAAATAAGATCTCCTTATTGTTAAAAATGGGATAAATACCTCCGGAGAGCCAAAGAGCAGCTGCACAGACTGCAGCACACACATGGCCCTTGCCAGATTTGAAGATCACTCCCCTCCAGCAGCCTGCTGAGACCCCCTTACCCCAGAGAAATCCCACCAGTCGAACATCAGGATGGGCAAAGGCACATCCAGCCTCTGAGCAAATGGTTCTGGCTGCATAAATTCATGAGGTTCAGCTCAGCTGAGCTCCTGCACATGCATCCTCTCCATTTCCAGGGCTAATTTGAAGAAGGGGGAAAGCATGACTACTTAGGACAAGGTATCCTGAATATCCCCACTGAATTGTGCTGAACAGCACAGCCAGGTTTCATGCTGCACTGAAGGCAGGTGTGACTCCAGGAACCAGGCAGCCCCAGCTGCACACAACCTGACACTCAACACATCCTCCACAGGGATCCAATCCCTAAATTTTGACACTAGAATACAATACAAAGTGGTGTCATATAATATAAATGGTATTATATATATATATATCATACTAAGCTATTTGTAACTGCTGGTTAAAAGGAGGCAGAGTGTAGTGTTCAGTTGTAACTCCCTCCTACATTGGTGTCAAACCTTGATTTCTGCATTTTTTTCCTTTACATCAACTTGGCCATTTTTTTCTTTTTTGGAGGGAAAACCCATCAGTCTTGAGATTTGCATTTTTTTCTCACTTACAGTCCTATAATTCACTTCCTTGCTCTTGGGACTGGATTCTTCTGAAAAGGAAATTAAGAGCACAGATTTCATAACCACTCACCTCGAAAGAAAATGGAAAGCACTACCACATGAGTTTGCAGAAAAAACAATTTCTTATCTTAAAATTGTGCTTGGCTGAGCAAAAGAACTTGAAAAAGAATATTGTGTATCCTAAGTCTGTGTGTAATGTGCGAGAGAATAGAATCAGGTTGGACAAAGCCATTTTTAATAGCATATGAAGTGCAAGGATAACAGCAGTGCCTGCCCAGGGTGCAGAAGATGGCACTGCCATAGATGAATATATTCAAACTTGGGATGGATCCAGAAGTAATTCACACAACCTGTGAATACCTCTGGGATGAATGGAAGAATCCATTGAGTCCCACTCTGACCCTCTGGAATATTGAACTGGCACCTTCTTAAATGAAGAGTTCTAAAATTACCTCCAAGCTGGAAAAGACACATTGAATGTTTTGACTATGAGCAGCACGATGGTGTTTTTGGAATGGGTTGCAGTGGCAGAAGAGGGATTCACTCTGTGTCCTATCAATTTTTTAAAATGAAACATCTTCTCTTCAGCTCTCAGGCCCTGCCACCCAGCAACATCTGCTCTTTTCCTTCAATGAACAAACAACCAGGCACACCAGGCATCTCCTCATGAATTCCACTGTCAGGATGGAGAAGAGGAACAAGCCAGAACTGCAGAATCCAAATTCTCCCCATGAATATATATATGAATGCAACTATATGCCTTAAAAGATTAATTTCACAAGCCTTAAATTGCAGTTTAATTTGAAAACTAATTCAGCCTCATAATTGGCTTTCTGTTCAAATCACTGAGGCTAAAGATTTAAATTCTTAATATTCAGATGACTTTCGAGTTTCTGGCCCCATCTGTGCATTAGTCCATGGTGTTAATCTCTGAGGGAATCTCTGCTGGCATAGAAATAAAATAAACAAACTGGGACACTAGTAGAATAATCGGCTTTTAAAATCCTTGGGTTTTTTTATATACTGCTTATTTTTTATGAAATTTCTTTAACTCAATTTGCCACATATAGATTTGGCTCGCAGCTATTTCATTTTTTCACGTGGCATGTTATCAACAATTATTCTATCAGAGTTCCGTGGACTCAGGAGGAGATGGAGAAATTTTAAATTACAACATTTCTCATGTAAGAAATACTAATATTCCTTTATTTTGGAGGACTCTCTATACTCAGCACTCATTCACACCACTCCCAAGAAGGATGGTAGGAGTAAACTGTTATACAGAGCTCCAGGAGAATGAAGGGGCTGGACAGAGTTTAAAAGAAGTCACTTGGACTTGTGCTATTGACTTGAAAGGGACCAAGATGTATCCAGAGTTAGTGAAGTGGAAAGGATGAACGGGAATGGAAAAGGCCAGTCTGACAGGAACAAATTGTTTTGGAGAGACGAGTTAATTTTTGACAATCTTTCTGTTAAAACAAAATAGATACAACCCAGAGCAAAGCACTCAAGTCACTGCAGAGCATTTCACATTGACCTTTTCAGAACTGAACGCTTCAGTTAAGTAAGACATCCACATCCTTCTGCCAGGAAGGGTTTGTGGTGGTTACAGCAAAACTAAGCTTCTGCAGAGATGGAAGTAGTCCTTCTCCATCACACTATTGTTTTGTGATTGAATTCCCTTCCTTCTTTCATATTTAAGCATTCTCATGCCATCTTATTAATTTTTTTTTAAACTGTAAGTTTCTCCTGGAAGAGCCCTCCCCAAGGACGCTGCTGGGATCCTGCACGCCCAGCAGAGGAAGTTCAGGGGCTGTGCTCATGGCAGGCAGCAACTGCTGCTGTACAGAGGGGAGAATCCCACTCCAAGCTCCAGTTCCTTCCTGCTGCAAGGAGCTGGTGTGATGCACCTCGGAGATGTGGGCATGGAAAAGGCAGCAGAACCCTTGCAGGGCAGCTGAGCCCTGCACTCATCCTGCTTTGTCAGCGCTTGAAAGGCAGCGCGCAGCTCCGGGAGAGCTCTGCTGATTAAGGCTGCCAGAGGGAGCAGGGGAATTTCAGCTCCAGCTTGCAGCTGCATTTTTAAAACTTGGCTGTGTTCTTCACACAGAGGCAAAGTTCAAAGAGGCAGAACATTATTCAACACGAGTAAAACATGGTCTTTTAAGATACACTTTCAAACAGTGGCACGTTAAATCAAAACAACTTGTGGAGGGGGAGAGTGAGGAAGAAAGATGGTCCTGTGGAAAAGGAAGTCCTGCATCACTAGTGTTCTGCATTTTTGAAGGGCCTGCTTTTACACATTTAAATTGCCCAGCTACTTGACCTGAGGATAGATAAGCCAGAAATGCAATAAACTGTTCTTCCAGAGAGTATCAGAGAAGGAAAGAGATGCAATTCAGTTTAAGAGACAGCACATCAGACGATGTCCAGGGGCCAGTTCTCACTACAGAGAACTTCACCAAGAGTGAGCTCCTGCTTTCAAGAACACTATGCTATGGCTCAAGACACTATTTCAATTAAGGTATTATAATCTTAACCAGCAACAACAACCTATTATAATTAATAGTACTTGACGATTTCTTTTCTATTCCTGCCAAGGATTGCTTCAAGGTGACTTGCAGAGAACACGCTCCTTGGGAACCCAGGCTGAGTGCTCTGCAGGCTGGGAAGCCCCTTAAACCCCATCAGACTGTCTAATGAGTACCTTCACAGTGCTGCCAATTCATACAGCTTTTGGACAATTTTGTATTCTGTACAAATTTGTATTCCAGGCTAAAGCAAACTTGCTTCTGTGGGAGGCCGAGTGCCCAGCAGTGTCACACCGTGCTGCAGGCTGGAGCACGCCTCCTTCTTCATTCCCATTTCCTTGGGTCACTCCACTCTCTTCTGGCTTCTTCACTGTTCAGGAGGTCACATCTTGGCCACCCTCCATGCCCTGCCCTGGCCTGGCACACACTGCAACTCCCTGCCAGGCTCAGAGATGAGGCCCCACACTCTGTTCCAGGTCACCACACCCCAGCCCAAGCGGGGACCAGGCTGTGTTTGGGCACAGCCCTGCCTGGTGTGCACACACAGCCCTGCCTCTGCTCCAGCCTGGAGCCCTGGAGTGCTGGGACAGCTCCACACGGCCCCTTCCTGCTCCCAGGACTGGATCTGCTCTACTGGTCCTGCTCAAGCCTTACTGGGGCTTTCCCTGCAGCTCAAGGTCACTGCTCAGCCTCTGCTCAACAGCACACATTTGATGGTTTTGCTCTGCAAAATTTCCATGGGTAGAGCTCAAGCTCCAGATATCCTTTTTTATCTGTTTTTTTTTTAATTAAATCTGGACAAAGAGCCTTTGGCTGCTCGTTCTAGCTGCCCTCAGAGTCAGCATTTATTTGGGATACTCTATAACACCCTTCTCATCAGAGGTGTGCAAAATTAAGAACGTTGCAGATACTGTCGTAATCAAGTAATCCTGCATTTTTAATCACAGCCATTATAAATGGGCATATGGAAGATGTGAGAAATAACAATTGCATGGGATATCCAGGGAAGCATTTTCAGTCCTCAGGCATAGTTCAGCAGCACTGAGCAGAGGAAAATGAATGCTGAACTCCTGTAACATCTAACAAGATTTTTTTGGTTTGCTTGAAGCATGGATATTCACACATATGCAGATATATTTTCTAGATCCATATCTAACTTACTGTTGAATCACTACTGAAAAAATTTTGCTGTTACCTCAAAGAATATGCAGTGTCTTTCATTTCCCAACTGCTGCCAGAAATAATCGTGAATTCTGCTCACGTATTTCTTCTCTTGCAATGGCTAGTGTGTTATCCTAAATTGTTACAATATTCTGAGACATACTGAACTAATAAAAACTTTCTAAATATTTGCAAGATCTACGCTTAGCTAAATACATTGTCTCCACTTGTCTCTGCACAAAAGAGGGACTTAATTTTGAGGCAAAGAAGGAGGTATTCCCTTTAACTCCATGACCTCTCTATCACTTTCTCAAAGGCACAAGATCATGTTTCTTGCCAAGCACACGGAATAAGGGCCTCCGATACCCAAATTCCTAAGAGGCTGTACAAAAGCAAGGAAGAGAAATTCAATACTAATATAAACCTTTAAAAGAATACCAATTAAACAGGAAAGAGAGAGAAAAAAAAACCCCTGACAAATACATCAAAGACAAATGTAATTGCTTTTGAATAAAAACAGATTGCTTTCTACCTTCCTGCCTTAAAGGCAAGCGCTCCAGCTTGGGATAGAGAACACCAAAAAACACTGCTAGAAGCAGAGGCACAAGTATTTTGTAGGCAAAATTATCCTGTTCTGTTTAATAGCTCAAAGGCTTATCTGGATTTCAGACAAGAAGAGGATGCAATTTACTGCTTCTTTGACAGATGAGCAGAGCTACTTAAAACATTTGGGAACACTTTGAATATTGATCTGTCCTCGAATAAGATGTAAGAAATTTGATTTGCTATGGAAATGTTGTATCAATCTTCAAACCTTTATATGCCCCAAAGTGGCCTTCAAATGAAAGCTGGAAAAATTCTCTGGGAAGATGTCATTAGAGCCACCAGCTCAGGGACTTCTCACACTCCCTCCTCCAAGCAGGACCAGGGTCAGGACTTTGAAGCTGGGACATCACCACCCAAAGGAATCAGAAAGCGAGCTGTACCTATTCTTTGCTCAGAAATAATGTCACGTTCTGTCCCCCACAGCTGCCCATCCCTCACAGTGCTGGAAGACAATCAATCACGACTGTGAATCACCTTGTTAAAAACAGTGCCCACCGGAGACTTCCCTCTCACACCTCCGGCAGTGGAGCTGTGATAAATGTCTGCTGACACACACCAAAGTCACGGGGTATTTAACCCCTCAGCTGGCAAATAACCAAGGAGAGAATCCAGGAAAAAACTCCCTCTGATATCAGGAGACTTCCAATTGTACTGGTGACACACAACAATTTATGTTTAAAGAATGGACACATTCATTTTAGTTATACTCAGCAATGAGCTAAACCAACCCTGCTCCCATATTGGAGACTGCAGGGTTACACCACACCTAAGTAACAAATCAACAATAGAGTTGGAAAGAGAACATTAAAGATCTTTATAGCTCTGTTTTTTCCAAGCATATAAATGTGCTCATGTAAAAATCATCATTTTTCCCCATACAACTTACACACTCACTGATTTTTTACCCATTTATTTCCTGAAATTCTTCAAAAACTTCAGATATTCAACTTCCCCATTGTACCCTTTGTTGGAAAAGTCTCTGGGGACAGAGGATGAGCCTGCAATTTCAATGCAAATATTCCCACTTCTGCAGGTTTGCACCAGGTCCCAAGTAAGAAAGTGTTTTCTTGAGACAGAGCCTTCTTTGGAGTCTGACTGGATGCCAGATATTGAGCTGGCAAATGACTGAATTAAATATCAAGGAGGAGGATATTGAGCATTTGAGACACAGGGTCAGTGAAAGGCCACTGCCAGGCTGGCTTTCAGTGCTCTGTAATTAGAGTAACAGCCCTGTACGTGTGCAATGAGTGCATGAGACTGGTGTGACTGAGCATTACTCTACAAAACTGCTGCTTTTACAAATTCCACAGCCACCAGGGAACACCAGGATCCAGGTTCCCTCCATCCCAAGTCTGCACTTTCTCCTCACCCAGAAAAGAGACACCAGATTGTTCCAACCTCCATCAGTCTTACACCAAGAGCAAACTTCTCCCTCATCCACTGCACTCCCAGCAGAGCCCAAGCCACCAGAGCAGATCAGTGGCTGAAAATCTGTGAAACTTTGAGACTTTTTTTTCAACTGTACCTGGTTTAGAGCCTTCGTCAACAGATCCATTATAGACTTGGTTGATGAACTCGGGCCTGTTGTCATTCATATCAATCACATAGATGTAAAGGTCAATAGGATTCTCCACCTTGTTTCCATTCATATCCACGGCATGAGCCCGGAGCTGGGAATGAGCAGAATGAAAGCACAAGATCAGCAGCTGGATTTGTTGCAGATTGATAGACTGTTTTGCAAGGATTGACTTTACATCATAAATACTTTCTCAAAATTGAATGGAGCCAGTATTTAATTCCAGCAGAAAGCACTGACATGGTTTCCATCTACACTCGATTCACAGACAGTTTTTCAGAGCTTAATAGAATATTGAAATAATATTTTAAACAGTGATTGTCAGTGGAAACACTTCAACTCTGGTGTAGTGATGCTATCCTATCCCCTTCGCAGCTCACAGACCGCTCTATTTTAATTTTTAAGACATATTGAACCTTGTCTGACAATCTGAAAAGCAAATTTTGCTCAGTTCCAAATAAAGTGAGGAAATTATTTTGCGTGGGAGGTTTCTTATGGGAACCTGCAGCATTTCACACCCATAATACTTGGGATTAGTAAGTGAAGAGATTTCAGGATGATCTTAGTAATGTTTATTCTTTATTTAATCATGGTCTCCAGGAACAGCAACAGCTTCCCACCCCATTGCTCTGTGCACCAAAAGACATTTAAAAACTCCCTTTCCTTCAAATAATGGGAGCCCCCATGGCACTAAGAATGCAATTTCCTCAGGCTTGAATAAAATACCCAGTGCTGAGGCATTTCAATAACCAGAGCCACAGTGTTAAGCCCTCAGTTAAACTGAAACTGCAGCTTTATCTTATTAGCAATAACCATCAGTAATAATGCCCAGAAACAAGAGCATCTGTTTTCTGAACAAAAGAGACAGATACAGCATGTCAAAATGAGTAATTAATAAAACAAAGCAATCACAATAGTCTGGAACAATCAGTAACCAGGTGAAAAAAATGGATAGCTTTCTCATTAAAGGGAACAGATGGCTACTCTAAATGGTGTGTGGCTGAACGCGCTGCCGATGCCGGCGTCGGGAGAACTCCAACAGCGAGGGAAGAGCTGCACGGCCCCCGACCCGGCTGCCAGTGGGGAGGCACTGCCTGCCTGTGAGTGCTGCAGATTTTGGCCACCATCCCTCTTCATTTCAGCCCCTGTGAGCACTGCTGATCCTCCACCCTGCCACGAGAGCTGGGGACGGCACTCGGGATGGCCGCGTGACATCCCACAGGGCTGGTTGGCTGAGGAACCGAGGCTTCAGAGGATGCCAGCTCCACAGAGTCACAGAATCACACAATGGGCTGGAAAAACCTCAAAGCTCATCTAGCTCCAACCCTCTGTCACAGACAGGGAACCTTCCACTGGACCAGGTTGCTCCAAGCTCCATCCAACCTGTGCTTGAACACCTGCAGGGATGGGGCAGCCACAGCTTCTCTGGGCAACCTGCTCGTGCCAGGGCTGGCTGGAGAGTGGGGCTGAAGGACAGGGGACACACCAGCCTGTGCCATCCAGCGGGATGGAGGCCTCTGGTCCCTCCCAGCAGTTCCCTACACCATCAGGCTGCTCGGGGAGTCAGAGCTGACGTGACAGGGAGGTCTCCAGCTCCTCTGATGCATGACAAATAAATCTGCTAATTGCATTAGCCCTGGTTCCTGCCTTTCACTCTGACTGTGCTGGTGATTGATACAACTTTCCCCTTCATGTATGGTGCTCAGAAGTCCCGAGCTTAACAAAAGGAACTGCACACCATTAGGATGGGCTGGATTAACGTTTAATCAAGCAAAGAGAACAAACTGCCACCTGAAATGAGCTGGGAGAAAAACACTTTTTTTTTTTTAAAAAAAAGGAAATTAAGCGTCACGTTCTCTTTAAAGCCTGAAGAAGTCCAGCTTTGCTTTCAATGCAGGGTGTACCATTTGTGTTTCATGACTTGCAATGCTCTTAATATCTACATTTCTTTCCTACATAGGAACTGCTTTGGCTCCCACCTGTTGAGCTATCCTTCATCATGTCAGATGTAGCAATTCAATAACTTTACAGTCAGAGGTCAGACTGTCTTTGAAAAAAAGTAATTCAGAGCTAAAATTAAAGTTATTATCTTCAAACTGAGGCAGCACTGGGCTCTCTCTTACAGCATTTCCAGCAGCGGAAATGGTTCCATTCAGAGATAAAGCAGAGAGCAAAGCTGGTATCTCCCCCCTCAGATCTGACTCTCCCCCTGCAAATTTTTAATTACATTCGATGGCTTTTGTTTGAAATCTCCAGGAGTAAGGGATTTCTCAGCAATGCACATCTATCTGCTTGTTGCACTCACTGAGCACATGTACCCATCAGCGCGTTACTGACTGCACTCAAGGCAAAAATAATTCAATAAGCAAGACTGCAGGAATCTCATCAAACCTGTGGTGACATGCTCAAGTGTCCCGAGCCCAGCACCAGCTCTGGGCTAAGCTTTGGGAGGCAGGGCTGTGCTGGGCATGCTGGTGTGGTCACTGGTGTCCTGACTCAGGAACATGGAACCCTCTCTCCTGCTCCTTTCTGCGGCCTGGCTTCAGTGAACACTTCTACTCTTCTCCCTTTGTGCTTGTTTGCATTTGTTTTCTCTGCCCGTATTCCCTGAACAACTCTCATGTGCCAACGCCTCCATATCTCCCACAACATGTTGGTTCTCTGTGGTCAGTGCCAGATGTGGCAGAGGGAGAAGGGAGACCTGAGCCAGAGGGTTGAATTTCAACTCAATGGGAGCTCTTCCTGCTAAAAACTAATCCTTGTTAGGAGAAAATTCCTCATTAGAGACCTCAGCAGAGAGAACCAAGGAAGGAGGGACTCCAGGGGGTCAATCTGTCTGCAGGGAAATTGGCTGGATCTCCAAGGCAGATATATACTACATTTCCCTTCCTTAATTCATCTTCTCCCTCATTCTCTTGTCCTACTTTAGGTATTCATGAGGCATCCTCAAGCTGGACAGCACACTTGTTCTGGAGCCACTCCTCAATGGCCAAGGTGCAGCTCATTTCTGTGAGACACAGCTGGAGCCCACGTGGTGCTCCGTGGCCACCTGTGACCAAGCCACCTCTGCCACCTCTATTTTGATGGTGGAGTGATGGAGGAGATGAAAAGCAAATGCATGGGAGTGCTTTTACTTTGGTGGTTGAGCTCCACCAGACACACACATCATTCTGAGCTGGAAAACACACCAGTGGAAGGTCAGGGGACACCACCACAGGACACATGCCAGACATGGGGCATGCACAAGTATTCAAATGGGAGCTGGTGGGTGGCTGAAGAGACAGTTAAGAAACATTTATAAAGTTAGTTTGAAATATTTACATTTTCCCCAAGAGGGAGAACATGACAGGAGTGAAGAAGGAATAAAATCAAATGAAATACCTTGCAAAGGATTCTGAAAAATTAATACATGTAGCAAACTAATCTCTAGCTGATGCATCACTCTGCTGTACCAGCCAAGGAGCTGGCTCGATATTCTTTAACAAATATTGTTTAAAAGTGTGACAATTATTGCTATCATATTCAGCAGCAGCTACCATAGGTCTCTGAGGTTTTCCTACTGACAGCTTCCAGTGTAAATGTAGCTGTTGGCATACAAATGATTTGGTATCATGATTATTGATTACACTGGAGGCTGGTGGTATCTGAAGGTAGTTAGTCAAAGTCAACACAGTGAATTGTGTTAAATATGAATATTACTTAGGCACTAATACTACTAATACAAATATACATTATCAGTCAGTGACAGAGCCTTTAAGCAATAAGCATACAATGTCATGCCTAATTTGTGTGCTCTTAATTGTGATTAAAAGTTCAATTTAGAGCATTGTGACACAAATGGCTGGCATTATTCAACATAGTTCAAAATACTGGAATTAGCTCTTGTATCCCTTAATTTGTAGTAAAATTGTTTTGTTCCTTTGCATTTGAAACAACTCTGTCAGTCTATAACCCACCTGTTCTGCTCCAGCCATTGCTCAGGGAGTATTTCATCAGCCTGATGCTGACAGTGCACACATGTGTCTGGAACTGGATTAGGACTTGCTTCAAAGTTTCCCTATAATGCATATTACTTGAGTATCATAAGCAATGATTACTTACTGACATGTTTATGCTGATGTCTTTTGAAAACAGAGCTTGAAAAACGTCTTGGAAAACTAAGCTACCAATTTTCTATCCCTTGTACTTGCCAGGCCTAACTGCAGCTTAATATGAAACTGGTGTCTGGATCAGAAAAGACATCCAGAGCCACTAATTCTGTCAGCAGCACAAACGGGACTTGGGGAGCGCAGCTAAATAAGGCCAAGAGAACTCATGCATATTAAATAATACTACCTGCTGAAACTTACTTGGCATGCAGTGAACATTTTAGGGGCTGACTGCAAGGGGAGATGCAGCACGTGCCTGCCACAGTGAGATGGCAGAGAAATGTGGGGAATGTGTCCCATGGTTGTGTGTCCCAGGGCTGTGTGCCCCATGGCTGTGTGTCCCATAGATGTGTGTCCCAGGGCTGTGTGTCCCAGGGCTGTGTGTCCCAGGGCTATGTGTCCCAGGGCTGTGTGTCCCATAGATGTGTGTCCCATAGATGTGTGTCCCATGGCTGTGTGTCCCAGGGCTGTGTGTCCCAGGGCTGTGTGTCCCAGGGCTATGTGTCCCAGGGCTGTGTGTCCCATAGATGTGTGTCCCATAGATGTGTGTCCCAGGGCTGTGTGTCCCAGGGCTGTGTGTCCCATAGATGTGTGTCCCAGGGCTGTGTGTCCCATGGCACTAATAATGCCAGGGTGGCTCCCAGGGCATCACTCAGGTCATCACTGCCACCTGTGCAGTTCCACACCACAACCTGGGGTTGGTTAAGTGGCTGCAGAGCCCTTTTCATTTTCCTCTGCTCGTATTTTCAGCTGACTCTGAGTCTGGGATGTCTGCGAGGCCCCTGGAGGGTTTGTGCTCTGGTTTGGAGTGCTGACAAAAACAGATGAGGCCAAAATACAGCTGAAGTTGCAATCACTGGGAGTGCCAGCTCACACAGCACCTGGGCAGGCCCTGGGAGTCCCAGAGGCACATACATCTTTACATACCTCAAGCTCCAAATGATCCTTCCTAAAAGTTCAAGAATGATCACAAAAACAGGGGAAGTTCTGCTGCAGAACTCCTGATCTAATTAGAAAAAAATCTGTTTCACCTTAGGGAATGAGGCAGGTTTCATCAGACAAATGGCTTGCTGAATGCAATACTGGTGTTAAAACACTAGTATTTTAAAAATGGTAGTCCTGAAGCAATACAGATAATTATGCATAAGAAAATATGTGTTGAAAATGTGGGAGTTAATGAAACAGAACTCTTATATGTAGCCTCAGAAACACTTGCAAATTATTGTTCTTTCTTTTATAATTAGTTTTTAGATTACCTGGGAACAAAAGCAGCAAGGACAACACTTGAGAGTGACAGAGATGCTGGAAAGACTCTGTTCTGTTTGGAGCTGCAGAAACCTGAAGCTGTGTAAATGCACCCACCTTCAGCAGGAGCACAAGGCTGCATCAGGCACAGAGATCGTGTCCTGTTGGGTCAGAGGGACCCAGGGTGGTGCCTTGCACTCTCCATCCCAGCTGAAGAGCAAAGCTACTAATTCAAGGTAAAGGAAACTACAGCAGATCTCAAATTTAAAGGTGGTCAATCTCTCCAGTTCACATCCAAGCCTAGACCTCAGTCACTGCTCTTCCAGCATTCAGTTCAAACCTAGCTCCATGTTGCCTTTCCTATCAGTTAGAGACTGGGCTCGATGAAGTGCCATAAATTCACTGACTTCATCAAACCCTCCACTAGCCAAGACTTTGGACTTCATCTTTTTTCTGGAAATTGGACAGACTTTTTCTGATTTCCAGCACTGTTCACTCGTACTGTAAGTTTCTGCTCCAGTGTTTGGGTCATTGCTTTGTGCATGGTGTATTTATAAAGGCTTTGTAAAGGGTTTGTAAATGAACAACTGATGGTTCAAGAAATCATCAATCCATTGCTCCTGAGGATGAAGGATCTAAAGGTCATTTACAGACACAACTTAAAATGTTCTTCATCACCTTCTACTGTTCTCTTAACAAAGATTTTTCTATCATTCAGTATTCCTGTCTATAAGGTCTCATAACATCCTTATCAGTTATTCTCTCTATAAAATACTTCTTCCTGTAACCTTCAGAGTATGAATATGCTTATTTACATATGGATGCCACTAGTTCAAGGTTTCTGAGAGGAACAGAAAAGGCTGGAAATCCTGTGGTATGTACAAGGCAGACTCATCCCTTCACCTTTGACAAGGCAAGAATTCAATTTGCTGAATTCACTGTGACTGGTAGATTCAGTTTGTTTTTAAGGAGCACAGGGTTTCTTATGATGGAGGACAAAATCTGTTTCATCTCATGTTTTTGACTGTGAGTGTCTGATCGCAGACATCACAGCGGCTCCATCAAAAGTCTTAACTTTTTTATTATTGACTAGACTGTTATAATAACCTGGCACTGCTGAAACAATATCAACAATGCTGAGATGACACACACTTTCTATCAAATATTTTTTTCTCCAAAACAGCCTCTCTTCATATTTTCCTAGGCACAACAAACAAAATAATTGTTCTTGTTCACAGAGGATAAAATAATTTTTCTTCAGATCTCCTTTTACCCAGGGGAAATCTCTTTTTCCACCCAACTAAAGAGGTAATCTATTTTCTTTATCCTTCCACCCCAGCCCAGAAGCTGTGTCAACATGGTTAACTGGATACCTGATAAAGCTGACAGAATGTGCATCTCTGATGGCGCAGTTTGGGATGTGGTGTCAGTGGAAGTGACCCGTGAGCTCTGCTGACATTACAGCATCCCTGGGAAGGGCTATTACCATGCCAGGAGATGGGGCTAAGGCTGATAGCAATCCATGAAACAACTTTTCACAACCACTCCAGGAGACTACTAGAGCACAGATGCAGGAAATGTTTGAAATTTTGCACGGCTATCATGCAAGGGGCAATCTATTCTTTTAGCAATTTGTGGGACTGGAGCTGCTGTGCAATTCCACTGCGCAATACAGGAGCTGGGATTTGTATCAAAACATAGCAATCAATTACACTGTGAGCATTCTGCAGGTAGAGCATTTTATGAACTAGGATAGCATGAGGCACCATCACTTTTGAGTGTAATTAATCTTAATTAATTTCCTGATATTTAATATTAACCTATCTGTGTATTTAAAAACCTATCTGACACACCCCCATCATACTGCCTGAACATCTCCTGGTGAATTAAAATGAAAAATGACTATAGCAATTATTGCATGTTTAGATGCAGTAATGATTCTTAAATTAGTAATTTCCCAAGACATGCTAATGTAGTGACTGGCTTCTCATGGTTTTGGGTGGTTCAGTCTACACATAAATTTGCATGGATTTAACAAGCAGTGTGAAGTTGCACCATTTTAAACAAATGACTCTGTGTCTGAAAGAGAAATCAGTTTATCTCCACTTTCATATAATCACAGAATTGTTTAGGTTGGAAAAGCCCTCTCAGATCAAGTCCAACTGTTCCCCCAGCAATGCCAAGCTTGTCACTCAACCGTGTCCCCAAGTGCCACATCTACATGGCTTTTAAATCTCTCTGGGGATGGTAACTTCACCACTGCCCTGTGCCAGAGCTGGACAACTCTTTGGGTGAACAAACCTTTCCTGATACCCAACCTAACTCTCTCCTGACACAACCTGAGGCCATTTCCCCTAGTTCTGTCACTTGTTACCTGTGAGAAGAGACTGACCCCTGTGTGGCTACAACCTCTTTCCAGGTACTCATAGAGTGACAAGGTCTTCCCTGAGCCTCCTCTTCTCCAGGCTGAGCCCCCACAGCTCCTTCAGCTCATCAAACTCACTGCCTCTCCCCTTCCCTGGCTCCACTGCCCTTCCCTAGACATGTCCAATGTTTTTCTTGTGGTGAGGGGCCCAAAACTGTCCCCAGATTTCAGGTGTGGCCTCACCAGTGCCCAGCACAGGGGGACAATCACTGTCCTGGTCCTGCTGGCCACCCTACTGCTGATACAGGCCAGGTTCCACTGGCCTTCCTGGGCACACACTGCCTCACGTTCAGCTGCCACCAAGCAGCACTCTGCATTGGTTTGGCTGATTTAACGTATCCCTTCTTGGACCCAGCAATTCCACTCTGAGCTTGTGGGCCCAGCTGAAAGTCAGGATGTTTGATGCTCACGTGGTAGGAAGCTCTTTCTTCCCTGTCCATCGGGCGTGTCACGTACATCCTGCCAGACACAGGGTCGATGTTGAAGACCTCCATGGGCGGCTGGTCGGCTCCCACTCCCGTGATGCTGTATCTGATATGGATCTCTTTGTCCTTATCGGAACGGATCTGCGGGAAACAACAGAGACAAGAATCCCTAAGTTCTGCACAAAAGCCATACAGATGTTTGAACAGCTTTAAAGATCTGAGCCTGAAGGCTGCAGAGATGTAATACCACTGTCAGTCCTGACAAGGGAGCTGAACGCCAACGATTTGGCAAAAAGCCATGAAAAGAACACTCCACTTAGTTTCAGCTATTTCGCTCCTCTTTAATTCATGAGAAATCATTAAAATTGTGACTTTTCAACTAAGATGTGGAAGAGCCTAAAATGCACAAACCCCACTGTTTACATATTACTGAAACCCTGGTCTCCTTAGTATCCAAAATTTTCAGCCATACCCAGAGTGTTCCGGCCATTAATCATTTCTGAAAATGCTGTCTGCAAGCTCCCCCAACGTATTCTCAGTCCCAGTGACTGTGCACATAAATACTCCCATGAAATTCAAAGAATGAGGCTGTTTGCTCCTCTTTGTCCAACCCTGCTGGCTTGAGAAGGCCAGGCTGGGAATGCACAGGGGATGTTATCATTTCATGTGATTATCTGTTGAGGAAAAGCATGTTTTGGACACTGTTTTTGAAAGCTCTTCCCTCCTGCACCTGGAGAACAACACCGCAATCTGACTACAGCACAGCAAGTTCCATGAACCTCGGATACAGAGCTGAGGAAAAAAAAGGGAGGTTAATATGTTGTCCTAGCAACCCTGACTATCTCTTTAAACACAAATTTAATTTTCTGATCAAATGCTGAAAGAAGTTCTTGCAACAGCATGACTGTTCCTGAAAGGAAGTGCAAGGTACAAATAAATTACCACCCCCCACACCATCACAAAGTGTCTTGGCACTGTAGAAAGCGATGTGCATAAATTTTTCCCTAGCAGGTCTATGAATACAACGAAGTAGTGGGAAGATAATAGAGCCCTCGTAGCTGAGTGCACGTTGGCATCTCTGCTACGGCAGCTGCACCCTTGGAGGGGCCTGAGCGAGCTTAGTGGGATTCTGTGTCCCTCAAACAGCCTCGATTTGGGGAGAGAAGGTCATTTCCCAAGGGAAGAGGAGGCTTTGCTTGTCAGGCAAAGGAACTGAGATGGGGCTGTGGGCTGCTCCACACTCCTCCCATATGTGACCTACTGCTATTCCTTCCTCTCCTGACACAGGAGGCTGACAAGACGCTGAACGTGTCGGTGCAGGGCAATATCAGATCCCCAGCTCCCAGAATGTCCTTTGATACCTTTGTCCAGATCATTACCAAGTTTGTGCACTGTTTTCTTTGTACTTCCCCCACCAAACTGTTGGCTCCAGCTAATGGCTAATCAAGTCAGTTATTACAGACACCGCCAGGATTGATCCGCACGGCATCCGCGCTGCTGGAGCTGCAGGTCAGGGAATAGACACAGTTCCATTTGTCTTCTCTCCAAAGGATTCACTGCTTGTTACACTGTTAGTATTGAGGAAAACTGATTGGACTTACACTGGTATAGCCACTTAAAGGAGGGCCTGGGGACACTGCAAGTGCCCTCATGCTGCACAGGAGGATTTGTCCAGCTTTATACGGGGCTAGTGGGTATTTGGAAGAGAGACCCAAGTAGGCAGCCACGAATCTGACTTTCATTAGTAAATCTGTGGGTGAGGAAGGGTATACTAAAATCAAGCATTGCTTGCACAACCGTGGTTTCAGTGACAGCAGCCAACTCACCAGTCTGATAGCTGAAGACCACAGTCCCCATTTTCAGAAGGTGAGCTCTGCCCTGCCAGAGGGAAGGGCTGGAAATAGAGCTGGTGGCAACATCTGTGCAGATGCACAGCTCACATCAGGGAGTTCCAGCTCCAACCCACTACATCCACATCTGGAGCCAGGCTAAAGGTAAGTGAAAACAGGAGGACACTGCTGGACCTCCAGCTTTGAGACAGGGTGAGGTTCCCACATTACAAATTAAAAAGGATGATGTGGAACACTGCTGTGTGTCTTTATCAGTGTGTGTATGCACAGCTCCAGACAAACTGTGATTTAAGTTTTCCCTTAAAAAAGGTGGAAAAAACCCCACAACAACCCAACAAAGCTATTTTGCACTTCTACCCAGCCCCAGCCTGTCCCAGATACGGCTGTGCTTGAGTACAAACACCAAAGAGCTAAGCAGGCACTCCAGGGAACCAAAATGGGAGCAGTTTTAACCCAAATCACAGAAGGGAAGAGCCTGTTAGTGGACATTTTTCTGCTCTATTTCCTGTTGCATATAGTACCCAGATCCCATTGTGATAGAAGCATTAGAAATGCATAGAGAGAGACAGAAACAGGGAAAAGGAGCCTGGATTTAAATACTCAGTGCTAAAGGCATTATATTTTATTTTTGGGAAATGCAGATAAACAGAAGCTCTCGAAGAAAGCTATGTACAGTTTAATAAAGTGCATGCTATAGGATGTCCTTGCAGCACTTTTATTAGCATTAATAGGGTCTAAGCTGTCTGTATGTAAATCATTGCAGATCTAGGAGATGAAATATATCATAAGAGCTACACGACTCACCCAATTATACTGAGAGAAATCCATGCTAATTACACTGCATTTAGCAAAACGAAGATTGGGGAAATATATTGCAAATATTCAGCAAAGACTCATTATTTGCTGTTAATTGCAATCATAGCACAAGGGTTTGCCTGCTACCTATACTTAAATCCATTTCCAGTAAAAATACAAGGGTGTGAAGTGTTCAGGAAAAAAATAATGCAAGAAGTAGCACTTGTCACAGAAAGTTGCAAAGACCATTGACAATGAGGCATAGTACATTTTACTACAGTGAGATATTTATCCCACACATACTTTTTATATTGGAACATATAATTTTAGCACTCTTAATGAGATTTAAAAAAAAAACCACAACGATTTTTTTCAGTAATCCTGTAACATTTTGACCAAAGGTTTCATTTGCTTAATTCCCAGGGTGCAATTTTGTAAATCTTGTTGAGAAGTTAAGACCATTATCTGAACACAATGCAAGGTTTACTTCTTTTGTTGAAACTGTTCCTGGAGCAGTTAAGAATAATAATAGTAATAACATTAATAATAACAACAACAATAATAATAATAATAACAATGATGATTATAAACCCCTCTCTATTCCCAAGGAGCTCAATAAATCAGGAGTAAAAACTACTGGTTGGGAGAATTTACTGGTTCAGAAGGGAGTTCATTTAGCCTGAGAAGTGTGAAGATGGTAACAGATCCATATGATAATCTTCTGACTGAAGAACATACACATGAATTTTCCTTTCATTTATCTCTCCTTTTATAATGCATTCAAGAGGTATGCAGGGCTCTGGGTTACAGAGCAGATGGCAGAGGGATGGTTTTCCTTAGCTGCATTTATACATTTTTTACTCGGAGAACCCTTGGAGCTTTGAGCTTCTCTGGTGCCTGGCATGATACAACTCTGCATATGATGATGTGAGCAGGATGAATGATGATGGCTGATGACTGTCATAAAAGGAATTTGCTTGCAAAGCAGCTTTATGCTCTAAAAAACCCCTCTGGGACGGAGCTTGGAGTGGATTGATACACTGGTGAGGGAAAATGCCCCAGATCAAAAAAGCAATTTATATTGGAAGATGCAATCCCTTGTTCCTATCCTACCTCATGAACACAGGTAGCATTTTCCGTGCAGGAATCCTCAGCAACCCTGACGGATACAAATGGACCATCTGGAACCTGTGGGATGAGCCACCAAAGCCCCAGAGGGAACGTGCAGCAGAGCCAGGCACCTCACTGGCGTTGCCTCCCTCTGCTTGGCTGTGGCCAGCAAGGACAGGGTGGCCTTGCAGCCCAGCAGTGAGAGGCTGGAGCTCCAATCATTGAGGCATCATCCAAAACACAGCAATGTTTGCAACTCAGAAGCAGAACATCTGGAATCTGGCTCAGCCCTTGTTTCTACAAAGCAATCCCAGAAACAGGAGAAATGGTGCAATTTCACAAGATGGGTATTTTCTACCGCAGGTTCAGATTTAATAACTAAAATGTTTGAAAGTGAACATTGCAACTCTTGAGACAATACAGAGCTAAGGCCTACCTCTGCAGCAAGGTCGCATTTAGACAGAAAAGCAGAGTTTGTAGCTCAGGATTGCATCCTGCTTTTTACAGCTAACATCTTAGGGCTCGTGCATCTCCATCAGGATTTACTGGGTAGCTAAACCATTCCCACAAATTCTATTGGTGAACAGAATTTCAAGCAGTGAGCTCCTGTAAGGTACCAGATTTTATCACTGGTTTTCTTCTGTTGATCCACACCCTTGTGCACTGCCTTTTCTTGCTGCAGGGGTTTGAATTCACAAGCCCCCCTCCCTTGTCCTGGCAGTGACAGGAGCCACCAGAGACCCTGCAGTGCTCCCATGCCAGGAGCAGGGCTGGTACAGAGCATGGAAAGCTGTGTGGTCAGCAGATTGGAGTGAGACCATAAATTATACAGTTTTTGGAGCACGACATTGCCAGAAAAAAAAAGTGTTCCAATGGAGGCTGCTTAGAGAGCAGCAAAGAAAATGCCTGGAGACTCAGGAAATGGAGTGTGTAAGCAAAAGCTGAACAAACAAGGACAACTGAACCTACAGAAAAGAAGATGTGATGGTAACAACAGTACTCCTGTACCTAATAAACCATATTTAGAGAATTTCATAAGGTGTCTGTGGTCTGGGTTCTGCCCATCCCTGCACTTGTGCCTGGAAATGTATCTGGAGAAAGCAAAGCAGGACATTTATCCTCAGTTATATTTTCCTTCCACAGAATGAACCAGAAAATAAATTTCCTTTGAAGTTCTTTGTCTTGCTCTACAACATATGGAGTCAAAAATGCCCTTCAAAAAACACTTAGTTTACCAAATCTCCCACAGAATAGTATGCAACATTTGCACTAACATGACCTGGGGATACTCAGACTTGATTTTTTTGTTTTATAAAACCCATTATAATTATTAATGAACACATAAAATAATGTAAATGATAAGCAGTAAGTGTCTTTTATTATTAAGCTCTTAGCTATTTTGCCCATTAAGAAAACCAAATTAAAATAATTGAAGATTATAATCTGTCATGCATTCAAAATGCTCCATAGAAATTCAGACAGGCAAACGTATTCAAAGCCTTTAAAAGAGCACACTTAAGAGTCAGTCTAAGCATTCCAGGATTGGCTCATTAATTTTAGTGGAAATATTTTAATTCAACTACTCTTACTGTTTATTGAAATCTTTGCTAAGGACTTATTTATTTTTAACTGAATTTGCAATATGTTTAGGACTCATTTGTATAAAAGTTCTTAACTCTTATTTCACAGTTGTTTTAGAAGCCAGTAAAGAGGCACATCTCTAGCCCTGTATTTCCAAACAAATTACTGCTTGTTGCTGAAAGAATCACATATGGTTTCAATAAAAAGATGCAAAAGTCAAGCAGAGAAAAATTAAGACAGATTTGGAGACCCAACCAGGTAAAGGTAACATTTAACTTCTGTCTCATTTTATCATACTTGCCAAAGATTCCAAGCTATGTCCTAGAAGGAAATTAAAAAAAAAACTAAGCCAAAACCCCAGAAGATCCTCTAAAACACTTTTGTCTTCAGAGAAAACTGTCTCTTCTGTGCCTTGCAAAGAGGCTACATGGCAAGGGCAGTTTGTATAAACCCAGAATTTTTCAGTAACTCTGGCCCTGGGTTTAACAGCAGCTTACCCTTAAGTGTTCATCCACCCCTGGACAAAATGACCATTGACTGAGCCAAGTGTCCATGGTGGTGGCATTTACAAAGAAGGTTAAGTAGGGGAAGACCTCTACTGGCAAAGAAAGAAGGGATGGAATCACACATTTTTATTTGGGGATTTCTTTCTATCCTCAACTTGGACTGATTTCATGTCACACATGATTTTCCAAAAATTTTGTATCTGGTCTCAGATAAAAAGAAGAGAAGTAAATCTTTCCAGTGTGAAACCCATCCTCCAGGAGACTTAAGTATACATCACATTTCCTGGAAGAACCACCAAGAGAAAGAGAGAACCAAAGACTACACCTAGACTAGAGACCAAATTTTCACACAGTTGAGATTCACTGCTGAGAGTTTGGGTTTCTTCCTCTTCTTTAAAATACAAATCCAAAGCCAAACTATTAAACATTCCCTTTGCTTCAATGGCTGGATCTTTCCCATGTCAGCTTAAATCTTCCAGCTGCAATCTGTGCAAAATGATTTCTAATGTTATTTATTTTGATGATAAGACAGAGCACAAGTAGTGCTCCAGAGAGATTAAAGCTGTCATTTAAGCCATTGATATAACTGATGATGCAGCCTGCATTAAAGAAACGAAGCTATGAGATGTTTGAACCCAGAAGAGAAGAACCTCTCCTGTGTGCCTGGCTTGTTCTGTGGTACCTGCAGAGGAGCCCATCCCTATCCAGCAATTCCCATCCAGCAATTCCCATCCAGCAATTCCCATCCAACCATTCCCATCCAGCCTTTCCCATCCAGCTCTCCTGCTCCTTACCAGGAGGATTTGCTTCCTCTGCACGCACCCTGTGTGTGCTTGGCTAAGGTGCTGCACCAAATGTTCAGCTGCTGACAGCTCCCAGCATTTCACAGGTCATTTGGCTTCCACACTGCTCCCTCTGTCCAAGGGCTCCTCTCCAGCCCTGCTGCTCCCTTCAGACCAATTACATCCACATGGACACACTCCTCTGGAGCCTTCCCTATGCCCACGGGTAGCTTTGGTAGTTTTCATTCCTCCTCTCACTTCCACATTTTTTTTGAAGTGTTTACCAGGATTTTCCTCCTCTACCTGGATGAAAATGTGGCACTGAGCAGATGGAGAACAGCATATCAATCAGGCTCAATAAGGAGCTGGTAATGCAATTGGAGAGAATTTCTGCCTGCAACTCTGGCCAGTAACTGTGTGTGACCCCACGCATAAGGATGAAATTGAACTTGTCAGACTCACGGTCTAATTCAAACCTACCATTATTCTGCTTGGGATAGAAGTGAAATAACAATCCTTTTGCCTAGGACACCAGATTCTCTACATGATGAGAGGACACATTACAAGCACAGAATACCTGGTGTGCAGCAGTGCATCCAGGCCAAGGATCTGCTGCAGCTTAATTCTACTTTCCTACCTGCTGAAACAGCAAAGAATCGATGTTTTAGCTTGAGTTGTCCTGACACAAAAAGACTGAGGTCTGCAAGGTTCATGTGGCCAGTCTGCTCTGTGTAACTCTGCAGATGGTCAAAGTTTCTGAGTGGTGACCTGGGACTGCCAGAAGCTCCTGCCAGGTCTCTGAAAAAACTCAGCAAACTGCAATTTGTTGCATGGTCTTTGTGATTAAATAATTAAGTAACTTTCATTACTCGCTATTATAAAGGTCAAAAAGCCAAGGTCCCCATATCAGGAACTGGGCAATGCTAATGGATCTTTCATATCTAACAGTAATTGATATAGCACAGTCATTTCTAAAGCAATATGTGCCTTTCTTCGGGCCTTTTGTAGCCTGAGAACTTCACTGTGGAAATGCTTCAGACTGTAGCAAGGCAAGAGAGAGGGAGGAGAGCAGCTCTGATGGGAAAAGAAGATTACAGAACACCTCCACGTGACCAACATCTTATCACTGCCAGAACCTTGATAGCAGAAGCAACAAAAGTAATTTTTACTACTCTTTCCCTTATCTCTCTTGCAAGAGAGCAGATTCTTCACTGCAGTGACTGAAGGCATCCCAGTGGAGCTGATGTGCTGCTATCAGGTGAATTTTGGCCCTGAAGAACTGAAGCTGGTTCATACTGTGCAAGATGCAAGGGGCTGATACTGCCTGACTGGGATTTGAACCAGATTGCACAAACCCTCCTCTGCTGCAGAGGATGCTCCATGACAAAAGGTGAGAGGAAATACCTCTGAGAGTTCAAAACTGTTCTTCCTCCTCTGACAGAGGAGTTGTGACAGGCAAGAGAAGATCATCCTTCAGAATCTATTTAAGAAGGGCTACCCACTGTTTCTCTGCAGAGGGTACCATCCTACAGCCCCTTCTTGCAGCTGACCCCTCTGCTGCCTGTGATGGCTATGCCTAAGTGAAGACAAAGTCAAGAAAAACAAATCATGGCAGTGGGAATTTGTCCTCATTTCTTTTTGAAGTGTGTCTCTCCTGAAGACTTATGTCATTACATAAAGCAAGCCTGGAAAAGAGAATCCAGCACCTTTCTGGGTAAAAGTGAGCAGGAAACACAAGTGCTCAGTGTGGAAGATAAATAAGGGTAGCAAATATTGACCTCCACAGGAGTAACCTGATCACTGTAAGTAATGATTGAGGCCCTCAGCTGGTATAAATCGGTGCAGACCCAGTAGCTTCAAACAGAGGCACACTAAGTTATTTCAGCTGAAAATCCAGCCCATGGCATTTGAAAATTTAGCTGCACAGCAGAAGAACAAGTGAAGAATGATCTTCAGTTGACCCACAGTGATTTACCACAAGCAGCATTCCTCTGGTAGGACAGTGAGCTCGGACACAGGGAACAAGCATTCAGGGGAGAACAAACACACTGGTGTCCTCAGGAAGAAAGTTTTTCCCAGAATCAAGGTATATAATTTGCCTTAGTGTGTGTGACCTTTGCTTCTGCAGTGAGCTCTGGCTTTCCCAGAGTCATGCATCAACTCCCAATGGCATGATGCCTACAGATATTACTGATCATGGAGAAGTAGTGCTGTGGCATGATTGTGAGTGCTGCTCTCAGCAAAAAAATAAAGCTTTTGGACCTGCCTTCAAATAGCTAACAATGGGAAACAACAATGAAACCCTCCAGTGTGTCTATTTTGGAGAACAAAATCTGCTGAGGCTTGTATTTGAGACACTACTTTGGGATGCTAACAGAGCAGGATTTAAAGCTCTGCAGCTCTCAAAGTCTCTCTAAAAAAGTTTAATTATAGGAAAAGCAAACCTATTTGTTTGCTGTGTAGGGTAGATTACGTGGCACAGCATATACATTAGTTATTTCAATGGTCAGTAAAAGGAAACACCAACGTGAGGAGCCAGGGTACCAAGTTCTCTCTGTGCACTGTGGGAGCAATGCTAAAAGACACCAGTGCAGGTCTAGATTGGATGATCCTGAAGGATCCTGTCCAACCTGAGATATTCTATGATTGTATGATTTATTGACCAGTGAACAAAGACAGTGTGAGATGTCTTTGTTTCTCGGACTCATCCTCTTTTGTTACACAGGCAAAATATTGAATCCTCCATAACTTTTCCCTGATGGCCAAATTTTGCCATGGATGCACACACATCCTTCCTTCCACAACAGCTCTGCTGGACACTCAAGAGCTGCATTTTTCCTTCAATAAACTTGCAGAGCAAGACACCACAAGAGCTCTGTGGTCAGGAATGCTCAGTAAGGTGACAGCAAACAGGCCGACGACATCAGGCACAGCTGGATCCAGCCCATGCCCACACGTACACATCTGGCGTGCAGGTGCACAGCTGCATGCAGGACACAGCAGTGCAGGACACACTGCCAGGCTCATGCCAGCACTCCCTCTCCCAGCCAGCTCTCCTGTGCCCTCCCATCACCTTCCTGCATCTCTTGCCTATGTTCAAGGCCCCCCAGCAGCTGCAGCTCCTGCACCAACACCCCAAGATCCAGGAGTACCTTTCCCCCTGGTGTGGGTGTCCTCACTCAAACCCCCATCGTTTGTGTAGATGTGCCTCATGCATCAGGGATGGGAGATTGCCTTCCAGGAAATTTCAAACCTGGCTGAACTCTGCTCACTTGGAATGAATTCACAGGGTTGGATTTTTTGGCAAGTTTTTCTCTTTCGTTAACTCAATTTCTGTGTGGGTTTGATCTGAGACCCCTGCTTGCTTTGACTTGAATTCATGTTAGACTTATCCATGTGACTTATTGATGTGCTTCCCATCCACACACTTTTAATGCATGAGGCAGACAGGCCAGCTTAAGGACATGGTGCCATAGATTTATAAAGAAAAAAAAAATAAAGCAAGCAGTAATTTCTGCCATGTTACAGAGCCTTTTCATATCTCACTTCCATTTATGGCACATTCTGGTTCTGGATTTATATCTCCAAAGCAAGTAACAGTTCTCAAAGATCACAAACACAAGCTTCTCACCCTCCAAAAACCCCAACAACAACAACAACTGCATTCAAGTCATCAAGGATTTTAGAGTCCAGACTGGTCTGGGATGTTTATTCTCAACTCTCCTTTTAACTGCAGACACTCTTGATAGACATACGAAATTTCTTGTTTAATTTTTTTTTCCCCCTGCAGTATTATTAATTGATAATTTAATTTTTGATCTGGTGAATTACATGCATTATATGAATTCACCATCAGTGAAATGACAAGTTTAGAGCAGAATAGTTTAGGTAAGCAGATTGTCAGTGCTTATGGCTGTAAGACATAATTATGTACAGCCAACTGTGTAACGCGCTTGAAAAAATTATAAGCCTAGACACAGAAATTAAAATTATTTCAAGATGAAGTTGTACAAATACAGCTGCAAAAAGCTGCAAAATCCTATTAATTTATGCCAACTGTAGTGGGTAGTGCAGGGGAGATCCAGCCCCCACCTCCCTGCCAAAGGAAGTTTAACACCCAGTGAATAAAGGGCTGGGTGTTTAAACAGAAGACTATTTCTGCTGTTCTTTATGTACTCATAAACTTGTGGGCATCAGCTGCTAACTTGATATGATGACTCCTCAGTGTGTCAGGGCAAACATTAAACGCTAAATTACCATATGTCAGCTCAGGGTGGTTAATAATTCTACTGCATCTTGGACAACTTGAAGGTTTTCCTGAAATTGCTGTCAAATCGAATCTTCCCTTCGATCAGTAAAGGAGCACAAGGAAATGCACCATCCGTGGTGCTGAAAAGAATAGATTAGCAAAATACTGTCAATGCAGCTGGCAGGGACAACAAACTGCATTCTCTTAGCTAGAGATGCCCAATAACCACATCAATACTTCCAGTGAGGGGACCTGCATGAGGAAAAGACGGTGTCTGTTCATCTCATACCTACTGCTCTGTTCTGGCTGCCACCAAAGCTCCCCTGACCCCGTGCTACCTGTGGATCTAACAGGCAGCAGGTAATTATGGGAACAATATTTGTCCTACACTGCTGAGTCTATCAATTGCAGCCAGAGGAATGAAATAGAGAACCACTGTGAGCATGGAGAACCCCTCCGACCTGCTGCTTGTTTCCCAAGCTGTGTAATAGAGATATTTCTGGCAATACTGAGGATCAGGACCAGCTGGGAACAGCCAAATCACGTAGGAAAAGCAGAAATCTGCACATTGGGCTTATTTAGAGGGGTACTACCCACCCCAGATCGTGCTGCTTCTGCCACTTTTACTTTCAGTCAAGCACAGCTACAACAAACACATGCTACTCCGGCAAGTAAAACAGACTGAAAGAGATGTTGCTTCCTCTGTGCATTTGACAGCATCAATGACACATTTCAAGATATTCAACTGTGGGAAATTGGGACCAGATCTCCAGTTCAACTGTGTTTCCTATCAAAACACCTTAAACCTAAATCAAATTATTCCTAGGTTTTCCTGAACATCTTACTATGGATATGCAGAATATCTGGCCATGGGCTCCTGTAGTGCAGCCACAGGATGCTCCAGCCTCTCTGTGAGCCCTGGAAAAGATTATTCCTTAACAAGTGTCAGAAAAGGTGGTGCCCTGCAGATGGCTTTGCTGAGCAGCACCCAGCCTGCTCCTCGCTCCCATGAGCAGCCCTCCAGGAGCAGGGCTGGGAATCCCTGCTCCAGTTTCTTTTTTTTGAAGCACTAATGAAATATCAGCTCTTACGACATCTCAGTGTTTTCTCCTGCTCCTTGATCTCTTCACTACATTCACTGTCATGTCAGATTTTATAGCTCAGTTGTGTCAGAAATATGTTCTCTGGCTCTTACAGATCCATCCCAGCCAGCACACACACCTTCCCACAGCCCTGCTGCAGCCTGGTGACAGCAGGAGTGGACCTGAAACACAGTGGTCCCCAACAACCTCTAAAACCATCGGCAGTGAGTAAGCAGAACCCATTTCTTATAGCACATTTTTTGATTTTCAGTAATTCAGGTCACTCCATCCAATACCCCATTGCTGATAGATTTAGTTGTAGCAGTTGTTCTCAGGCTGCAGGGCCCTCAGAAAGTGATGGGAAAGTTGCTGGTTGCTGGTAGCAGGAAATTGCCTTCATAATGCTTTCAATTTAAAAAAGTTGGTAATGACACAGGGAATAGGTCCTGTGGGAACCAGGAAGGTTGAAAATAATCCACCAGCAAAAGAATTGTGAACTGCCAGCTTTGGGCATTTAATTGGGATGGAATTACCGGTGATCTCCCTCCATCAATCCTGTGCACACTCCAGAGGTGATACTAAAAAGGAACACATTATTTTATGTCATTCAGGGGTAATTTTTTTGTTTGTTTGTTTGTTTTTGATCAGAGGAAATGAAAAGAAAATATTCTGCCACATACCCAAACCATGCAGCTGCTTTATAAGCCATGCCTTACTCTCTGAGCTGGTGTAAACCAGCACAGCTTCTTTAAGTTCAGCTTTGCACCCATTTCCAGTGGCTGCCACGCTGACCCAGTATTTCTGTGGTGATTGGAGCGGGATATTGCTTCATGTTTATTTCCAGGAAAGCTCAAAGTTGGCTCTTGTGCCTTTGAGGAGCTGGATGTATGTGGGGAAATGATGTTTCTTCAAATTCTAAATCTTCAGGGCTTTTTCTTTCTTTTTTTTTTTTCTTTTTCCTTTTTAATAAGAAGCAGGAGGAAGATTTCCTGACCCTCTGAACTATCCCTGGGTTTGAATACACTACATGGCATGCCTGTAAACACAAGAAGAAAGCTCTTGTGTGAAACTTCTTAAACTGCAGAGGATGACAGACAGCAAATGGGATGCAAGCCAAGGAACATGACAATTAGCACAGAGAAAGTTTTCAGGGTTTATTCCATCAGTCAGCACTTAAGGAGGCTTTGAAGGGGAAAAAGCATCCTTTTTATATTAATCCACTACTTCTGCACTTTCCCCCATTCCATGGATTTAGTGCTTAGCTGCTAAATATCTATATGCAGAGCTTTATTAAGAGGAGTTGGTTTACTTTTTGAAAGATTCCACATCCATTAGTTCATAGAGAGAAAAGAGGCAAAATCATTTCTCCTGCTGCAATACCCACAGTTTAAATGACGATTTACTCTTCCCCAGCTTTTAGTACTTAAAGATGTGGATGAGAAAAGAGCCAGCATTTCTTGCAATGGTATTTCTGGTCATCACCTCACTAAAGAGTTGGTTGTGCTACTGATAATAAAGTAATTCAGTAGAAGCAAAGGGAAAATCCCCCCTTTTCTCCCCCTTTTCTTTTCTATCTTGGCAGACTTCACATCTGAAGAGGCACCTTACTGTTCCAAGATAAAATATTTTCTTTTTTCTTTAAAAAGAAAAAGTTCTCTCAAGCAAGAACTTGGGCAACAGCAGGGGACAACGCCATGCCAGTTTTAATTAGCAAATTCCAAATGAATCATAGTTTTTGCTTAGCAGGGCACGGTAGAAAACGATGTGAACTTTTAAAATGTTGTGATGAGTATACAAGTTACAGATTACTTTCTATGTTTTTTTTTAAATCAGTCTTACAAAGAAAGAGTCTCTTTGGGAGGGCATCTTACTAATTTCCTCCATGGCCCTGTTTGCAGGGATTTGTGCTCTGGCCCATCTCTTTACCCAGAGGTTGACACCCACCCTTAGCTCATCCCTTTTGGTTCGAGGCCACAACTGGGGGATGGCATTTTGCCTCTAATTAAGAGATGGTGTGTGGGGTTGTCCCCACTGTGACCTGAATCACCTAGCAGGGGGTGCACAGTGACATGGAACACTTGTCACCTCCATGTCTCTTTGATTCCCAGGGCTCCAAGATGTGCCTCTCCCCCATGAGGATTGCTGCTCCAGCCCCTCCGTGCCAGGGCTCTCCAACAGCACAGGAGGCAGAACTGGGCATGGCTACATCTGGCAGCACTGATGGACTCTAATCTTAATTTCAGGATTATTCAGGTTGTGATTAAGCTGGGGCACCTGTCAGTGCAAGGCTCATCAATTCTCTTTGATTTGGAAAACTGCATCTGTGTCAGGACTTCAATTCCAATGCAGAGCTCTGTGTCTGTTTTTCCTCTCTTTGCCTTCAATGTTGAGTTGAAAAGAATCAGGAGTTGAGGGAAGGGACTGGTCTGGGGTAAGCAGCCATGTGAGGCTGTGAGTATTCATTCAAGTAGCTACAAGGAGAAAAAGATGCCCTTGGCAAGCTGAGAAACGTGAGATTCCCAAGTCTCCTTGTGCTTTCCCTTACCCTGGCAAACAGAGCTGACAGTGCACAGAAGAGCTGGGGGCTATTACAACATAAAGAACAACTGCAACATCCACTGGGATCCAGAACATTCAGAGCTATTTTAATCAAATTACTATCGATTAGGGACAAACTAGAGTCTACTGAAGTTAATGGACACATTTCCATCGACTTCAAAGGGCTCTGAAACAGCCTGTAACCGAAAACAAGCAAGTACCAAAATGAGAAAATGCATCTGAGTCTCACCCTAATTGCATGAGATGAAAGAACTGTTTCAGATGGAACTTTTTGAAACTGTTCTGCCCGAGACAAATGTCAAACACCTCAAATGGTCAAAAATTCAGCAAAAGCTACAAGAAATAAGGAAAGTCTGACAGCAGCAAGCGTGGCCAGCTGAGGGTACCAGAGACACACAGACAGATGTATCAGCTCTACTGACAGTTCTGGAAGACCTTCACTAACTCACATAGGAAAAAAATCTCAGCAATTCTATGTGTGTTTAGATATATACACTAATTTAGTTTTAGTTTCCACTCCAATTTATTTTCTCTAAGAAGGAAGAAGTTGGTTTTTTTTTTCTTCTTCTTCCCTGGAAATGTCAGTGTTTAATTCCATGCTACAAATGTATCATTTGTCCTTTTGTCTTCACAGGACCTAATCATCTTCTCTGAGGGATGAATACGAAATCATGACACAAGCAATTTGTTTAAAGCAGCGTCTTTTACTACCTAGAACATTTCGTTGTCTTTAAAGCTATATATTTATGTGACAGCCAGACATCCACTAAAATCCACAAACCTTAAGGCCTATGAGGTACAAAAGGAATTTTTTCTTTTAAATTTTGTAAGGGACAAAACCAGGCCTGAATACTGAAGGGTCATAACTTTACTGACCTTCATAATATTAATTTTTTCCCAGAGCTGCTGTAATTAAGTGTTGAGTCAGTGGATGAAATAAGGGTTGTTTTCTTTTTTTGCTATTTAAGAAGCCAAATTGAGATGTCCTTTTAAATAGCTTGTAAGGACCAGCAGCACCATATTGTTGCCAATCCCAGCACCAGACTTCTCCAGCTTTTACTCATTCAACAGCCTTAGAAAGTGAACATGAATCCCATCTGAGGACACTTGTGCCATCCAGAATAGCAATGGAGGCTGCAATGGCTTTCTTGACCACATGGTACTTGAGAAAATTTGGGGCAGTATAAAAGGCAGTTTTTGGGATTAAATGCTCCATCCTGCCTAATTCTTTCTTCCATCAACTCTAAAGGGGATGTTTTTCTTAAAGTGTACCAGAATAAGTACCAGAATCTGCATATATAGCGATACATACAGATATATGTATCTCCATATATATATATAGATAGATAGATAGATAGATAGATATAGATATCCATATATATATAGATATATAGATATATATATCTGGATGGATGACAATTCCAGCAGCACTGTTACCAGTGAGAGAAGAGTACAAACATCCAACAAATACCCAGATACCAGAGGCCTGACTGACAGCTCTTTGGCAGAAAACCACATGGAAAGCTGTCCACCAAAGTCCCAAGGCTTTCTAGACAAACCCTTCACCCTGTGGGAGAGAACAGGTGCAGAGCACAGCAGGAGCTGATGGGAGCCCTTTTTCCAGGTCAAACCACAGTGCTCCAGCAGGGGAGATGCTGCTCATCCTTCCCTTCGTGCTGCTCCCAACCAAGTGTCACCTCAGTGGTCACCTCGAGTGTGTGACTGGAGCATGGGCTGAAGAGCTGCAACCTCCACATCACTTCAGATTCCCAGCTGGGACTGAAAGATATGGTTCAAGCCCTTTTTAATGTCCTATTATCTGTGGATCACTGACAGGGTTGATTATAACAGTTTGACATGGCTCCAGAGGAGCTGTTACAGCCTTTTGTGTCAATAGGTACCTAGGGAGTCTTTAATCTGCTACATGTGTAAAAACAGCAGACTAAAACAGCTTTTTTTTTTTTTTTTCCCTTAAAAAGCAGTAAAAAGAAGCAAAAGTAATGCTCATTTTAGAAATAAAAGCCCTGTCATGTTTCCCATGACAAGAGCACAAAAAAGTCTGAAACCCAAGATTTTTCCCCTTTCAGCTGTAATATAAAAATGATCCAAAATGTTTACGCCAGGAGACAATTTGGAATGACTTGTTTTCCTGCTGAGCTATAATCTTGGTCAGCGGGAATGCTACTGATGTGCCTCAAAATGTATTGCTGCTCTAGTGTGAAGGAAAGAAGGGGTGAACTGTCATAATTCTTAAATTAGCAGAAACGGGTTTTTTGTGTATATGATGTGTGAAAGTATGACAGTAAACATGGGGGGGAAATTGTTTGTTTTCCTTGGAAACTGGTAGCTGGATTTGCTTAAGGAAGGTGCAGCTCCACGTTAGGTTCTCGTGAGGTTCCTGGGTGCTGCAGAGACAGGCGTGGTGTGCAGGCACACACAGAGACACTGGTGTGGTACAGAGAATATACAATTATCACTTGTGAAGTCACAGGCTCCTGCTTTTAACAAGCAGATTCTTTCAAAACACTGATTTGCCCAGTGAGGCCTCTGAGATGCGACATACCCAGAGCACAGAGCAATTCAAATTTGTTTTCCTAGAAAATGCTGTTAAAAATCGTTCACTTAATAAAGAATTCTGTTTACAAGCAAGAAGTTAGAAGATGCCTTGGAAACATCTGATTGCTCATTCTTTAAGCAGTATCTTTTTGCAGATACAGTACAATTTTCAAGAAAGGGTACGAGGTTCATAAACATCCAGGATCTCTCATGAGAACATCGCTGATTTTCAGTCCTATTTTAATTTAGTCTCGACAAAGAAATGCATCCACTGGAAGTTTTGCAAGAGAAAAACACTTGTGATGTTAGCAATTAAATCCTTCCTTGTACAAAGTCTTGATGTTTCTTTCTACTGACAGTCATGACAGAAGAGCACCACCATCTTATGAGAATTTTAATAAAAAACTATTGAATGCAAAACCTCCCTTGTGTGACTTGGCACACTTTAGTCCTCAGGTCTTTAGGGGGAAAAAGGCTGCATTGCAAAGCCCATACAATAGAAAAATATTTGACAGTATGTTTCAAAACATTATTTAAATAGAGATTTCTGTTCAAGTTATTAATGCTTTTAATATGGATTCTCATCTCCTCTTTTTATTACTTTGTGTGTCTTTCTGGTTATTTAAAGGGTTGTGAAAAGAGCTGGTCAGCACTTCAGAGCTCCCACTGCTCATCAGCAACAGATGCCGACCATAAAGTTAAAGCCAACACAAAAGAAAAGCCCAGTGCAGATTTCTTTCTTCTCCTCTCAGGGGAGGGAAGGCAAACATCCATCCTTCCCTATCCTGCTCCTCCCAGCTTCGTACCAGAGAGCAACCCTGGAGCCAGAACCGAGCTTGATGGCTTATTTTAACTAAGAATGTGGGGGATGAACTCTTTATTAATCACTATCTGACCTGGAGCAGAGCTGCTGCCCCGCGAGGCAGCGCTAAGAGAAGCTCAGCAGAACATCCTGCATCCTCAGAAGCATCTGCAGGTGCTTGGGCAGCGTCTGCCCCCTCCTCTGGCACCACGCTGTCCTTTCCTCAGGGCAACAGCTGGCTGTGACAGCCTGTGTGCTTGATGGTCTGCAGATCACACACATGGGAAAAGGGTCACGCTTTCCAAATCATCTGCTGGAGTAATGGGAGGAGACAGCTCCCCAGCAGCACGCGCCAGAACATCTCCGCGCTCTGACATCGCGTCAGGGCAGCGGGACAGGCAAAGGCAGGGCAGCCATCTCCCGCGTCCTGCGACATCTGGTCATCTCCATCAGACCAGGGGTGGTGTCAGATCGTGCCAAAAGCATCTGGGCTCCTTCTTTGCTTCATCTCCCACACCTTCAATCTGAACTAATTCAAAGCACAGATCAGCTGGTGGATTTTTAGTGATCGTGAAAGCTGGCAGCATTAAACAAACACAGCGGAACAGAACAGATACAATCCAAAGGCAACAACTTGAGTCCTATCTTCTAATACACCTACCAGTGTAGTCCCAGGCTCTCCCAGTAACAGTTTCTTATCCTGACATGCTGAATGTTTATGTAGCATTTTCCACATAAACAGCACAGCAAGGAAATAAAGAGCCAGACGATTCATGTTTATGAGTAAATGATGTACACAGGGAGAGAAAAAGCCCTAATCCATTTGGAGTCTGAAATCAGATCTCCAGGGATGCTTTAGATTATTGCCCTACAGGATGCCCAGAGTTTGTAGCCAACTTAATGGCTTTCCAAATACCAAGATGCTCCTAATGAATAACAGGGCTGGATGAAAAAACTTTTTATAAAGTCACTTACAACTGGATTAAGTGTATCAAGATGTTTTCTTTGATATTGTCTTGTCAGTTCATATCAAGTGACTCTTCCATGCTTTCATGTCAGGTAATTCCCAAGAAATTCATGGCTACAATCTAAAATAAATGTGTGGCTTTCAAATCAGCAAGAGCTGAATGATAGGAATTTTAAATTGCTGGGATAAAACTGCTAGCTACTTCATAACACTCATGCTGCTTCCAGATTTAATACCTGCCTTTTCAAACACTATCAATTCACTTAATATGTCAGTGGGGAATAACATTACATTATTTTATTTTCCTTTATAAGGATCATGAACCATTTTCTCTTACAGAAATGTACCAATTACCCACATGCCAATTGTCCCAGCCACACTCTGATCTTACAGCGTGGACATTCAGCTCAGGTGCACACAGAGCTTTCTGATGCTACAAAGGAACCACTGTGGGCTAAATTCCGGTCTGATGTAAGCAGGCACATTTCTGCTGACATCAATGGAACTGCACTCCCCAACACAGGCTCTGAGTTTTGCCCTCTGCCCTAAGAATCTGACAAATGCCGATGGAAGTCGGAAAGAAACCTTTCATGTGAAAAATTCCTAATTTAAGAAATTAGCAGAGCAAAGCCCTGGAAAGAGAGGGTAGAAATAAGCAACCATATTGTTCCATTTGTGCTGGGATAGGCAAACTGAGTCAACTCTGGCAGCTGGGACATCTGAGGATGGGGAATTTCCACTGAGGCATGGCCAGAGGTGCTGGTACCGCTCCCTGCCCTTGCAGAACTGCTTGGTACAAGGAGCACAACAGGGAAAAAAAGGGAGCCAATGTTCAGGAAAGGCTGGATCCAAGGAAACACTGAGGGATCAGGTGCATGAGGGCAGAGCTTGGCCACTCAGTGTGGCACAGGGGCTGCAGTGTCTGCAGGGCACAGTGAGCAGTGCCAGCGCCGGGGGCTGTGTGGCTGTGCCTGCCCTGGCTAATTGGTCCTGCTGAGGGTTTGGGGGTGTTTGCCAGGGCACAGTGCCAGGCTAATGGAGCTGTGTGGCTGCTGGAGCAGGGCTGGAGCTCTGCAGGGCACTGGTCTGGGCTGGCCAGGCTGTCCTGGCTCCTCACAGGACATGGCTGTCTCCCCTGTGCTGACATATCCCCAGCCGTGCTGCAGCGAGCTCTGCCTCCTGCCAGGGTGCAACAGGCTCTGACCAGATAAAGGAGCTTCATCATTCCAAAGCTGCATCCACTTACCCCATCCCAGAGCTACCAGCTTGCTCTACACCTTTTGCAAGCTCCCCTGGAGGGGGCAGGACATGGCTCTTTGATCTGGGCAGAGCTGGCAATGCTGGGAGCTCTGCAGCAGGTCCCTGCCGATTTATTTCTGGTAATGGATTGTGCCACTGTTTCAGCATTGTTTACACTGATTTATTCAGAGTATATCTGCATATATATTATACATGCAGCTCTCACCAGTGCTGGGTAGACCTTATTGTGCATTGATGGGGATGTACTGGGAGATATGTCAAACATTGCCAGCACAGAGTATCACACTGTACTTGGAAACTTTACCTTGAACTTACCAATTCCTTTTGGCAAGGAAAACTCACCTGTCCCACTCTTTTGGGACTCTTAATAAAGCTCCAGTTTAGAATGTTACCTGCAGTACCACTGATGCCAACACAGGATAGACACAAATACTATTCTCAACAGATTGATGAGCTCACTGATATCCCAAGCACTGGGGGTATCATCCAAAGAAATAAAGTTTTTTAGATATGAAATGTTTTAGGATTTAGGTTACACATTAAGAATTGAACTGTAGCAGCCAGCATTTCAAAACTAGAAGTGCTTTGCTCCTGGTGAATGGGCATTGCATGATATTCCCCAAGAGTAAGAAAAGAAGGAGCAAGACCCTACCATGAATCCAGTGCTGAACCTGGTTATACATCTGTGTGATACTGTGGCAGGGAAAAATTAGGAAGAAGAGATGGGAAAGAAATAATTTGCAGCTGTGTGATAAAGGAGAAAGATCTCACTGAATCTGCAGTCTGAGGTATTAAACCTGTATGAGCCAGTAGGGAAGATATTAATGAGCATCAGACAAATCTAACAGGAGGTATCAAAAGCAGATACCAAAGATGTAAATAATGAAAGAGTAAAAACACACAGTAAGAGAATAATGAGATTGAACTGGGTTTTGAATCTTTTGGACACCAAGTAACAATTTAATTTGCACTGACCTTCTAGAAGCAGCCACAAATCTGATTTTAGATAAGCAGGCTGCAGTGCTGGTGCTCATTCACAGTGCAGAATCCTGCTCATTCTCTCTTAGCAGTGCTGCAGACAAGGGATCGAGGGGAAAACCTCCTCCTGAGTTTTTCAGCTGCTCCTGGCAGAGCCAGGGCAAAGTGATAAAGCCCAGGGCACTGCAGGAGGCAGGGATGTGTTACAGGGATGTGCCACGGCTGGCTTGCTCTCCTACAGCCCAGTGGTTTCATGGCATATTCCCTTTTTTAACAGGTTGTGCTAGTATCGATTCAAATCAGTGAGAGCTGTATTGATCCCCCCAAGGGTTTGACTCTTACATAGGAAGAACATTTTCAAAAGACCTGATCCTCCTCATTTTTCACACTTGCTCCCAACGACGCAATAGGAGAGAGCTCGAGGGTTCCTCTGTATCCCTCCCTTTTACTGCTACACCTTAGAAACCTTTCCAAGAGGCGATCCTTGGTTGGCAGCAGCATTTTGAGAGGCTGAATTTCTCTGTGTAAAATCAGCTGGCGACCTCTCAGCGTGGCCTCCTTGGCCAAGTGCCCTCCAGGCAGGTTGGCAGCCCCTGTGGCCAGCAGCCAACCTCCCAGGGCTCCTGCTTGGACAGGGCCCTTCTGTGTTTTATTGGCCTTCATTTCCATTTTCATTTTAATGTGATGGTAAAATTTTTATCTGATAATCTAAACAAGGTAATAATTTTGCGCTATAAAAGTGCCTGTCTTCTGCTGTTACTGTCACCATCGTATATTGGAGGGTAATATTTGCAACATTATACAAAACTGTTATTCTATTAAAATGATGAAATGGCAGTGGTTTTATTACATGAGTGATTTTGGAGGCACTGAGATGCCCTTTACTGCAGACAGGAATAATAAAAACATTATTCACCAACACATTAGGGAACAATCCTGTGATTCTGGAAAACAGTTGTAACAAACAAGTAAATTATTACACTGACATGCTCAGGAAACACAGCCCTAAATCTCATCTACTGTAACTAAATAGTGCTAATAGCCAGGGACTCTGCCTGCTCTGCATTTCAGCACCCTGTCCCCAAGAAGTTGGCAAATCATAAGACAGACACTGGGAATTGTTCATGCACTTTTTGCAATCCCATCTAATCCAGGCCTTTGGATTTTAACCCTTTATTCCTACTGAAATCTTAAGGATTTACCATCTGTCGCTGCAGAATCCACGAAGATGAAGAAGGGGAGAGGATTAAATTAATTAACAAATTCTAATCCCGAAACAGTGTTGGTGATGTTAGGGCTCTTTGAATTCTAATGAGGATTTAAAGCAACGCTGACAACTTTCCCATTAAAAAGGAGGAAAATAATGTCACATTATCACATCCCCAGCCTCTACCCACCCCACACAGCATTTTATCCAACAGAAACTATTACAGGGATCATTCAGTTATCCAAGGCACCTTCCCAGCTGTGTCTGCAAGCAGGAGCATAAAACGTGCACAGGCCAGAGCTGCATCAGGCTGTTGCTTGAACACACTCTCAAGGTTCTCTGTATATTATTGTACATACTCCAAGTTTTTTATAAGGTAATCCTGAACCAGGTAATATAACTTGGTATATTTGACTAGCAAACACAACTTGTGTTTTATCCCTTCCTCTTTTCTGACTCCATTTGCATCCATTGTCACCCAGAACTGCCAACAGTCTGTGCCTGCAGGAGATGAACAGGAAGGCCAAACAACCCAAATAAGTGTCTGAACCGTCTGAAGTCACCAGTGACTTCAATTCAACAGGGAGAACACAACATGGGAAGACAAAGTTGAGCAGGGAGAGCTTCACAGGGAGGACACAGAGTTCTCCTCCTAATGTGTTTTGGTTTTGTCATAAGAAAATCAAGCATGGGATGAAAACCAGACCGCACCAAACTGCAATGAAGTGATGTACAACACATTCTCTCTGCAGCAGCAATGTATAATGTGCATTAAAACAAAAGTCCATAGCCCCACATCCATTTAAACTTGACTTTTAGACTTCTTGTGGAAAAGTGCAAATTTAAGCCATGTTGGGAAGGGAGTTTCACCAGGGGAGCCGGGCCCTTTGTGCGGGGAAGCAACTTTATATTTTCTGACATCGCCATGAATTTGGAAAGGAAACATATGGAAAGCAGATGACATATTTCACAAACTGCCAAGCAGATTTTGCGTGGTTTTGGAGAACACATACTCCAGGGAGTGTCCACAGCAACTTGATGGTCCTGATGGCCAACATTTGTTTTGCATCTTCACGCAGAAGAAGCGAGACATGACCATTCATCTGTCTCCTGTTTCCGTACAGGTGCGCGTTTCTCAGCCGTGCTCGGGGGACAGATGTTGCTTGCAAATGCCTTTTTAAAAGAAGGAAAATAACAGGAAGGAGGGGGAGAGCCCACTGGAGCAGCTCTGAGGCTCGGACTGCTCTCTCTCCCGGAGAGTCCTGCCAGGCAATGTGGATGAGCTGGCCGTGGCACCGCTCCTCAGAGCTCAGGGTCTTTATGGGAACTGCTCGCTATACTGCAAATGAAATCAGCTTCTTATTAGTCTCCATAGTGGAATAACAAACTACAGGATTCATAATATCTAGAGACCAGTGGCTACATTTTGATTTCCAAGCTTTTGAAACCTCTGTGCGCAAACAAACTCTTCAAAACAAATGCAAATTTGGCAGTTTATGCAGCAGTGAAAGCCACTTGGGGGGATTAAAGGCTGATGTACTATCAGCTGAAGAAATGAGTAGCCCTGAAACACAGAAATAGAGCTCCAACATTTGTATATTGATCCTCTATAAACTAGTGCTGAAAGTAGATTCTGAAGGACACCAATTCCTTCATTTTTAAGCCTTTTTTTTTTTTTTTAAGTAGGAGAAAGCTGAAGAGATTTGACTGCCTGAATGTTGTGAATCCGATTTTCACAAGCAGACCCTGAGTTTTAGAAGCACAGCCTGTAGCACACAAGCTCCCAATGACACTGTTAATATGTACCAATACCAAATCTACCGAAGCCAATGGGAGTCTTTGAGGCTCTGTCAAAAATTAAGTATTTTATTTACATTTTGCTGCTTGCTTTAGAGAACTGATTCACTGCACAGTGTGATGCATTTGCAGATACTCCTCCATCTCTGCATCCTTGAGAGATGGAGTTGTCTGAATCCTGCCTGTTTGTTCCTTGCCAAGGATGGCTCACCTGCACATCAGGATGAGAACTTTTTGCTCCCAGTAAGCTTAAAAACATAATTTCAGAAACTACAGAAAAACTTAGGCTACAGCAACCTGAACCCCATTCAAATTAGCCTGTCTCCTTTGAGACAGCCTGCCAGCCTAGCAGGAATAAAAAACCAACTTTCCCTTCTGTACATTGTGCTGCAGAATGCTGTTATCTCCAAGACATTTTGTTCACTTCTTGAGAAGGCCTTATCAGGGAGGCACAGTATGTTAGAAAGCCCAAATAACCACGCTCCCCAAATGTGTGTGCATGTGTGTGGGTATATATCCACGGGCAGGACTGAAATAGATTTAAAAATACTTCAACACAGCCAAAAAAAGCTGGAAGATGGCTGGTAATTATATGTACATTACAAGTAGACCACACATGGGGGGGTGTTAAAACATTCATATAAATTATACCAACTAGCACAGAAAGGAGGAAAAGAAACACTGAGGACATTAAATACAACACTTCTATAACTGATACACAAGAGTACTAAATCATGGCAAAACAGTGCCCTAGAAAACAGTGACCAAAATGTCATCCTAAAATGAGCTCCATCTATGGCTCTGCTGCCTCTGTAAATGCATGTCATCATATTAATGATGTGTTTTGAGGACACAGGATAAATCAGAGAGCCAAAAGAACCCAAGAAATTTGAACACATGGGGAGATTTTTTTTTTTTTCTGGAGGAAATAAGGTATTGCCAAAGGACTGGAGTACCATGTATTGTAAAGGTTTTTTTAATTGTGTGGTGAACTGTGGAGATTCAACAGCTTCTGGGGTGTGATAAGAAAATGGGTTTGATGGAATTTTCCCCCTCAAAGCACAGCACAGGCTGTATGGTGGTTCTGGAGTGCCTGACCTACATGTCAGCAGAGCCAGCACGACACTGTTTTGTTCAGAAATCTCCAGTCATGGTGCCTTGGGACAGGGGAATTAGAAAAAGAATTAGGATAATCTTTCCAGGCAGAAGATTTAAAGTCTGCTACAGTTATTCTCGATCGATCCCCAAAAGATTGCCAAGAAGTGTGTATCTTAAAACTGCTGCTAATTAGGAGGTTTTAAGACATTGTTATAAAACACCTTCTGCTTGGCTTGTAAGGGAAACCATTTAGACTTGTAGTATATAGAACAAAACAGTCATAAAACATTATTTGTAGCTTCTATTATATTACCATTACACTATATTATCACCAGCATAGTTACATACCTCACATAAAACCATTTAATGAAATGTTTGAACTTTCAGGAGACCTACTGGCAACCTTCTTATTTTTAGCAATGGGCCTGACATTTCTTGTTTGCTGCAATACAAACAATAATAATTATACATTGAGATGTTAATGGGGATGAAAACTAATATTTAGTGCTGCTGTCTGCTCATGACCACTCACACAGAGTCCAGGATTAGTAATTTAAGAAGGCTTTGTTGTTGCTTGGATATATAATTTATTTACTTCATTATTATTTGTCCTGAATGGGATTTTGAAGTTTAAACTAGAAGCAGTGACAGATAAGCAAGGAGGCTGCTCAAATGAAACAGGCTGCTCTACAAACTGGAGAGCTCAATGTTCTTTTCATTCCTGTAAGAATGGAACAACCTTTGAAACGTTTTCATCATCAATTTGCACTCTGTGCAGCGTGGCTGTTCTAAAACATGTATCTGGAATATGCTACATCTAAATGCAGGCTGTGATGTTGTCTGAACATTGATTTTATTAGTCTGTAAGGATGGCTACTCTTGCCTGGCCAAACCGCATGACCTTTAACTATTTCTTAAGTGGGAGCTACAGAAAGCCTGTCCCAGACAATTACTTGAGATGTCAATAAGAAAAGGGAAAGAATAATGAAAATGTTTCCTAATTTTTTCATGCTTTTTCTCCCCCTTTGTGTTATTTTCATTATCCTCCTTGCTGTTTGCCTGGATCTCACTGGTGAGCTACAACTCTGCTTTTCAGTGCTGGCACCCAAACTCGAGTTCTGTGGGATGGTTTACAGTCTTTGGTATTCACACTGAAAAACACCACAAACCACAGCCAGATGTGAAAAAACAGTCAGAAATAATTGTTGCCCCAAAAATTGATTTTTGTGGGATGATTTATTCAATTTTCTGTTTGTTTGCTTGCAATGGCTCACAGGAGAAGCTTTCTTAAGACTTCTGTAAATGGGGAAAATCATTGCAGGTTTAGGTAAACACAATTAGGCCTGATCACGAGGCAATTACAACATCCCATTTCCAGTGAGTAAAGAGCGTGCAGACAGCAGGTCTGGCTTGACTTTCCATTTGAAAGCTCAGCTGCTCTGATGCCTTTATATCTCTTTTTTTTACATGTTTTCTCATGATAATTTAGGATTAGCAGCTTTGAGAATCAAATCTGAGAACAAAGTTTCATGAGCCTAAATTTAATTCTGACTTGGTTCTGATCCAATGCCTTTGTACACTCGCCAACTGTGCCATACAGCATCACTGAGAAGAGGATCATTGAGTGGTCTTTTAGGTAATGCAGGTTTTATTTTCTTGTTGAAAAATGGAAAAATAAAAAAAAAGAGAAAATTATGAGCCTCAGCACATTTTAAAATATTTGACTAAGAGTTTAATAGTAAGGGATTTATCTCTTAGATCCACTAAAGTGATTGTGTCTTAATACTGAATCCCTGAAAACACCTGGTATATGAGAGGGAGTGGGTCATCTCTTGGTCATGAAAGAGCAGAGGGATTGACAGAGCATGTCAATTATTGCAGCATGCCTGTGACTTAGATCCACGTCAGCTTTGCTTTAGAAACCATTGGAACATAAAAAGAAAAGAAAAAGACCATTAACACTAGAGGGGGAAAAAAACCCAAAAAGCACACAGGGAGATGTTAGTCAACTCAAATGCAACAATCCAGTGATCAGCCATAAATTCTGGGGCAAACCTCTCCTCCACCCTGAGCCAATCCATGGGCATGCCCGACTCCCTCCATGGCTATTTCCTGCTATCTCTCCCAGGGGTGGTGTTTGCATTAGAACTGTCACTGCAGGCGACAGCTTATTCCACTTTCCCAGTGAAATACTCCTTGAGGAGTGTTGGTGTGCAAATAATGAGGGTGCAGTAAATTCCCACCCCATCTCACCACACGCTCCCATTTGATCTCTGTTAAGCTTTTAGACACAATACAGAAAATACTGAGAGCAGCCACTTTCCCTTTGAGAAATGACCAGCCTGCTGCAAGGTGTGGACAAAGCTGCTCCCCCTGCAGCCTGCCCAGGTGTCCAGCTGTGCCAGCACCTCTGCACACCCCACCAGCACCATCCTGTGCCCAAGCTCCCTGGCTCCTGCACTGCTGCATGTGAGCTGGGGCTGGGTTATGACAAATGTGACACAACTTGATTTTGGGGCTGCTGGAGTTGGGTATCTGCCTGAAGGAGCCTGTTTCAAGCTGGATCAAGGCTAACCCCATTCCCAGGGCTCACACACTGCAGCTCATATCATAGTAGAGAAGGAGGGAAAACAGCAGAGCCTGCTGCACGTGGTAGGAGACAGTGCTGTGTATTAGGGGGAGGCCAGAGGAGTGAAATGGTGAAATTCAGAGGGAACACTGGCTTTCTGTGAAAAGGATTAATGCAAGAAAGCCACGAGTTTAAAATAGCTTAATTGACCCAGGCATAATGTAGTTCACAGTCACACGGTGAAAGTCAGGCAGTATTTGAATGCCTCCTCATCATTTAATATAACATTTCTGTTAATAGAATATTTAAATCCTATTTTATCAAAATCTCATCACTCAAGTGTAGGAGCCTTTTCCATTGCTGGAGCATACAGTGTTATAAATTCATGAAGGTCGTAATTATGAGCAGCTTCAACACTGCAAATGTGTTTGGCAAAGATATTATGCCCTTTCTAAACAAGATTTGAGTGACTACAGCCCACATTCAGAGTTACAGGGTTTTGCTTTTCATGTGCCTTGCAAGAAGCAGACTATGCCCTTTCTCCAAGATTCCCACTTGGACAGAAATGCCCCATGGCCACGAGGTCACCCCAAAAGCACCACTGCCACCAACAAGCAGGCACAGAAGAATAATCCTGCTCCCTCATGATACAGGAGAAGTAGCATGTTCAAATCCTTATTTAATTCAGCCATTCACACCTGAATAATTCGTCAGGCAGGAGATCATTTCCCAGGAAACAAGGACTGATTACCTGTCAGTGCAATTCACATGTCCCCAGACCAGCATTGTAGGGGACTTGGTGGCCACAGCACAACCCTGGCAAGCTTTCCTCTCTCTCAGGAGGTGACACTTTTTTATCCACTTTTCTCTCTTTGATAGGAAAGCAGCTTCTCTGCCCAGCTCCAAGCTGAGGATGTTGCTCCAGGATCAGTGCTGAGCTGTCCATGTCTCAGCAGAGCTCAGGTCTGAGCTGACCTTGGTGCTCCCAGGTCCCTTCCTGGCACTGCCTGTTCAGCTGAGCCCCTCTCTGTGGTGCTGGGATCATGCAGGGCTCAGCTCCAAGCTGGACATCTGAGCACTGCCCACAGCCCTGCAAAACACAGCATCTGGCACAGATTCCACACAGGTCAGGTTGGCTGGAACTGATGGCAATGCCAAGTGCACGAAACAGTCCATGCTCTCCTCTCTGGAACACCTGGGCAATCTTAAAAAGATGCACTTTGGGCAGCTGAGCTGCTCTGTATTTGCATTATAAGTGAGGAGATGAAATTCCTGTGACAGTTTTACACAGGGCTGGCTCTGAGCAAAGGCTGCTGTGTGGGGAACTGGTTTGGGAGGCTGTGACAAATCAACTCTGCTCCCTCTGGCCTCATTCAGAGATTTCTAAGCCCTGGAAAACCAGCCTGGCTGCTGTCACTGCTACCATAGCAGAGATTGAAAAAACAGAACTGCAAAATGGTAATGCTAAAGCCCAGGACAATCAATTCCACTCACATCCATCTCTGCCTGCAGGACCACAGCCCATCACCTCATGGGCTCTCCATCCTCATCCCAGCTCCATCCTCCCTCCTGTGAGGGAGCACCCAGCCTCTTGAATGCATCCACAGTCTTGGGAAGCCCTGAGCTGGCTGTGGTTTACTATTCTCCTTGCAGGAATTTGCAGGAATTTGTTTGGGAAAGAAAAAAAAAAAATGCTTAAGGGATTTATTCTTTAGCCAAATCTAAAATTATTTTCCGATAGGATGAATTCTCCTTCCATGGTGGAAACTGACCAAGAGGCTGAAGCCATCTGCATAAGAAACCAAATGGAAATAAGTGGCAGAGTCAAGATTACATTCCCAGAGATTAAGATAATACATTTTTACAGCCTTGTGCTTTGTGCACTTTAACCTGTGCAGGAATAAAATGTGGCCATGTGGCTTTCCATGCTCTCCATTTGCTCTCTGTGACCCAGCACTGTGCTGCTGTGCATCACAAACAACATTTCATGCTCAGGCAACCAAATTCATCCACCAGTAACACCCCCCTGCACGTGAGGGTTCACAAGAACAAAAACCATGAGTCCACATGGTGGCTGAGAAGTTTATTTCTACTATTCAGCATCCCACAGCACACTAACACATCTTCATAACCTATATATTTTACCAAATGTTCCCTTATATTCAATTAGAACACGGTTTTTATACACCCCTAATAGCAATTTCCAATGATTTTCCAATTCTACAACTGCTCTAAGACTACTGAAATCAGTAGAAATTTTCCAATGGTCCTAAATGGATATTATTTGATAAGAAATGTCTTATGAATATCAGAAAGAACTGTTTTTATTTGAAAAGGCTCATTGCTAAATAAACCACATACAGTCATACCTAGTAAGGTTGTCATGGTACAGCTTTAGGGGTGAACACCCTTTTCATTCAGATCTTACATTTTGCACACAAGTGTCAGGTGTGTAACTTTTCTATTTCTACCATCAATGGTAAAATCTGTCATGAAACACAATGAAAAATCACATTTGAGATAAGAAGATCTGCAGAAGCAAAAGGCAGCATACATAAAAGTTACTGCACTAGGTTTTTTCTTCATGGTCATGACTTCTAGGTTGCTTTCCAGCAGGATATATCCTTAAAAGCCTTTTGTTCACATTCTTTATTCTCTTCTTACTTGCAAACACTTAACAAGAATCAAAGCCAGCCAGCCACACAAAGAAATAGCCAAAATGCTGAAATGCAAATAAAGGTTTGAGATATGTATTTTTTAATAATCAAAGCAAGCTTCTTGGATCTGAAGTACAAAATTCTAAAAGAAAAAACCCTAAACTTTTGGTGTCTAGCTATGAATGTTGGGCAAGGGGGCACAGGCTGACAAGTAAATATTGAATTATACAGAGCTTTTTGTTAATATTTATGTTCATGCTCCAGATAGTCTAATAGAATTGATCAGATCTGCACTTTAAGACAAAATTATAAACAAGTTTTTCACAATTGGTCTCTCTGCTGAAAGATGAGGTTAAGTGAAATGAAAATATTCCACAGTTACAGCATTTTGCTTACAGGAAAGTGTCCACAGAATTGAGCTCTTTAGTCACTTTTTGCCAGAGAGAAAAGAAAATCCAATCTAACAAAAAAATCCATGAACAACTTGGCTGCTTGACTACAAAAAATGAATATTCACACCCAGCTTGGCTTCCCCAAACTAAAATAATTTGAAGTGGTTTGTTGTCTTCCCATTATGAAGCAAACACAAATTCAGAAGCTTGGGAAACTCTTGCTGTGGTGGAAGCAAGGATGCAGGGATCCAGCAGCAGCCTGGTCCTGGGCAAAGGTGGCTGTGGCAGGACACGGGAGCAGGTCCAGCCCTCAGGAAGGGCTGCACAACGAGCAGGGCATGTCCTGTGGAGATTTCTGAACCCCCTGTGCTGAGACTGGGAGTGCTCTTGGCACAGCCATAGATGGATGGAAAAGTTGGTGGAGGGATAAAATGATCCAGGAGGGGCTTGGAAACGCAGAGAAGGTCTCCATGTAACTTTCTTTGTAAGCCACTACCTCCAGCCAGCACTAAGCACAACCACCAGAATGTGACTGTATTAAGTGGCTTTTGGAAGGCTTTTATATTTATAAAGGTACCAGAAGAGAATTCCAAAGAAAGAAGTGCAAGTTGTTAAACTAACATGACAAAAACCAACATAACCCACTGAGCTTTAGAAGCTGAAATCAATCGAAGCCTTTCCATTGACTTCAGTGAGTGCTGGATCAGGATTTAAAGAGATTACAATTCTGAAGTTCATCTCTGTTGCAGTTCAGACTTTTTCTTTTGTTTCACATCACATTAAAGATTCAGCATCTCTCTTCCTAATGCTCTGAAATATAGTATGATCTATAAGAGAACAGAAAACAGAGCTAAGGGGGGGTGGGGGGAACCCTCCTACACCTCATTAAGATCTAAAGTTTGTCCTTAATGTGTGCATGAACTCAGAATGAGTGTCTAAATGGAGACATTTTTTCCTGCTACAGGGTAAAGTGATTATAAATGTCTCTGTGCAAAAGCTTAGTGGTATTTTATGCAGCTGGCACTACAGAGTTTGAAACAAATCCAAGAAAACAGATTGTATCTTTAAGGTTAGAAATCAAACTTTCCCTTGCTGGAGCGCACATTTGCTGGTAACGGGCTGGGCTCTGACACCGGCAGCTATACAAACAGGGACTCTGCCACTTCCAAGTGTGTTGCTGTCTGTATTCCCTGTGGCCTCTTCATCTATCCATTCCACTCCCAAGCCATCATTAAATGGACATTATAAAGTCATTTTTTGTAGTTTTCTGCTTCGGGTACTTACCATTCTTTTTCCCCTCTGATACCCATTCAGAAGTGTGCCAGACATCTTTTCCTTATGCTTTTTAACCTACATTCTCCTACAGACCTGCAAACAGCATTGGTGCCTTTGTCAATCAGCAAAAGCAGCAGCTTCAGTTTACAGGTAGAAATACCCCAAGCTGCTAAACATCAGTTACAATAAACTTCATGCAAGAATAGAGATAGCCTCATGCACAGGCTGCAATTCTTCCCAGACTTTGGAGGTATTTCAATGCCAAGCACACATTTTGCATATGTTCTTTCAAGATGATTGAATTGACTCTCAAAAGCTTCAGAAATCCTGTATAACCATATAATGACATCCCACTTTGCCTCCACTGCTAAGCCGTGCTCTCACCCAGTGAGATGGGGCTGCTCTGCAGGGCTGCTGGGAACAGCAGGAGCAGGCTGCTGGATTCCTGGGATAGAGCAGCCCCAGGAGCTAGGAGATTGCTCTCCACCCCTCGAGCAATCCGTGCTTAAACCGTCTGGTGATGTGTAGGTTAAAAACAGCCTCTCGAGGTGAATTTGCCTCCCCTGCAATGGTGGGAGCCACAAAGTGGTCTGCTCTGCATGATGAACCACCCAACGAGTGGCAGCTGTGTTCTAATTTAGCTCCCGACTGGTCCTAATGAATAACCTCATGTACAGCACAGGCTGCAGAGAAAGGATTTGTCTCTTATTCCTAGCTAGAGGCAGATGAGGAAAAATCCTATTTTTGGCTACAATTGCTGCTTGATCTTCCACAAGCAGCCCTGCTTCTAATAAAACTCCACTCAACTGCACTCAGTGGGGACACAGCGGTGAAGAGCGGAGGGCATGGAAGATGCAGGCTTGGAGAATGGCAAATGAGTCTGTGAACCAGCTGGATTTATGACCCACAGTTTGCTCCAAAGTGGTCTGTGGCTAGCAATTCCTGCTGATAGTGTACAGGGCTGTGCTACTCCTGCAGATGAGGGGAACCTGTTCTTTCCAATATCTGTGATTGCTGATGAGAAACTTCGGCTGTGCTGTCACCTCGCCTCTAGAACTTGATGGGATGTATCCAGCACGGGTACAAAGCACATCTTCTGCCTTGGCACACAGAGCTGGGAGAGATTACACTCTCACAGCACACTGCTATTAGTATTCCTTACATATTTGTAAATGTCTGGGTTCAGGGAGCGTGTCAGGTTAATACACAGCTCCGTGACTAATTTCACTGGAGCAGCTCTGTGATTACAGCCTGACTCAGCACAGGTACCCGAGCAGCTGCACAGAACCCATGGGATGCCCTCATGGGAGCATCTGTGTGGGGTTCTGACCTCAGCTCATCACCCACTCCAACATAAAACCAGCTCCATAAATTTAAGTTTCCCTGGAATGCGCTAAGGTGAAAAACAAGCAGATTTCCCTAAAAGTTTGTAAAAAAAGCAGATTACCCACCTGGCCTACGACCTGGGGAAGGTGACAGCAAATACTGCATCTCCCTGTTGGCATAATTCAGACCTGCAATCTCTTGTCACAGATACCTGCTCAAACACGACCTTGACTCAGTTCCTGGCAGCTCTGTGTCACTAATAACTGATAGACAAACAGGAATATTTACTTAATGTTTACCTTTCTCTTTACCCTCCTTGCACGGGCTGATGCTCAGAACCAGGCTCCCCGATTAGTTCTGCTCACTGCAGTAACCCTGTGGCCCTCATTAAAGAACAGCTCTTTGAGAAACTGTATCCATCCCATTTTCTATCACCAGTCCTTTGTGAAAACTGGACTGAAAGGACCTTGGTGGTAAATCTACCTCTCCCAGAGGTAAAATGCAAAGTGCAGAGAATGATGCTCACCAGCGGAGAGAGGAAGTGATTAAAGGACAGAGCAAGAGAACAGAGGATGAAATGCTGGCTCCAACAGGAGATGCTGAGGATAAATGTTGAAATTCTTCATTTTCAAAGGACTTTCTCTGTTTTGTTTTCTGCTTCAAGGAAATCTAGATCTCTATTCCCAGAAACCACAGCATGAATTAGCCTGATGTCACTTGGCAATCAAAGACAGTATCCTACTTACTGCTGGTGGGAACTGCACTGATCCTCCAAAAACATTTCAAATATCTGGATCTTCCTGTCATATTTACTATTTCCATAAAATTATATTCTCCTTTTTTTTTAAAAAAAGGAAAGAGTTGTGGGGGGTAGCAAAGATTAAAGGCAGTCTGTCAGTCTGCCTCTGCCTGGTTTGTATTCTCACTGGAGTGTGTAAGTAATGCCTTTGATTGCTTCCATGATGGGGCTGGTGTCACCATGGCATTTGAATCACAGCACTTTCTCTTTGTATTGCTTCTGTCAGTCAGGAACAATAAAGAACTTTTTTGTTAAAGCCTTTAATTTCACATAGTAATTACCTATTTGATCAGACAAAAGGTGCTGTGAATGAAAGTCATTTACTTGTTTGATGTGACTGAGACTGAGTGTCACTACAGCTGCGAGACTGTCAGAGAAAACACTAGTGCCTGATTAGATAAGCAGTCCTGCCCAGAAAAAAAGGGTGGAAATGAAATGGGGGAAGAAAAGTCATGTTCTGCCTCATCTAAATACAAGGAAAATGAGAAATCCCTCAGAATATAATTAAAGCCATTTTTGGAAGATGCACCTTCTCTACAGCTTCACTGAGGTCAACCTTCCAGCTAAAGGGTTAAACACCCTCCTCTTCCCCTCCTCTCTCCCTCCACTCCATCAGCCAAGGCTGATTACAAAAAAAACAGGGATCTGCTTGGCACTTGCTGAACACCTGCTGCTGTTCATGTGCACATTCACACTGCAGCAGAAATCTCGCTACAAGGACACGAAGAAGCATCATCTGCTCGTGCCAATCTACTACTATTCAGATAAAGTTTTTGTGTTTGAAATCTAAGATGCTGTCACCTTGCCAAAATGAGCCTTTAGGCACCTACTGGGGCACAGAAGGAGTTCCAGGATAAAGTGGGCATGGCCTCAGCTTGTGGAGTCCTGCTGGATTCCCCCAATGAATTATAACAAAAATGTGAAAATCTCTGAGGCTTAGCTGGACACTTAACTCAGCCAGACCACAGCCCTGAGAACCTCCCTCCCAGTTTTGAGTTTTGGCTCCAGCACAGACCCAGCCACAGATGGGAGAGAGACCCCGACCTTGTCTTCAGATCTGATGACCTACCCCAGTCACAGTCATTTGCCTCCCAGGGTCCATGCTGGGCTTGGGTCTCATCTCTCTGCACAATAATCAGGATTTTATGGAGAGAAGGACATTTTCTGGATATGAAACTGATGAAATAGAACCTGCAGGATGAATTCACTCTTCTGATCATCCCGACTTCATGCCAGCAAAATATTCGTTGCACGGCAGCTGAATCATCTCTTCCCCTTTTGTACACAGAAATATGCACGAGGCAGGTGGCTCCAGCTCCCAAAAAGATTTTCCTTCCCTTCCCTTTCTTCTTCTCATCTTCCATGAAAGCAGGAAACAAGGAGACTGCAATTTCCAGTGGTTCCTCACTGGTAAGTGTGATGCAGGAGAGGCTGAAATGGAGGCTCTCATCTCTGCTCACTGCTGGTCTCTCTGCACTTGCTGGTTAGAGCTGCACATGTTTAAAACATTAACTGGAAATATTTTATTCTGTTGGATAACATATCAAACAACATTGCAATGAAACTTTCAAGGGTTTAGAAACTGTGCCTGGAGGTACTTGAGAGGGCTTGTGGACTCCTTCAGCAGCACAGCCCAAAAAAAGCCCAGAATGGGTTTCTTCCCCCACAAGTGACTCAAGATGTAGCACAGAGGCTGAAAGCCTTAATTTGTCTTCCTACTCTCTCAAACAAGGCAGAAGGTAGAAGATAAAAGGGAAGCCCTCAGCTGACTGACAGTTTAGTGTGTGCTCAATGTGCAAGGCTACTGCAGAGATGAATGCCACACTGTGGGAAGCTGGAGCCACTGGAGCAGCCCTTGCAGCCTCTGGCAGCAGCAGGAGAATGTGTCCTCAGCTCCACTCGTGCAAAGAGGGGACCCTGTGCCTGCCCCTGCCCTGCACTGCTCCAAGAGCTCATCTGTCTTGGGTGATGTGAGGTGTCCCCTGCCTTGTCCCCATGCCTGGGGCAGTGTCCCCTGCACAGGGGTTCCTCAGGCCACACGTGCCCAGCCACGGCTGGGAACTGCTTTAGAGCAGCTGCTGCTGCACCACCTCCCTTGGAGTGGCTCTGGCACTACAGACACTCTCACAAAGGCAAAGCCAACACCACAGTTCCCTAAAAAAGCAAACAGACTATTTCCCTTTACAGGCTGCTCTCAAAATCTAATTTCACAGCATGATCAGTCACTGCGCTGCAATGACTTGCTTTCTTATTCAAATCGAATGAACATATTAACAAATAATACTCAAAATTCACTGGACAACACAATGGAAGGAATTACAATGCATGAAGAACTAGGTTACAGAAGCTACATAACTGCTTGAGTTAGATGCAATATGTATTAACCCAGAGAGGCTGTATATAGGATTAAAGAAATCATCTAATTTTAAAGTAATATTTTATTCAATGCATCTCTCAGTGCATGTAAGGGCTAAATGAAATGCATTGCATGCTCTACAAACACATCATCACCTTGTAAACGAAATACTCATGATATTAAAACTGATATAACATTTATTAAAAGCATCATGCAAAGAACAAGGTTGAGTAGTTGAACAGCAGTTCAACCAAGGCAAGTGCCAGCTCTGGCCTCGCAGACGTGCTCAAGCTAAGCAGCCTGTGGCTCTGAAACACAAGAGAAAAGAGATGTCTTTTCTAAAGGTGAGAGTTCATTCAGCTAGAAAGAAATCCATGTCTTGCCTGAGAAGAGTAAGGAGATGTGTTGGAGTCTTTGGCAGAGTCATGCAGGATGCGAGGGGCCGTGAGCTTTACGAAAAGCGTCACTGCCCCAGAGCAGGGCACCAAGGTGTCTGCTCTGTTCCACAGGAGGTCACTGTAAGAGCATGTTAAACCCTGCACACAGCTGAGCTGTTTGGTTTGATATTCTTCCTTCCAGACTAACAGCAAAGTCCAACAGTAACATATTTTGGGATCAGATCATGACCTGTTTTCTCAGGATGGCAGAGGTTGGAGCACAGGGAGGATTTGCTGTCTCGCCCCTGCAGCTCTGCTGTGATGGCCAAAGGATGCTCCAATCCCCAGACTGAAAGCAAAGCAGTCCTCGATTTGAGAGTCCCAAGGAGGATATGGAGGGGCTGAGCAGAGGCTGTGTGCCCAAGAGAACCTGTGCTAAACCCAACAGGGTGATGCCATCTTCTCCACAGTGGGTTTTTGTGTCTCTGGACATCCTCCTGCTCCCTTGCAGAGTGTTCTTGCTGCTGATTCTCTCCATGCATTTTTAAGATATTTGACAAGTTTTTCAATGTAGCCACCTTTACCATCTTCTTTTCAAAATCAAGCATTGTACTACTAATTAATCTGTAGGGGATAGGTCTGACTGCTTTAAAAGCACAGCTCTGCTGTGAATACTTGAAGCATATTTTTAAAGGAAAATCTCAGAAATTTACTTTACGCTATTACTTCATTCTAGCCTATGACATTTTTAGCTTTGCACAAAGGATGCCTCTCTGCAGAACCCTGGCAGTTCAGCCGAGTTACACATTATAAAATCCCTCTATTTGTCACTGCCTTCAAGCCTCTTCAAAACGAATCCTGGTTAGGATATGTGAATGCAAAACGCTCTTGTTTCCTAGTGAAACGCTTTGAAACGCGCTGTAGGAGAAGCTTGATTTTACCCTTCCACAGGCACAAAGAGGAGTTCTTGCCTTTAAATGTTCTCTCCTGAAAGAAGAATTCACATAAACCACATAGAGCTCAGGCTGCCAAAAAGGGAAATACAAACTCTTCTCCATCCCTTTCAACAAACCTCAGAACAGAACGAAATGAAGCATACATTCAGCAAAAAGGGATTAAGGGAAAGATGAGGAGAAAATCCTTTTAAATACTAATATTCACTAAAATTAATCTCCAATCACATCACAACAGACACAGGCCCTTGACAAAAAAAAAGTAAAAACCCACCTAAATATACTTCATGATGGCAGCCCTGCATCTTTCTCCAACCAGTGCTGCAGGACTCTACATGCACACACCTACACAAACTTAATACCAAAACCCCAGTGCAAGCTGTATTTTGCTACATAGGTACCACATGCTGTGCTCCACACAGGGGGATGGTAATCCTGGCATCTCCACATTCATTATAAACTGGTTAGGGATCTAACAGGGCTGGAGTCTGGGCTGGCTTTTTATTTCTAAGCACGACTGAGCAACAGAGTTAAAGCATCTCGTTTGAGAGCACAAGTTTAAACTTACACACTGTGTGCATGAAAGTATTAATTTTTTTTTTTAACTTTCAAATATTTGAGCATTAGGAAATTACACCATAGAAAATATGGACTGACTTTTTCGCTGGCACTGTCATTAACTGCTCCCTTTCATGAGTCACAAACAGTGGCTGAAATGCTGGGGACTTTCTGGTCAGACATTTCTAATCTGATCAAGAGAACACTGGGACATTTCATATGGCAACACACAGACAAAAGCTCTCCAACACTTCATTATGTAAACAGGTATAGCTGCTAATTAATGAATTACAGTGGAGAAAGAAACTGTTGGCAAGGATGGAAACTTGGCCCAAAATCTCCCCCGAGTGATGCTCAATCAAGTGAACTAAGCCCTATTAGTGCTCACTGGCAGGTGCAGCTTTAGCACCTGCTGAAGAGAGTGGATTTTTTTACAATATTCACATTTTTTCTCTTCCCATTTCCCACTAACTAAGAATTCTCAAGACGGTTTTGCCACGCAGCTGGTATTCCGTATGTACAACAGCTCCCCACACCAGGCACGGAAACAAGGAGCCGAGGGTCAGGCTGTTCCTCTCTGAAGAGGACACGTGGTGCCACCTCCTCGTCACCTCCTGCCACCCGTACACGGCACTACATGAAGCCAACAAGCTGCTCAGACACGGCTTGGCTGCAGAGGAATGGTGGGGAAATTAAAGAGTGACTGAATTCTTGTAGAGTTTTCGTCGTTTCCGTGCAGGAGGGAGCGGGACAAATCGAGGAGGCCACAAGGAAATCTTTGGATGGCGGTAGGGAATACATGTGTCTGAGCAGTGGTGAAGTGTTGGAAAGCAAAGTATGAAAACTGAAACCGTGCTGGTCTGAATAAGGAAAAATTACTGTCTCTTAATCATACTCCAGGCTGCCTGGTTTTTATGGGATGCCGTTCCCATTTAGTTTAGCGGTACTGTTTTACACATGATGAGGATTTCAGAAGTGCAATTAAAGCTTTATCATCAACATAAAACCCAGCACAGTTTGCCCAGTACTAGACTTAAAAAACACTAAGTACTGTAGTCTAACCAAGGGGAAAGTGGTTATATTTTCACTACATATAGTTTGGAAAGCTGGGGTTGAATGAATATGAGAATTACAAACCAATATTCCAGAAGCACCACTGAACTGTAATCTAGATAAAAGCCATTTAGAAAGTGGGATTTTTTCTTTATCTGCAGAAAATTAATGAAGAACAAAGCCTACATGAATATTAGAATCTTAATTTTGCCAAAATACAGTCACATTTTGAAAAGCAGGGCCATTACTGATTATGAGAAGTATAATACTACTGATAACATTATGGAATGTGAACACTTGAAATAAGTTTCAGTTTGGCTGGATGTTATTTTTAAAATGAGATTTTGCAGAAATATCTATCAGCTCAAGTAACCACCAGCAGCATCTTAACAACTCCGGAGCAAATGCAAAAAACCTAAGGTGGAAGGATTACTTGGGGGATTTGGGAGAGTCTGCTCAGTTCTCAAATATACCTTAGATTTCCTTTCTGACTTTTGCAGAGTCATTTAGGCTCCCCTGGTATCAGCAGCATTTGTGCCTGCAATTCAGTTGTGAACTGAAGCCCGAGAGCTAAATACTGTACTACTAAATATCTGAGGAGAAAATCCAGGTAGCTAAAGCTGTAGATTCAGCCACAATTCCATTTGTGAGAACTGGAGCCAGAGGAAGAGAAGCTGGACCTTAACCTTGTTGGGTAATTTACTGCTTAATTTCTATCAATTTCTTGTTTAGGATTTTACCAGGTGTCAGGAATAATTGGTTTTGTGTACTTGTGGTGAGAATACGCTCTGCACCGTTTACTATCCGAGTGCAGTTAACAGCAGCTTGGATTTATCCAACATTTTCACGTATCTAACTAAAGCAGATAACTCAGCAGGACAGCGAGGCAACCTATCCATTACAAAATAAATAAATCAGTTCTAAGTTCAGACTTCAAAAGAGAAAGGGTAGATGCTCCATGAAAATCTCTGTAGGCTGGGGTTTCCACAGAGCAGGAGCTGAGCAGCTCCACGGCTCCATCCTTGGGCAACACATCATGGTCCTTGCCCAGCACAGATTAATGAACAGCAGGAATGGAAATGCTAATAATTAAGAAAAGGTTAAAATGTTCACACTGTGTGAGAATGATGCATAAAAGGATACAACCGCTAAAAACCACTGCAGCGATGAAGGGTTTGGGTTTGTTTTTTTTTTTTTCAGAAACTAAATTCCAACTGGGAATATATTAAGAACAACAAGAAAGAAATTCTCAGGGTATAAAAAAAACAATGCAAAACAGCAAGTGAAAACCAGTCAGCTCTGTGGAATGGAGGGACTATCCACACTACAAACTAAAGCTCCATTCTGAACCAAAAGCCATTTGAAAAGCAAATTTAGGGAAACATCCAGACAAGACAAATCCCAAAATTACTATAAAAATCAGATATTTTTCCATATGAACAGTTTGTGTTCAAAGCAGCATTTGTCCCTTAAAACTCTACTAATGTAGCTGTAATTCGGAGTAAGAAACTGACCCAAATTTTCCAGACAGGTGTTCGGTCCCACTAGTTATTCCAGTGAATCCTCAGGCAGAGCCTGTGCCACCCTCTGCCTCCCAGAGATTCCTCCCATGAGATCTGTACTGGTAGAGCAGTCCCATCCTCTCTGGGCACACCAGATGTATGATTTAAACACACTCAAATCTATCACACATATAAAAATATACATATATATTGGTAGGGGTGAGATTTGTTTTATCTTTAGAATTCAGTACACACTGACACACTAAGGGAGACCACTGCCTGAGACTTGTACCAGACCTCCCATCTCCACATTACTTCATCCTCCAAAATCTGGCAGTCACACCCTGCTATCCATGAACTACTTTTTTTTTAGCAAAATTGGAGGAAGCAAGTTCCTATACTAGTGGGAAAGTAACACAGGGAAGAGTGATGGCCCTTCTTCAGACAGGGACATTGAGATTTTATCATTATCTTTTGCTGACTATTGCTTTCATACACTTGCCTGAGATTACAGGCTTAGCCTAAGATTTTATTTTTATACACAGGTTCAATTTCCACTTGCATAACAATTATTACCTGCAAACCACTAGCCCTAAACATAGAAAACAGCATATAAAGATTTCTCCTTAAAGATAATACAAGCATTGTACTGAAGAAAACCTAAAAGGAGAACAGGGCCTGTTGAACATGGGTTATCCCCACCTGTCCAAGAGATCCTGTCAGCAACTGGATTCCTAATCACCACAGATTCATCTTCCCTTTGCTTGCTGCAATTATGCTATTGAAACCTGCAGGTCTGGGTTTTTTTCTTCCCTTCCCTTACTCTAAACAGAATTCATTTTTAATGTCTATTGCAGAAGGCCAATGTGATATAAAAACCCCAAACATTTCACTACTCATGCACTCTTATTCATAATATCACATCAAATTGCTGAAGTAGTACCATATGGCGCTTGAGCACCAAGCCAGAACAAGTTGTTCAGCTTGTCATAATCTCAAAAGCTGCATAAAACTTAAATAATTTCTCTATGAAGTGGAAGATCTTTGGGTTTAATATAACTCATCAGAAATGGATTCTGAATTTTTCTTCTATTATTTGCCATGTTTTCTATGATTCACATTCCATTTTCCAGTGCAAGCTATCAGTATAAGTGGCTACAACTATGGGACTGAAAGGCTTTAAAAGCATCCTGTCCATCCTTTCTTCTTGATCATTCAACACTGAAGGGATAAATAGCTGTCTCAATCAGACAGACATATAATTATAAATAAAAAAAGCTCAATCAGAAAAACTGAATGGAAAAGATTAATGAAATCTCCCACACTTTGATTCAGCCCTTAAAGCAACACCCTTGGCTGTGAAATGTCCACACTTCCACCCACACTGTCCTGTAGGAAAACGCAGCAGCCTTTCAAGAAAACTGGAGTGGTGACATTTAACTGGTACATAAATCCATGGAGAGACAATGGTGGGAATGCTCCAGGTTTCATCATAGATTGCTCTGTGTTTACATTCTCAATTTCTGGAGACACCACAAGTCTAGGTGTTTGTAGTTTTTTTTTTTTATTAAAAGCTATTTCCAACTGAGAAGAAAGGCTTGGAACTGACGGTACAAGAACTAGAGACAGCCAAGACTTCAGCCAAGCTCACAGTTTCCAGGGCTTGTGATTGACTCCTGATCCTGAATGGCTGAGCAGCAGCACAGGGACCACCTGAGCCAGAGAAAACACGTGGAAAGATCCCCTGGGAACCCACTACAGCAAAAATGAAAATGTGAAAGCAAGACCCGAAAAGGTGGAACAGGAGACAAGAACTGGAAATGGGAAGGCACAGGAAGGGAGGTACATGGGCTGCAGTATTCCTCTAGAGGGGAGGGCATCATGGAACTCCTCCAATGGAAGGCTTATTTTAGCAGCTGCTTAACCAATTGAAGAATAAAAAGAAGAGCACCAAATCAAGCAGAATTTCCTAACCCTTCCTAGCATATATGTTCAATCCTTGTTCCCATATGGGATTAGGATAGGCAGGAACTGCAGGCTGGCACACAGGCAGTACAGAGACATTACACAGCTTAAAAATAAGAGAGAATGGGGACATGTCTTCTGGAGATATGGACTGGGAGTTTCCAGAAAAACATTTCTGTAATGGTTACATTACATATGTGATTGTTCTTTTTTTTCCTTAGCTATATGGAGGAAAAAAGTGACTTGTCACCAGCCCAAAGGGAAAAGCACTTGGCTGCATGGAGGAAGACAGGATGTGTTGCATCTGTGGCTTCACAGAAGGAAAGGAACAGCTCTTCAAAAAAGGCAAGAAGCACAGAGAATATCTAAGATAAATAAATGAAAGGAATCAGTCCTACTTCTGTGGTGAAGAGATGATGTCCTGGTTCCCAAACCCTCCACACAGCTCAGAAGGGGCAGCAGCAGCCTGGTGTCCCTGCCATGGTGGCACCAGGCATGTGGCAGGACCTGCTAAGGGACCAGGTACCCTACAGACCTTGAGGGAATCTGGGTCAACAAGGACCAATTCTTTGCTGCTCCTGATCATCCTCTGCACACTGCCTGAGGAAGAAATAGAGCTTCTCCAGGAATTAACAGCATTTTGGGTACAAAAAGGGTAAACCCAAAGGAAGAAGGGACTAAAATATTGAATATATGCTGCTTTGACGTGACTTGGTGGAGGTCTTCATCAACAGAGCTCCCAAGGAATAGAAAGACAGCCTTGCTGGGGTGGCTGACTGCCACCAAGAGCTCGGGCAACACAACATTTTGGGTTACTTTAAATGCTGTGTTCAAAGCACCTTACCCCAGAGAAGAAAAAGAGGAAATGCAAAAGCTGTGGTGTGGAATTTGCATCTCCTTTCCTTCCAACGACAGCACCTTTTTGCTTGCAGTTCCTGGAAGAACAATTTTGGTGGAGCCAAGGCAGGCAGGACTTCAGAGCAGGAGCATGAGAGAGGAGATGACCTGTGAGTGACAGCACCCCTCAGCCTGGGCCACAAAACTCTTCCCTGGATGCTGAAGCAGAGTTACTGCACAGATGCAAAGGGAACCTCAAGTTTTCCTTAGTTTAGGATCATACCATCCAGCATTTACTCCCTTCTTTCAACAGCATCCACACTCCCTGCTCAGTGCTTATGAATACCCTCTATCCAATTAATACCCCATTAAGCCGCCCGCCCGCAGTGACTTTATCCCCAGACCACTGTATGGCAGCTTTTAACTCCCTAATACCCCGGCATTATTTCCATATTAGACTACAAGGGTTTGATCCAAAGCTCATGGAGGTTAATGAGGGCTCATTAAACTTTGAATTGAGCCCTAACTGCTCAGCAAACACGGAGTGAAGTGATACAGTACGTGTCAGATGAGATGACAGAGGGTGTAGTAAACTTTAAGGCGAAATATTGAATGCTGATGGTGACAAAGGCAGGGAATGTGTGAGAAAGCAGCCGTGGGAGAGAATTATGATTGTGTTACACTCGGTATCAAGCAGGACAGATTTGTGCCTATATAAATAGACATGCCTGGTCTGACTCTGATGTGATTTTTGTCATCATATGGTTAGACAGAGCATAATATTGACACTATGGCTTTCCTTCAGATTTTAGTTTTGAATTTCAGCTGGAGAGTATGATACTGAAGACTTGAAATCAGTATGACTCCTTCCCTAATTACTGATTAATCAAGAGCTAAGGTTGCCTACATAAAGATTCATGGGGAGAAGGAGGAAGTCTCATTAAGAACA